>NC_092041.1:45686163-46031638 GCF_003086295.3 Arachis hypogaea | reverse complement strand
TTCTAATACAATAATAAATGTCTTATTTATACTATACTAGCTACTAGGGTTTACAAAAGTAAGTAATTGATGTAGAAATCTACTTCCGGGGCCCACTTGGTGTGTGCTTGGGCTGAGCCTGAGCTTTACACGTGCAGAGGCTTCTTTTGGAGTTGAACGCCAAGTTGTAACGTGTTTTTTGGCGTTCAACTCGGTTCGTGACGCGTTTCTGACGTTTGACTCCAGAATGCAGCATGGAATTGGCGTTGAGTGCCAGTTTACGTCATCTAATCTCGAATAAAGTATGGACTATCATATATTTCTTGAAAGCTCTGGATGTCTACTTTCCAACACCATTAAGAGCGTGCCATTTGAAGTTCTGTAGCTCCAGAAAATCCATTTCGAGTGCAGGGAGGTCAGAATCCAACAGCATCAGTAGTCCTTTGTCAACCTTCTTATCAGAGTTTTACTCAGGTCCCTCAATTTCAGCCAGAAAATACCTGAAATCACAGAAAAACACACGTATAAATTTTTTTTTTTTTTTTTTTATCCGTCTCATCAACAGGCATACAAGCAAGCAAGATGAAAGTGAACACCAGGGACATTAAAGCTCAATAACATGGGACCTAAGCAATGAAAACCTTAAATGCAGATTTGAGAATCCTAAGCTACTCAATGGAAGCATGTTCTATATCATACATGATTTTCCTTATATTAAAGCTTTGAAAAAGGTAGAACTAAGAAGGAACTCCACCACCTTTTAGTCATGGGGATGCCTATGTTCCTTTGTCTTGGAATCCTCCTTGATTGCTTGAGTCTCCATTCCCTTTGCGCTTTTCGATCCATCTTTTTCCAGAAACAAGCATCCTCCATCTTCTTCTTTAATGCTTCCTTTTGTTGTTTCACCTTTCCCTTCTTGCTCTATCAAGTCCTTGCGGACTGCTTCATAATCTCGAATGGCAGGGTGTAGGTTATGCATATGCCCAGTCATATAGGTTAACTTGGCCTGAGTATTTATGCTAAATTCTTCTCGATACAGTTGCCTTCCTTCATTGAGCACACTGAATTCGTTGAATGCTTTCATCTGGTTTATCTGGCGTTGGTTGAGTTCTTGAAGACGTTTTTCCTAGCTCTCTTGTCTTTCGGACACTTGACTGTATGACTTGAGTGAGCTGGGAGTAATGCTCCTGTTGTAATTCCATTTGCTGTTTCTGCCACTCTCTTTGTTGATCCATCCAACTAGAGAGTAGTTTTTCTTGATGATCCATCCTTTTGAGCTTGGACATGTAGTTGTTGTTCTTGTCCTTCCATATAGCTACTTGCCATATACTCAATGGCTTCCTTGATGTGAAACAGATTTATATTGGTTGGATCAAATTGTCCTTCTTGCTGGTGCCCTGTTTGTTGGGGTTCTTCTTGGTGAGGTTCTTCTTGGTGGGACTTTTCTTGTGTCGTTCTTTTCCTATCTGAGGCCTCCTTGTTGCTGGGCGGTGTCACATATTTATGCATTGAGCGTGACTAACCTCCAGGATTTACCCATTGTGGATTGTTGTCTTCAAATACCACTTTGGCTTTTCATGCATAGCCTCAGGATGGTGCTGGGTACAAGTCTAGCACCCGGATATTTCTTCTCGGCTGAATCCTGGATCCCTTCAGCTATAATTTCATGCACATTGATGCTTCCACCCTTTACTAAGCAATGTACCATGTTAGCTCGAGCAATATTGACCTCAGAATTGTTTACGGCTGGAAGGATAGACCTCGTTACTAGCTCAAACCATCCCTTGGCTTCTGGGATGAGGTCTCCTCTCCTAATGAACCTCGGCCTCTTGTCCGAGTATCTCTCCCAATCAGACCCAATAACACACATATCATTCACGATTTCTTCAAGTTCATCTTCCTCGGGAGCATTACTTATTCTTACTTGATAGCTAAGCTCATCAAAATGTGGTGATTTCAACTGAAGAGTCCTTGTTATAGCATTGGGGCTAAAGTCCACCTCCGTTTCTCTTACATAACTTTTGAAGGTGGGGGCCCTAGTGCTGTCTTCTCTGACCGTATTTGCATAGAATTCTTTGATGAGGTTTGCATTTATCTTTGTCTTTGGATTGGTGAGCTTTTGCCAGCCCCTCTATGCAATCTTCTCCTTGATCTTAAGGCATTCATCCTCATTGAACTAGAATGTTAATTCTGGCAAGATTTTCTTATTTTTGATCCATTCATATTGAAGCTCATAGAAGGCAGTCTTGAATCTCACAGCATCGAAAGGAGGGTATTCCATGGGCTCCTTCCCTCTTCTCCTTTTAGAGCTGGATGAAGCCATGAGTGATGGTTAGTATGGTTGTGGCTCACAAGGCGTGGCTAGGAGGGTGTGTGTGAAACCTTTGGTGAGGAACAGAGTGTATGTTCAAAGGAAGGGAAGGGATATGAATGAGAACAAGAAGTGTACGGAGAGGGTGCAAAATGAGGATCATTATTATAGAGGAGTGATGGGTGTTTGAAAGGTGTGGATTGCTAGTGTAGTTTTGTGATGAACGGTTGGGGCTTGATCTTGGATGAGCATAAGGATCACCCCTTTTATGAAGGTTTTGGTTCGGTCTCCAAGGCTATCCACTTTCTAATGTTGCATGGCTGATGTGTGGAAAACGATCCAACACAAAACTCACCGGCAAGTGTACCGGGTCGTATCAAGTAATAAAACTCACGGGAGTGAGGTCGATCCCACAGGGATTGAAGGAATGAGCAATTTTAGTTTAGTGGTTGATTTAGTCAAGCGAATCAAGTATTGGTTGAGTGATTTTGTATCCTACAGTAAGTAAATGATAGAAAATGTAAAGGGGGAGGGAAGAATTGCAGAAATTAAAGAGGATTGAAAGTAAAGGTGCTGAATCTTAAAGGACAAGAAATTAAATGATCGAAACTTAAAGTGCAAGAAATGTAAATTGCAGTAACTTAAAGTGAAAGAAATATAAATTGCTTGAATGGAAAAGGGATTTGAGGACTGGAAATTCAGAATTTATGCAAGGAAAATTAAATTGCAGCAATTAATAAAGCAGAAGATGAATTAAAAGTAACTAGAATTCAAACAAGAAGTGAGAATGTAATTCAGCAGTGGTTCAACAGAAGAACCAAGAAGAAAATTGGGTCTCAGGACTCCAAAGACTAGATAGCAAAGTCTAGATCTCAATTGCCTTCCCAGATCCAAGTTCACAAAGCAATTAACAAGAAATTAAAGATGAAGCAGTAAAGGAAATTGGATTCAACTCAATTATGCAGAAGGGAAATTAAAGAGATCTTGAATGGAGATTGAGACAGAAATTCCACAATTCTTCACACCTAAGACTCAAACAAGAAAAGTAAAAAGTGCTCAGCAAGAACGAGGAAGAAGAGAGATCAATTCTCCTTCCCAATTCTCTAAAATCTCAGTTCCAAGCTCTCAAAATCAAGTCTGAAGATCTGAAAATTCAAAGATCCAAAAAGAAGGTCCTAATTACATCAAACTATCTCCTATTTATACACTTTCTATTCTTGGATTTTTGGAATTTGGATGGGCTTTGATTTGGTGAAGAAATGAATTAAATTGGATTTTTAATCCAATTTTCAGCCCATGAGAAAGTAGCTTCCAGGAGGCTGCCCTGCCCTTGTGGAGGGCAGAGCAGGAATTGGTGCATGCGGCCTCGTTGCGTGCATGCTTGGCGCGTGTGATGCGTCAGGATGCTACCCTGCCCTTGTGGAGGGCAGGGCAGTGTTGCCATGGTGCGCTTGCCTTGCTGCCCGTGCGTGCTTGCTGTGCGCCAAGCTCATGCCCGTGCCAATTTTGTGCGCTGGCCATGCACCACAAAATGCTGCCCTGCCCTTGTGGATGGCAGGGCAATGTTGCCATTTAGTGAAGTCCCAAGTTCGAAACTTGGTGGAGGCACACGCTGCTCCTTTTTCCTTGGTTTTCTTGGCACCAAAGTAACGCCTAGTTCCTTGCTTCCTCATGGTGCCGTGTTCGATTCTTGAAGATTGAAAACAAGCCAAGTTTTGCTTGTTTTCCTTGTATTTGAGCGCTACTCCTTTCCTCCTTGTTCTTGGGTTCGAAACCCACAAGAAACACTAGGAAGCAATTTCCTTTGAATATTTTTCATGAAAGACCGATATTGCTCTTGAGGAGGGCAGGGCAGAGTTTTGCTTCCTTTGGTCCTTGGCATAGAATTGTACTCTGCTCTTGTTGTGGGCAGGGCAGTGATGCTTTTAAAGGCTTGGTTCATTATGCTGCTCTCCTGGAGGGCAGTGTGCTCTCGTAGAGTGCAGTGTTTGCTTCCTTCTTCTATGTTGCACCACACTTCTCTTCTCTTGGCCACACTTCTTAAGCCACGTTTTTTTTCTTCTTTTCTTCCTTTCTTCACCTACAAGAAACCAAAACAACCAATCAAAGTATCTCTAAACTCATAAGGTTTATAATTCATTAAAAATCAATAATTTTAGCTCAAACATCATGATTTAGCATTAATTTAATGGTGGTTGTTTGATTTAAAGAAGTTATGCATTTTCATTCCAAATCACTTACTTAGGATGCAAGAAAGTGCATAAAGACTAATGAAACAAGTGAATTTAGCTTGAAAAATGGGTATATGATGACTTGTCATCAATGGCAACATTTTCCAAGATACTCCCCTTGGAGAAAAGTGTATACGTTCCTTGGCATAGTGGCCGAATCTCCCTTCCTTGATTGTCCTATCAAGTACCATCAATGTCCTTTTTATTTCCTATACAAGACAAAAAAAATAATGCAAATGGTTAATTGAAATTTTTGGTGGGAAGACTTAAGGTGTGAACTAGCTACTAAAAAAAATCTTTTTCTTTTGTGTTTAATTAACTAAATGCTTTTCATGAATGCAAATCAATCAACCACTAGATCTCCCATGCATGCAATGTTAGTACACCAACTTGTTTGTGATCATATGGTGCAACAAGTTTCGGGAATAATTTCACCTCATAAAGTGTGTTCAAGCCCACTTGGTGTGCCTTGAACACCAAACTTATCATGTACTATACGCTGCATGTAAGGGGGTCTTATATTGTTTATCAAAATTTATTTAGAATCTATGAACTTTGCCTTATTACTACTATTTGAGATTAAAGGAAGAGGGTGTAGAACATGGTTGCCTCCCATGAAGCGCTTCTTTAGTGTCATTAGCTTGACGTTTGGTCCTTGTCAAGGTGGCTGATAGTGTTTGAAATCTTCCCCCCTTGCAGTGAACCTATTTCCATTGACCTTGTTAATAAGCTCCACATGCTCTAATGACAAGATTTTGTTGACGGTGTACACTGGAGGCAGCTGAGATGGAATAGTGGGGAGGTGAGGTGGTATAGATGGAAAGTATGTAGAGACCACTTCATCTCCTGGCGAGAAATCTTCTGTAGGTATTTTTTTGTTTTCCATCCCCTTGGGACTTTTTTCTTATGTCCGTTGATGTCACCTTGTTCTTGTGGTTTCCTCTTTGAGAGTGGTTTTGATGCCCATCTCATATGACTCTGGTGGGTCTGGTTCCTTTTGGATTACACTTGGATGTTGCTCCTTCATATCACATTGGTTGTTAACCATAGGAGTCATGAAGTGTGGTGCTTGTGCTCCCTTGTTTAGCTCTGCCATCAGCTCTTTTATTTGCTTTTTCTCTGACTTTTATTATCATGGTCTGCTTCTTGTGAGAGGTTGAAAACATTGAAGGTGAGCTGATCATCATGTATTCTCAGCACTAACTCTCCTCACTCCACATCTATGAGTGCTCTGGCTGTGGCTAAGAATGGCCTTCCTAGAATGATGGGGTGAATAGGATTCTCATCCATTTCCAGGACAACAAAGTCTGTGGGAGGAAGTAGTTCCCAACCTTCACTAACACATTCTCAACCACTCCTAGTGCCTGTTTTTGAGTTTTGTCAGCCAATTTGATGATTACATCTGTGGGTGTTAGCTCATTAATTTGAAGCTTTTTCATGAGGGATAGAGGCATTAGGTTGATGCTTGCTCCCAAGTCACAGAGTCCCTTATCAATCATTGTTTCTCCTATGGCACAGGGAATGTGGAAACTCCCTGGATCCTTCTTCTTTGTGGGTGGCCCTGGTTGAATGAGAGCACTGCAATCCCTATTCATCTTTATTGTTTGTCCACCCTTCAATGAACTCTTTCTGGCCAATAGCTCCTTTATATACCTTATGTAGGAAGGCATTTGCTGGAGGGCTTTAATAAATGGTATATTTACATCAAGAGATGCAAACATGTCGAAGAACCTTGAATACATTCTCCCTGCTACACCACCTTTAAGCCTTTGGGGAAAGGGTGCATATGGGTTCAGTATCTCCCTTCTCTTCAGTTTTTCCTTGAGTGTAGGTTGGGGTGCATGGTCTCTTTCTTCCTGGTTTCCCTTTTGACTTTCTTGGAGGTGTTCTACTTCCTTCATACTCCTCTCATCACTTGTGGTGATCATCTCACATTCTTCCTGGTGGATGAAATTGTGATCACATCAATGTAGTACTCTTTGTTATTGTATGGAATCATTATTATGGCTCTTGGCTATGTGTGGACACAACTCCGTTCAACTTAACCAGCAAGTGTACTGGGTCATCCAAGTAATACCTTACGTGAGTAAGGGTCGATCCCACAGAGATTGTTGGTATGAAGCAAGCTATGGTCACCTTGTAAATCTCAGTTAGGCAGATTAAATGGTTATGGGTTTCGAAAATTAATAATAAATAGAAAATAAAAAGGGATAGAAATACTTATGTAAATCAATAGTGGGAATTTCAGATAGGCGTGTGGAGATGCTAGAATCCTTTTGAATCTCTACTTTCTTATTGCTTTCATCCAATCCTTCTTACTCCTTTCCATGGCAAGCTGTATGTAGGGCATCACCATCATCAATGGCTACATTTAATCCTCTCGGGAAAATGGTCCTATGCGCTGTCACTGCACGGCTAATCGTCTGGAGGCATCACCCTTGTTGATAGCTACATCCCATCCTCTTAGTGAAAATGGTCCAAATGTTCTGTCACAGCACGGCTAATCATCTGTCGGTTCTCAATCAGGTTGAAGTAGAATCCCTTGATTCTTTTGCGTTTGTCATCACGCCCAGCCTTCAGGAGTTTGAAGCTCGTCACAGTCATTCAATACCGGAATCCTACTCGGAATACCACAGACAAGGTTAGACTTTCCGGATTCCCGGGATCCTACTCGGAATACCACAGACAAGGTTAGACTTTTCGGATCCCCATGAATGCCGCCATCTATCTAGCTTATACCACGAAGATTCTGTTGGGGAATCTAAGAGATATGCGCCCGGCCTAAGGTAGAACGGAAGTGGTTGTCAGTCACGCGCGTTCATAGGTGAGAATGATGATGAGTGTCACGGATCATCACATTCATCAAAGTGTTGTGCAACGTATATCTTGGAATAAGAATAAAAGAGAATTGAATAGAAAGTAATAGTAATTGTATTGAAACTTGAGGTACAGCAGAGCTCCACACCCTTAATCTATGGTGTGCAGAAACTCCACCGTTGAAAGTACATAAGTGAAAGGTTCAGGCATGGCCGAATGGCCAGCCCCCTGAATGATCAAAAGACCGAATGATCAAAGACTTAAACAGTCAAAGATTAAACTGTCAAAAGATAAGACGTCTAATACAATAGTAACTTATCCTATTTATACTAGACTAGCTACTAGGGTTTACATGAGTAAGTAATTGATGCATAAATCCACTTCCGGAGCCCACTTGGTGTATGCTTGGGCTGAGCTTGATCTATCCACGAGCTGAGGCTTTCTTGGAGTTGAACGCCAAGTTATAACGTGTTTTGGACGTTTAACTCCGGATCATGACGTGTTTTTGGCGTTTAACTCCAGACAGCAGCATGTACTTGGCGTTCAACGCCAATTTACGTCCACAATTTCCGAATAAAGTATGGACTATTATATATTGATGGAAAGCTCTGAATGTCTACTTTCTAACGCCGTTGAGAACGCGCCATTTGGAGTTCTGTAGCTCTAGAAAATCCATTTCGAGTGTAGGGAGGTCAGATTCCAACAGCTTCAGTAGTCCTTTTGTCAGCCTTCTTCAGAGTTTTGCTCAAGTCCCTCAATTTCAGCCAGAAATTACCTGAAATTACAGAAAAACACACAAACTCATAGTAAAGTCCAGAAATATGAATTTAACATAAAAACTAATGAAAACATCCCTAAAAGTAGCTTGAACTTACTAAAAACTACCTAAAAACAATGCCGAAAAGCGTATAAATTATCCGCTCATCACAACACCAAACTTAAATTGTTGCTTGTCCCCAAGCAACTGAAAATCAAATAGGATAAAAGAAGAGAATATACTATAAATTCTAGAATATCAATGAATATTAATTATAATTAGATGAGCGGGACTTGTAGCTTTTTGCTTCTGAACAGTTTTGGCATCTCACTTTTTCCTTTGAAGTTTAGAATGATTGGCTTCTCTAGGAACTTAGATTTTCGGATACTGTTATTGACTTTCCTAGTTAAGCATGTTGATTCTTGAACACAGCTACTTGTGAGTCTTGGCCGTGGCCCTAAGCATTTTGTTTTCCAGTATTACCACCGGATACATAAATGCCACAAACACATAACTGGGTGAACCTTTTCAGATTGTGACTCAGCTTTGCTAGAGTCCCCAGTTAGTGGTGTCTAGAGCTCTTAAGCACACTCTTTTGCTTTGGATCCTTTTTACCCTTGCCTTTTGGTTTTAAGGGCTATTGGCTTTTTCTGCTTGCTTTTTCTTTTTCTTTCTTTCTTTATATATATATATATATATATATATATATATATATATATATATATATATATATATATATATATATATTCGCAAGCTTCTTTTTTTTCACTGCTTTTTCTTGCTTCAAGAATCAATTTCATGATTTTTCAGATCATCAATAACATTTCTCTTTGTTCATCATTCTTTCAAGAGCCAACAATTTTAACAGTCATAAACAACAAGATCAAAAATATGCACTGTTCAATCATTCATTCAGAAAACAAAAAGTATTGTCACCACATCAATATAATTAAACTAAATTCAAGGATAAATTCGAAATTCATGTACTTCTTGTTCTTTTGAATTAAAACATTTTTCATTTAAGAGAGGTGAAGGATTAATGGATTTTATTCATAGCTTTAAGACATGGTTACTACATAATAATGATCATGAAGTAGAGACACAAAATATAGATAAACATAACATAGAAACTGAAAAACAGAAAGAAATAAGAACAAGGAATGAATCCACCTTAGTGGCGTCTTCTTCTTGAAGGACCAACAATGTCCTTAAGCTCTTCTATGTCCCTTCCTTGCCTTTGTTGCTCCTCCCTCATTGCTCTTTGATCTTCTCTTATTTCTTGGAGAATGATGGAGTGCTCATGATGTTCCACCCTTAATTGTTCCACATTGTGGCTCAAATCTTCTAAGGAAGTGTTGAGTTGTTCCCAATAGTTGTTGGGAGGAAAGTGCATCCCTTGAGGCATCTCAGGGATTTCTTGATGATGAGCTTCCTCATGCATCTCTTGAGAACCGTGGAGGGTCTCTCTTGCTTGCTCCATCCTCTTCTTGGTGATGGGCTTATCCTCTTCAATGGAGATGTCTCCTTCTATGATAACTCCAGCTGAGTAACATAGATGGCAAATAAGGTGAGGAAAAGCTAGCCTTGCCATGGTGGAGGGCGTTTCGGCTATTTTGTAGAATTCATTGGAGATGACTTCATGAATTTCTACTTCCTCTCCAATCATGATGCTATGAATCATGATGGCCCAATCCACAGTAACTTCAGATCGGTTGCTAGTGGGAATGATGGAGCATTGAATGAACTCCAACCATCCTCTAGCCAAAGGCTTGAGGTCCAGTCTTCTTAGTTGGACTGGCTTGCCTTTGGAGTCTCTCTTCCATTGAGCTCCTTCCACACATATGTCCATAAGGACTTGGTCCAACCATTGATTAAAGTTGACCCTTCTAGTGTAGGGGCGTGCATCTTCTTGCATCATGGGCAAGTGGAACGCCAATCTCACATTCTCTGGACTAAAATCTAAGTATTTCTCCCGAACCATTGTGAGATAATTCTTTGGACTCAGGTTCATACTTTGATCATGGTTCCTAGTGATCCATGCATTGGCATAGAACTCTTGAACCATTAAGATTCTGACTTGTTGCATGGGGTTAGTTAGGACTTCCCAACCTCTTCTTCGGATCTCATGTCGGATCTCCGGATACTCATTTTTCTTGAGCTTGAAAGGGACCTCAGGGATCACCTTCTTCTTTGCCACAACATCATAGAAGTGGTCTTGATGGCTTTTGGAGATGAATCCTTCCATCTCCCATGACTCGTAGGTGGAAGCTTTTGTCTTCCCTTTTCCTTTTCTAGAGGATTCTCCAGCCTTAGGTGCCATTGATGGTAATGGAAAAACAAAAAGCTTATGCTTTTACCACACCAAACTTAGAATATTGCTCACCCTCGAGCAAGAGAAGAAAGAAGAGAAGAAGAAGTAGAAGAAAATATGGAGGAGAAGGGTGAATGTGTATTCAGCCAAGGGGGAGAAGAGAGGGTTGTGTTGTGTGAAAATGAAGTGGGATGGAGGGATTTTTATAGGGAAAAGGGAGAGTGAAGTTTCGGCCATATAGGGTGGGATTGGGTGGGAAAGAAAATTTGAATTTGGAAGGTAGGTGGGGTTTATGAGGAAGAGTGGATAGATGTGAATGGTGAATATGGTAATTGGGAAGAGAGATTGAGGTGATTGGTGAAGGGTTTTGGGAAGGAGTGTTTATTGGGAAGAGTAAAATAGGATTAGGAGGTAAGGTGGGAATATGTTAGGTGGGGATCCTGTGGGGTCCACAGATCCTGAGGTGATCCTGTGGGGTCAACAGATCTTGAGGTGTCAAGGAATTCCATCCCTGCAGAAAATAGGCATGTAAAATGCCATTGCACACCATTCTGGTGTTTAAACGCCGAGTGATGCACATTCTGGGCGTTCAACGCCCATATGTAACATGTTTCTGGCGTTGAACGCCAGTTTCATGCTTGTTACTGGCGTTCAGCGCCAGCTTTTCCTCTAGGCACATTCCTGGCGTTCAAACGCCAGGATGTTGCTTGTTTCTGGCGTTCAGCGCCAGATTCATGCTCTGTTCTGGCGTTGAACGCCAGCCAGATGCTTCTTACTGGCGTTGAACGCCAGTCTGTGCTTCCTCTAGGGTGTGATTTTTCTTCTGCCGTTTTTGATTCTGTTTTTAATTTTTATATTTTTTTTGTGACTCCACATGATCATGTACCTAATAAAACACAAAATAACAATAGAATAAAATAAAATAAAAATTAGATAAATAAAATTGGGTTGCCTCCCAACAAGCGCTTCTTTAATGTCAATAGCTTGACAGTGGGCTCTCATGGAGCCACAAGGTGATCAGGTCAATGTTGTATAGTTCTAACACCAAACTTAGAGTTTGGATATGGGGTCTTAACACCAAACTTAGAGTTTGGTTGTGGCCTCCCAACACCAAACTTAGAGTTTGACTGTGGGGGCTCTTCTTGACTCTGAACTGAGAGAAGCTCTTCATGCTTACTCTCTTTTGTCACAGAGGGATGGCCATGTGCCTTAAACACAAGGTAGTCTCCATTCAATTGAAGGAGTAATTCACCTCTGTTGACATCTATCACAGCTCCTGCTATAGCTAGGAAAGGTCTTCCAAGGATGATACATTCATCATCTTCCTTCCTAGTGTCTAAGATTATGAAATCAGCAGGGATGTAAAGGCCTTCAACCTTTACTAACACGTCCTCTACTATTCCATAAGCTTGTCTCAATGACTTGTCTGCCAATTGTAATGAGAACAAGGCAGGTTGTACCTCAATGATCCCCAGCTTCTCCATTACAGAGAGTGGCATAAGATTTATCCCTGACCCCAGATCACATAGAGCTTTTTCAAAGGTCATGGTGCCTAAGGTACAAGGTATTAAGAACTTGCCAGGATCTTGTCTCTTTTGAGGTAAAATTTGCTGAATCCAGGTATCCAGTTCACTAATGAGCAAAGGAGGTTCACTTTCCCAAGTCTCATTACCAAACAACTTGGCATTCAGCTTCATGATAGCTCCTAAATATTGAGCAACTTGCTCTCCAGTCACATCTTCATCCTCTTCAGAGGAAGAATAGTCTTCAGAGCTCATGAATGGCAGAAGGAGATTTAATAGAATCTCTATGGTCTCTATATGAGCCTCAGATTCCTTTGGATCCTTAATAGGAAACTCCTTCTTGCTTGAGGGACGTCCCAGGAGGTCTTCCTCACTAGGATTTTCGTCCTCCTCCTCCCTTGTGCATTCGGCCATATTGATTACATCAATGGCCTTGCACTCTCCTTTTGGATTTTCTTCTGTATTGCTTGGGAGAATACTGGGAGGAGCTTCAATGACTTTCTTACTCAGCTGGCCCACTTGTGCCTCCAGATTTCTGATGGAGGATCTTGTTTCACTCATGAAACTGAAAGTGGCCTTTGACAGATCAGAGACTAGATTGGCTAAATTAGAAGTGTTTTGTTCAGAATTCTCTGTCTGTTGCTGAGAAGATGATGGGAAAGGCTTGCTATTGCTCAACCTATTGCGTCCACCATTGTTAAAGCCTTGTTGAGGCTTTTGTTGATCCTTCCATGAGAAATTTGGATGATTTCTCCATGATGAGTTATAGGTGTTTCCATAAGGGTCACCCATGTAATTAACCTCTGCCATGGCAGGGTTCTCAGGATCATAAGCTTCTTCAGAAGCTGCCTCTTTAGTACTATTGGATGCATGTTGCCATCCATTCAGATTTTGAGAGATCATGTTGACCTATTGAGTCAACACTTTGTTCTGAGCCAATGTGGCATTCAGAGCATCAATTTCAAGAACTCCTTTCTTCTGAGGTATCCTATTATTCACGGAATTCCTCTCAGAAGTGTACATAAATTGGTTGTTTGCAACCATATCAATGAGTTCTTGAGCCTCTTCAGGCGTTTTCTTTAGGTGAATAGATCCATCTGCAGAATGGTCCAATGACATTTTCGAAAATTCAGATAGACCATAATAGAATATATCTAATATGGTCCATTCTGAAAACATGTCAGATGGACATCTTTTGGTCAGCTGCTTGTATCTTTCCCAAGCTTCATAGAGGGATTCACCATCTTTTTGTTTAAAGGTTTGAACATCCACTCTCAGCTTGCTCAGCTTTTGAGGAGGAAAGAATTTATCCAAGAAGGCTGTGACCAGCTTATCCCAGGAGTCCAGGCTATCCTTAGGTTGTGAATCCAACCATATTCTAGCTCTGTCTCTTACAGCAAAAGGGAAAAGCATGAGTCAGTAGACTTCAGGATCAACTCCATTCGTCTTAACAGTCTCACAAATCTACAAGAACTCAGTTAAAAACTGGTAAGGATCTTCAGACGGAAGTCCATAAAACTTGCAGTTCTGTTGCATTAAAGCAACTAGTTGAGGCTTAAGCTCAAAATTATTGGCTCCAATGGCAGGAATGGAGATGCTTCTTCCATCAAATTTGGATGTTGGCTTTGTGAAGTCACCAAACATTCTCCTTGCATTATTATTATTTTCGGCTGCCATCTCCTTCTCTTGTTCTAATGTTTCTGAAAGGTTACCTTTAGATTGTTGTAACTTAGCTTCTCTTAATTTTCTCTTCAGAGTCCTTTCAGGTTCTGGATCAATTTCAACAAGAGTGCCTTTTTCCTTGTTCCTGCTCATATGAAAGAGAAGAAAACAAGAAAAGAAGAGGAATCCTCTATCTCACAGTATAGAGATTCCTTTATGTTAGTAGAAAAAGAAAGGGGAGAGGAGTGAAGAAGAATGAATAGTCTGTATAAAGAGTAAGGATAGGGGAGGTGAAGAGAAGTGTTAGTAAATAAATAATTAAAGAGAATAAGAAGAGAGAGGGAAAATTTCGAAAATAATTTTGAAAAAGAGTTTAATATTTTCGAAAATTAAAGATAAGATAAGATTAAAATTAAAATTTAAAACAAAAGAATTTTTGAAAAAGATATGAGATATATTCGAAAATTAGAGAGAGAAAAGTAGTTAGGTGGTTTTGAAAAAGATAAGAAACAAACAAAAAGTCGAATAGTTAGTTGAAAAAGATATTAAAATCAAATTTGAAAAGATTAGAAGATAAGAAGTTAGATAAGATATTTTGAAATCAAATTTTGAAAAAGATAAAATTTTTGAAAAAGATAAGATAAAAGATAAAAAGATTTAATTCAAAAATTTGAAATTACTTACTTCACTAACAAGAAGCTACAAGATAAGATTCTAGAACTTAAAGATTGAACCTTTCTTAACAAGAAAGTAACAAACTTCAAATTTTTGAATCAATCACATTAATTATTAGTGAATTTTCGAAAATATGATATAAAGATAAGAAAAAGATTTTGAAAATATGTTGAAAAAGATTTTTGAAATTTTCGAAAAATAGAAAAAAAATGAAAAGGATATAATTTTGAAAAAGATTTGAAAAGATAAGATTTTAAAATTGAAAATTTGACTTGACTTGTAAGAAACAACTAATTTTAAAAATTTTGACCAAGTCAACCCAAAATTTCAAAAATTTGGAGAGAAAAAAGGAAAAGATATATTTTTATTTTTGAATTTTTGATGATGAGAGAGAAAAACATAAAAATGACTCACAACATAAAAATTATGAATCAAAACATAAGATGCATGCAAGAACACTATGAATGTCAAGATGAACACCAAGAACACTTTGAAGATTATGATGAACATCAAGAACATGTTTTTGAAAAATTTTTGATGCAAAGAAAACATGCAAGACACCAAACTTAGAAATCTTTAATGCATGGACTCTAACAAACAAAAAATGCACATGAAAAACAACAAACAACACAAAACAAGAAAACATCAAGATCAAACAAGAAGACTTGTCAAGAACATCTTAAATATCATGAAGAACACTATGAATGCATGGAATTTTTGAAAAATGCAAGAAAAAATTTTAAAAGCATGCAATTGACACCAAACTTAAAAATTGACTCAAGACTCAAACAAGAAACACAAAATATTTTTTATTTTTATGATTTTATGATTTTTTTGGATTTTTATTGATTTTTTTCGAAAATATTTTTTGGAAAAATGAAAAAGAAAAGAAAAATTTTGAAAAAGTTTTTTTTGAAAAGAAAATTACCTAATCTGAGCAACAAGATGAACCGTCAGTTGTCCAAACTCGAACAATTCCCGGCAACGGCGCCAAAAACTTGGTGGACGAAATTGTGATCACATCAATGTAGTACTCTTTGTTATTGTATGGAATCATTATTATGGCTCTTGGCTATGTGTGGACACAACTCCGTTCAACTTAACCAGCAAGTGTACTGGGTCATCCAAGTAATACCTTACGTGAGTAAGGGTCGATCCCACAGAGATTGTTGGTATGAAGCAAGCTATGGTCACCTTGTAAATCTCAGTTAGGCAGATTAAATGGTTATGGGTTTCGAAAATTAATAATAAATAGAAAATAAAAAGGGATAGAAATACTTATGTAAATCAATAGTGGGAATTTCAGATAGGCGTGTGGAGATGCTAGAATCCTTTTGAATCTCTACTTTCTTATTGCTTTCATCCAATCCTTCTTACTCCTTTCCATGGCAAGCTATATGTAGGGCATCACCATCAACAATGGCTACTTTTAATCCTCTCGGGAAAATGGTCCTATGCGCTGTCACTGCACGGCTAATCGTCTGGAGGCATCACCCTTGTTGATAGCTACATCCCATCCTCTCAGTGAAAATGGTCCAAATGCTCTGTCACAGCACGGCTAATCATCTGTCGGTTCTCAATCAGGTTGGAGTAGAATCCCTTGATTCTTTTGCGTTTGTCATCACGCCCAGCCTTCAGGTGTTTGAAGCTCGTCACAGTCATTCAATACCGGAATCCTACTCGGAATACCACAGACAAGGTTAGACTTTCCGGATTCCCGGGATCCTACTCGGAATACCACAGACAAGGTTAGACTTTTCGGATCCCCATGAATGCCGCCATCTATCTAGCTTATACCACGAAGATTCTGTTGGGGAATCTAAGAGATATGCGCCCGGCCTAAGGTAGAACGGAAGTGGTTGTCAGTCACGCGCGTTCATAGGTGAGAATGATGATGAGTGTCACGGATCATCACATTCATCAAAGTGTTGTGCAACGTATATCTTGGAATAAGAATAAAAGAGAATTGAATAGAAAGTAATAGTAATTGTATTGAAACTTGAGGTACAGCAGAGCTCCACACCCTTAATCTATGGTGTGCAGAAACTCCACCGTTGAAAGTACATAAGTGAAAGGTTCAGGCATGGCCGAATGGCCAGCCCCCCTGGTCTAAGGACTAGGCGTCCAGAGATCTCTAATACACTAGTAAAAAGTCCTATTTATAATAAACTAGCTACTAGGGTTTACATGAGTAAGTAATTGATGCATAAATCCACTTCCGGGGCCCACTTGGTGTATGTTTGGGCTGAGCTTGATCTATCCACGAGCTGAGGCGTTTATTGGAGTTGAACGCCGAGTTATGATGTGTTTTGGGCGTTCAACTCCGGATCATGACGTGTTTCTGGCATTTAACTCCAGACAGCAGCATGTACTTGGCGTTCAACGCCAAGTTACGTCGTCCATTTCCGAATAAAGTATGGACTATTATATATTGCCGAAAAGCTCTAGATGTCTACTTTCCAACGCTGTTGAGAGCGCGCCATTTGGAGTTCTGTAGCTCCAGAAAATCCATTTCGAGTGCAGGGAGGTCAGATTCCAACAGCATCAGCAGTCCTTTTGTTAGCCTTTTTCAGAGTTTTGCTCAAGTCCCTCAATTTCAGCCAGAAATTACCTGAAATTATAGAAAAACACACAAACTCATAGTAAAGTCCAGAAATGTGAATTTAACATAAAAACTAATGAAAACATCCCTAAAAGTAGCTTGAACTTACTAAAAACTACCTAAAAACAATGCCAAAAAGCGTATAAATTATCCGCTCATCACTTCCCACCTTACTTTCTTTGTTTCTCCTCTTGGGTTCTTCTCCGTGTCACTGGGAAATCCATTAGTGGGTTTAGGAATTTGTTGAGATAGATACCCTACTTGGGGCTCCAGTCTCTTGATGTTTTCTCCTTGGTTTTTGATATTGGCTCGTACTTCTTCCTTAAACACCTTGTTGTCTTGGACTTCTCTACATAAATCTTCAAGTAGAGTCTCAATTTTTGAAAGTCTATCATCCGTTAGTGATGGTGGATTGGGGTTAGGTGGGTGAGAAGGGTGGTTAGGTGGGTGTTGATAGGATCTCTGTGAGGTATGTTGGTGAGTTGCATTGTTGTTGGAATTGAGGTTGTGGCGTCTTTGGTCTTGACCTTAGTCTTGTTAATTTCCCCAACCAAAGTTGGGGTGATTTCTCCATCCAGAGTTGTAAGTTTTGGAGTATGGGTCATGGATTTGTCTAGGTGAGTTTCCAACATAGTTGGCTTGTTCCCAGTCACCTTCTTCTCCTATATTCACTCCTTCTTGAGCTGGTGATGAAGTGATGACTGCTGCAACTTGGTTTTCCTCAACCTTCTTGGTGAGATCTGCTAGCTGCTTGGTGATCATTTTATTTTGAGCTAGCAATGCATCCATGTGGTTCAGCTCCATTACTCCTCGAGTGTTACTTCTTTCAGAGGCATAGAAGTAGTCATTCTCAGCTACTATTTGAATGACATCTATGGCTTCTTTAATAGTTTTCTTCTTGTTTAGAGAGCCCCCTGATGAATGATCTACAGCCTTCTTTGACTCATAGGAAAGACCTTCATAGAAAATGTGAAGTTGAACCCATTCATTGAACATATCTAGTGGGCATCTTCTTGTTAAGTCCTTGAACCTCTCTCATGCCTCATAGAAAGTCTCACCATCTTGTTGCCTGAAAGTTTACACCTCAGCTCTCAGCCTATTAGTTCTTTGAGGAGAGTAGAATCTTGACAAAAATTTGTTCACCACATCTTTCCAATTTGTTAAGCTCTCCTTTGGGAAGGATTCAAGCCACTTGGATGCCTTGTCCCTGAGTGGAAAAGGGAACAAAAGTAGCCTATAAACATCCGGGTGGACTCCATTAGACTTCACAGTGTCATAAATTCTCAGGAAGGTGGTTAGATGTTGATTGGGGTCTTGTTGAGCATTTCCTCCAAATAAGCAGTTGTTCTGAAAAAGGGTGATGAGCTGGGGTTTTAGTTCAAAGTTGTTGGCATGTATGGTGGGCTTCTGGATGCTACTTCCACAGTTTTCTGGATTTGGATTGATGTAGGAGCCTAGAACTCTCCTTTCTTACCCAGCATAATTTGCAGGGCCTTCTCTAGCATGGTTGTGAGCTTCTCCTTCATGATTGTTTTCCAAGTTCTCTTCCATGTTGGTTTCAAAGTACTCTTCCTCTTCCTCAGCACTAACAACTCCTTTCCCTCTTCTCCCTGTCATACAACTAACAAATCACACAGCAAGAGATGAAATGAAGAGATTATTCTTGTTAGAGTGATTGTTAGTGTGAGTGATGCAAATTATCAAACAGTTAGTGGGTTAGTGAGCTGAATTGTAGATAATAACAAAGAAAGAAAGAAAAAACAGAGAGGGTAAAGGGGATGAGGAAGAAGCTAAACAAAATGAGGATAAATGACTGAATAGAGTAAACAACAAAGCAAAAAAATGCTCAATCTAGTGAACTTCCAACTTAGTCATTGTTGATACAAAATCAATCCCCGGCAACGGCGCCATAAACTTGATGCATGAAAACTTGTCTCTCAATGCATTTCCCTTCGGCAAGTATACCGAATTATCGTCAAGTAAAAACTCACAATAGAGTGAGGTCGAATCTCACAGGGATTGATTAGTCAAGCAACTTTAGTTGGAAGAGTATGCTAGTTGAGCTAAACAGAATGTAGTTTGAGAATTGTAGAAAATTAAATGGCGGGAAAGTAAATAGCAGAAAATAAAGTGCAGAATCTTAGATGGGGATTTGGGAAAATGAGTATGAAAATAAATGGCAGAAAGTAAAGAGAATGGGTAAGATCAGAAATGGGGGATTTATTGGGCTCAGGAGATGTTGTATTCTCCGGATCAAATTCATTTTCATCTCTTCCTCAATCAAAGCATCTATTGTTCTCCTTGGCAATCTTAAGTGATTGGGTTCCAATTCCTTAGCAACCCAATCTCTCTAAGCTTGAACAATTATCCAATTCCTTGATTTAATTGCTCATGGGAAGAGATGAAGTATGGTCACTGATTATACCACATGTATTTCCAAATCAAAGTGTTGGGAGGATTACATGTTATTATATCCGCCCAGATCCCAATTTGGTCCAACATGAGAAAGCATTTCTAGCATGATTTCCTCATCCCTTTTCCAAGGCTCAGAGGAGATCCAATTATGGAGAGTTTCTTTTCCAAGACAACTAACCAATTGAATTAAGATCAAAAGCTTTCTAGTAAATCAAAAGAGAAGAAAGAAGAAGAGAATGAAAACTATAATTGATCCATCAAATTACAACAGAGCTCCCTAAACCAATGAAAGGGGTTTAGTTGTTCATAGCTACAGTAATAAAAAATGGCAGAAAAGAATACATGCTTAGCTAAAAGAGCAGAAAAGTAAATATACAGAGGGTAGTTCTCCCAATTGCCCAGCTTCTCTATAGTTCAAAACTACTCCAATATATACTACTTCTCTTGATCTTCTAGTGAGTTCTTCAAGTCTTGGATGTGGGCCTTAGATCTTGAGTTGAAGCAGTTACAATTTTTAGTGGGCTCAGCTTGCAGAGAAGTATGAATTAGGCATGGGCGTTAGTGAAGTTAACGTTAAGTGACATTGTGGGTTCGAGAACGTTAGTGGCAATCACATTTTTCACTAACGTTCCAACCCCATATAACCCACGTTAACTCCAACGTTAGTGGCACCAACGTGACCACTAACGTAGCCTTGTAAACCTTCGCAAGCATTATTGGGACTCACCTTTCCCAATAACGTTGTCTTATAAACCTTCGCAACTGTTATTGGACTCACCTTTCCCAATAACGTTGCCTTGTGCCCTTTGTCCCTATGTTAGAGTTCACGTTAGTGTAACTAACGTGGCTCTTAACGTGGTTATGCCTCACCTTCGACAGCGTTAGTGACACTTACCTTTGTCACTAATGCTTCAAGTGCCCCTACTCTCCACGTTAGAGCTCACGTTAACTAAGTTAACGTGGCCACTAACGTGGTAGTGAATGCCATCTCCAACGTTAGTGACAAAGGTGAGTGTCGCTAACGTTGGCTCATCAATCTTAGCTCCACGTTAACTTTCATGTTAGTGGTCTTAACGTGACCACTAACGTGGGCAATGCTAGTTTGATCCAACGTTAGTGAAAAAGGTGAGTGTCACTAACGTTGGCATTGTTCCTCTCTTCCACGTTAGAGTTCACGTTAACTAAGTTAACGTGACTCTTAACGTGGCTTATTGCCAAATCTTGGAACGTTAGTGGTGTTCACGTTTACCACTAACGTTGGAGCTTTCTTTTGTCTCCACGTTAACTACCACGTTAACCTAGTTAACGTGGCAATTAACGTGGGCTTATGATGGCTTCGCAGGCGTTAATGGTGATCACTTTACCATTCCACGCTAGTGGTCACGTTAACAAGATTAACGTGAGTACTAACGTGGTTCTTCCTTGCATCCTTTGTCCTGAAATCAAGCAAATAAAGTGCATCAAAGTTCTAGCCAAAGTCATGAGATTATGCATCATCAATTTATCATTCAATTCTAGCAAAAATCCTCATGAAATCATGTGAAATTCACAATAGTTGCTTGAATCAAGGTGTAAGTGTATTTTCATCCAAAACTTGCCTTTTTCACTAAGAAAATGCATGAAACTACCCTAAAACAGTATAGAAAAGGTCAGTGAAACTGGCCTAGATGCCCTGGCATCAATCTCTTGATCAACCTCTTTAAAGTCTTCAACCAGGCTATGCTTTGGAGGTTGTACACCCTCCTAGACATCAATTTCAAACATCTTTGAAGGAGGCTCTATAACTTGACTTTCCCATGGAGGTTCGGCATCTCCTAAGTCTTCAACCACTTCTTCCTCTTCAATAATTACGGTTTCCTCCAGTTGTTTTAGCATAAAATCGTACTCCTCCTTGATGATCTCCTTTCTATGACAACTCCCTTCAACTACTCCTTCATCTTCAAGGGTCTCTCCTACCACCACATTTTAGGCCTTCTCTTGCTTCTCTGGAAATAAGGCCGTGTGTAACCGATCCATTGCATCCTTAAGACGATCCCTTCTCTCTGATTCTATGTCAATAGCATCATTGGGATCATGTTGCTCTTGCATTGATGGATTTGGGTATTCTTGCACGTAAGGTGGCGGTGCAGTGAAGCTTGAGGGTTGAATATTGGAGGTAGAGGGCTGGTCCATGCGGGATATAAGATTTTAGAGTTTAGAGGTGAGACCAATGAGAGAGGTAAGTGTATTCTCCATGGAGGTTTGGGGTGGATAGGAGGGTTCATTTGTTGGAAGAAAGGGCTCATAACACGGAGGTGGTTCTTCTTGATAAGGATATGGAGATGGTGTATATTGAGGTGGTGGTTCTATGTATGGTTCATATGGTGGTTGGTATGGTGGATAAGGGTTAGGGTCATATGAAGGTGAATGGTGAAAAGGGGCTTGTGAGTAGGGTTAAGGGCTATGTTGAAGAGGGGGTCCATAAGCATATGGTGGTGGTTATTGATAATCAAAAGGGTGTTCACCGTAGCCATTATCTTGGTATGCCTCTTGGAAAGGGCTCTTGATCATAGTATGTTGGTGGAGGTTGTTGCCAAGAGGGTTGATTAAATCCTTGTGCCTCCTTCCATCTTTGATTGTTCCTACCTAGATGCATATTCCCATTGTAGCTTCTATTTCTTGCAACATAGTTTGAACCAAACTCAAAGCCAAAGGGGTGAGAGTTCATAGTAGCTAAAGAAAATAAAAACAAAAACAAGTAAAAATAAGCAACTAATTTCTAAACTAGCAAACAATCAAAAAGCAAATATTTACAATAACCAATAATAAGGAACACGTTTGCAATTCCCCGACAATGGCGCCAAAAATTGACGTACGAAAAAATCACCGATCAAGAGTTTATAGAGAAACAACGTTGCAAGTATAGCTCTTAACCAATATTGATTCCGCGTACCAATTTAGAAGGGGTTGTCACAAAAGTTAGAATTGAAATACTGGGAGTATGAATCCCAGGTCGTCTCCCAACGAGTTGCAGAAAGAGTGCTATTTTATTAATCAGAGATTTTTCAAGAGATTTTTTAGTTTGAGAAACAGAGAAATAAATGATTGAGAAATTATGTAATTTAAATAAAATCCTTGACCGGAAGAAGATTAAATAGAAGTTCTATCCCTGTTGAACTCTCTTAAGTGTAATAATAAAAGGGTTGTTATCCTACTTAGTTATCCCTTATATAGTAAGGAAAAGTCAAGTACTCTCAAACTAATCCTATCGCTTGCGTCCTAATCCTTTCCTAAGAAGGGATTAGAGTCGAAGACAGGAGAATTAGTGGTGCACAGAATTGTGATTTACACTTCTCACAACTCCGGTGCCACTAACCAGCAAGTGCACTGGGTCGTCCAAGTAATACCTTACGTGAGTAAGGGTCGATCCCACAGAGATTGTCTGTTTGAAGCAAGCTATGGTTATCTTGTAATTCTTAGTCAGGATATCAATAATAATTCTTAGTTTTATTTGTAAAAAGTAAAAGAACATGAAATAAATAATACTTGTTATGCAGTAACAGAGAGCAGGTTGAGGTTTCGGAGATGCTCTACCCTCTGAGTTTCTACTTTCCTACTGCCTTCTTCTTCAAACACGCCTGGCTCCTTCTATGGCAAGCTTTATGTTGGTGGATCACCGTTGTCAATGGCTACCGTCCGTCCTCTCAGTGAAAACATGTCTGCTACGGTTTCCCGCATGGCTAATCATCTGTCGGTTCTCACTTGTGTTGGAATAAGATCCATTGATCATTCTGCACACTGTCACTGCGCCCAACAGTCGCGAGTTTGAAGCTCGTCACAGTCATCCCTTCCTAGATCCTACTCGAAATACCACAGACAAGGTTTAGACTTTTCGGAACTCAGGAATGCCACCAATTAGTTCTAGCCTCTACCACGAAGATTCTGGTCTCATGGATTCGAATACTCTGTTGTCAGGAGAGGTAAACAAACTCATGAGTCAAGAATCCAAGAGATACACACTCAAGCTGTCGCCCATGACTATGTTGTGCTCAGATAGAACAGAAGTGGTTGTCAGGCACGCATTCATAATTTTGGGAATGATGATGAGTGTTACGAATCATCACATTCGCCATGGTGAAGTACGATTGAATATCTTAGAACAGAAACAAGCGTGATTGAATAGAAATAGTAGTAATTGCATTAAGTCATCGAGGCACAACAGAGCTCCTCATCCCCAACCATGGGGTTTAGAGACTCATGCTGTCAGAGATACACTAAGGTTTGTCAAAAATGTCATCCGGTACAAAGTAAATTTCTAAAAGTAGTTTTTATACTGAACTAGTAACCTAGGTTTACAGAGAATGAGTAACTAGGTGCAGATAGTGCAGAAATCCACTTCCGAGGCCCATTGCTGTGTGTTTGGGCTGAGCTTCCTAGCTTTCACGTGCACAAGATGTTCTTGGAGTCTAGACGCCAGTTTTGGTTCCAGTTTGGGCGTATAACTCCAGCTTTGGTACCAGTTCTGGTGTTTTACGCCAAAAAATGGGTCTTTAGTGGGCATTTTGATGCCAATTTGGGCCATCAAATTACGGGAAAAGTATGAACTATTATATATTGCTAGAAAGCCGAAGATGTCTACTTTCCAACACAATTGAGTGCACGCCAATTGGGCTTTTTTAGCTCCAGAAAATCCACTTTGAGTGCAGGGAGGTCAGAATCAAACAGCATCTTCAGTCCTTTCTCAGCCTCTAAATCAGATTTTTGCTCAGGTCCCTCAATTTCAGCCAAAAAATACCTGAAATCACAGAAAAACACACAAACTCATAGTAAAGTCCAGAAATGTGATTTTTGCATAAAAACTAATAAAAATATAATAAAAAGTGAGTAAAACATGCTAAAAACTATGTGAAAATACTACCAAAAAGCGTATAATTTATCCGCTCACCACAATACCAAACTTAAACTATTGCTTGTCCCCAAGCAACTAGACAAATAAAATATGATAAAAAGAAGAAGGCTATGGTACAATAACATCTCAGAGTCTTTAATGAAGCTCAAATTCAAATTAGATGAGAGGGGCTTAGAACTTTTTTTCTTCTGAATAGTTTTGGCATCTCAATTTATCCCTTAAAGTTCAGAATGATTGGCATCCATAAGAACTCAAAATTCAAGTAGTGTCATTGATCCTCCTAGTTAAGTATGTTGATTCTTGAACACAGCTACTTATGAGTCTTGGCTGTGACCCTAAGCATCTTGTTTTCCAATATTACCACCGGATACATAAATGCCACAGACACATAACTGAGTGAACCTTTTCAGATTGTGACTCAGCTTTGCTAGAGTCCCCAGTTAGAGGTGTCCAGAGTTCTTAAGCACACTCTTTATGCTTTGGATCACGACTTTAACCACTCAGTCTCAAGCTTGTCACTTGGACCTTCATGCCACAAGTACATGGTTAGGGACAACTTGATTTAGCCGCTTAGCCCAAGATTTTATTTCCTTGGACCCTCCTATCCATTGATACTCAAAGTCTTGGATCCATTTCACCCTTGCCTTTTAATTTAAAGGGTTATTGGCTTTTTCTGCTTGCTTTTTCTTTTTCTTTCTCCCTTTTTTTTCACTGCTTTTTCTTGCTTCAAGAATCAATTCTATGATTTTTTAGATTATCAATAATATTTCTCTTTGTTCATTATTCTTTCAAGAGCCAACAATTTTAACATTCATAAACTTTACTATCAAAAGTATGCACTGTTCAAGCATTCATTCAGAGAGCTAAAGTAATGCCACCACATATAAATAATTTGAATTTTTCTTATTTTGTACACGAAATATTTGCACCCTTGCTCTTCTAAAAAAATCTGCTATTTTATTCATGTTTGATGATGATAAAAAAATTAAATTATACCCAAATTGATAAAAATAATACTAATGCTCATGCAATTATAATACTAATAATCATGCAATCCTAATACTAATGCTTATGCAACTCTAATATAGGTCTCTAATGACAGAAGTTATCATAGAGTTAGGACTCAACAACCTTGATTTTGGGAGATAGGTGTTCCTTCAATCTGTGGGACACCTGGCGCTTCAAGGGATAACCTCTAGTGCTTCAAGGGATAACCTCTGGCGCTTCAACTCCTGTAGCTCACACCCTTGCAGCTCTTGTTCCTTGAGCAATTTGCAAAGCATGTCATTCTGGTTCTGCTGCTCTTCTTTGAGTTGATCCATAGCTTCTTGCAGCTTGGTGACAAATGCTTCCAAGCGGGCCCAATAGTCAAATTGGGGAATTTCTGGGAGAAGCTCATGCGCCCTCCTCTTGGTGTGGTTGTCTTGAGCTTGAGATCCATCCATTATCTTTTTAGTGATTGATTGCTCAGTTGGGACGAACTCATCCACTCCCATCTGTACCCCTGCATCTTTACATAACAGATAGATCAAGCTTGGGTAAGCCAATTTGGCCTCAGTAGATTCCTTTTGTGCAATTGTGTACATTTCACGAGGAATTACCTAATGAACCTCCACCTCTCTTCCCAACATAATACAGTGAATCATCACTGCCCTTTTTACAGTAACTTTAGAACGGTTACTTGTGGAAAGTGTAGAATGCCCAATGAAATCCATCCAGCCCTTAGCAACTGGTTTGAGATCTCCCCTCTTTAGTTGGTTTGGGACACCTTTTGTGTTGGTTATCCACTTGGTTCTAGGGAGGCATATGTCCTCTAGAACTTGATCTAACTTTTTATCTTTAGCCATTCTCCTATTAAAGGATTCTGGATCATCTTGCAGTTGAGGAAGTTTGAGGACTTCTCTTATTTTGTCCTGGTAAAAGTAAATAATCTTCCCCCTAATCATAGTGAGTCATTTTGGGGCATCTCCAGGATATAAAAATCAATGGGAAACGTGAGCCCCTTAATGCTCACTCATACATCTTCAACAATTCCAACCACTGTGATAATACTTTTATCTACTAACACAAAACGAGCTGCCGACCTTTTTAAGGGAGGGAGCCTTAAAGCATTATATATAGACAAGGGCATAATACTCACGCATGCTCCTAAATTACACATACAGTCAGAAAATATCACACCTCCAATGGTACAGTTAACCATGCATGGGCTTGGGTCACTACATTTTTTAGGTATATTTCCCATTAAAGCAGATATAGAACTACCTAAAGGAATAGTTTCTAATTCATTAATTTTATCTTTATGTATGCACAATTCTTTTAGAAACTTTGCATATTTAGGTACTTGCTGAATAACATCAAAAAGGGGAACAGTTACCTCAACCTTTTTGAAAATCTCTACCATTTTGGGATCTAGTTCCATTTGCTTTTTGGGCTTCTTAGCAAGGTGTGGAAATGGAATAGGAGTGACGTTCTTTATAGCTTCAGCTTGCTGGGGTTCTGCACTCTTTGGTTGGGCTGCTTCTGTTTCAGCCATGCCTTGTGCTTCATCTTCTTCTTCAACATCCTCTATCTCAATCGTGTCTGCAGCTGGGGCGTATACTGGCGGGCTTGATTCCTCTCTTGCAGTGTGGTTCCAGATCTCAAGGTAATGGCATTGACGCCACCCTTGGGGTTGGGTAATGGTTGAGAGGGGAGTCCACCAGAGCTTGAGGACTGGTTGTTAGAGTTATTCAATGATCCAATCTGTGAGACAAGGGCTTGTAAGGTATAGTTCAGAACTTTTAATGTAGAAGTAAGGTTGTTTTCCATGGCTTGCTGTCTTCAATCAATAGACTGTAGCAACTCATCATTAGGAGATGAAGAAGGGTAAGTGATCTGAGGGGTCTGCTGAGATGCTTGAGGCTGCCTTAGATGAGGCGCTCTGTATGCCTGATTCTGATTCTGCTGCCTGAAGTTGTTATTATTATTCCACCTCTGGTTTCCATTGTTATCCCTTCCTCCTCTGTTGTGATTGTCACTCCAACCCTGGTTAGAATTATCTCTCTAGCCTTGGTTGGGGTTATCCTGCCATCCATGTTTGTAGCTGCCACCTTGATTGTACCCTTGGTTGGGGCGGTCATAGAAGTTGTGAGTGGATGCCACAGTGTGATCTTCCAGTTGGAGTTACAGACACTCATCAGTATAATGACTGTAATATGCACAAATTCTGCATACTCTTTGGGGAACCAACTGTTGGCCGTGCTGTGGTGGAGAAGGCTGAACTTGCTGAGCTTGTTGTTGACTTAGTTGCATCTGCTTCACATAAGCCTTGAGTTATAGCAGTAGTCTCTTTACTAGAGGATACCTCTGCAATAGCTCTTAACCGACTTTGTTTCTGCCTGTGATTCCTAGTAGATTCAGCTAAGTCGCTGATCAATTACCATGCCTCTTCCGTAGTTTTGTACTTTTTCATAGACTCATTGCTAGCACCTTCCAATGTGGTCCTATCTTGAGATCTCATGCCCTGTGTAAAGTAGCCGAGCAACACTATCTTGTCGATCATATGGTGGGAACATGCTTCCATAAGATTATTGAAGCGCTCCAAATATTCATAGAGAGTCTCAAATTCGTCCTGAACGGTCATGGACATGTCTTTCCTCAGTTTATCGGCAACCTCAGCTAGAAAGAATTTCTCTAAAAATTCTCTTCTAAGCGTATCCCAGTTAGAAACAGTTGCTCCGGGTTGAGTGTAGTACCACTCTTTTGCCTTCCCCTCAACAGAGAATGGGAAAGCCTTTAGCAGAATAGAAGTTTCGTCAGTACCATCACGCTTAACAGTGGAACAAGCTGTCTGAAAATCCCTAAGGTGCTTGATAGGCTCTTGAGCAGGTAAGCCATGAAACTTGGGCATCAAGTTGAGTAGTTCAGTCTTTATTTCAAAATCCACAGCCACTGCTAGGTGGCGTGCCTGGAATGGTTGTAGTGTAAAATCAGGGGCTGCAGCCTCCTGGATAGTGACTCTCCTAGGTGCTGCCATGTCACCTGCACGTAAATCAACTGGATCAGTAGAGAGGGAGCTTGTTTCTTCCTTAAATGACATTTCAGGTTCGTCCTCAGAGAGGACTAGCCGACGCTGAGCTTGCCTTATACGTGAAATAGTCCTTTCAATCTTAGGGTCAAATACTGGCAAGCTTGGATCAGGAAGTGAACGCGTCGTTTAACGAAAGAAACGTGCAGCTCATAGTAACAGAATAAAAAGAAAAATTGCAATTAAATAAATTCCAATCAATAAATTAGCACACTATTGCAACTCCCCGGCAACGGCGCCAAAAATTGACGTGAGCGAAAATTGGCAGATTAAGAATTAATTAGAGAAATGGCATTGTGAGTACAGTTCTTAATCGGCAAAAATCCACTCGTCAATTTAGAAAAGGGTTGTCACAAATTTTAGAAATAAAATATTGGGAGTATGAGTTCCAGGTCGCCTCCCAACGAGTTGCAGGAAGAATGAGTTTATGGATTGCTAGAGCCATAATGTCCATCATTTAGTGATAATTCTTGGATTGTTAGTTGTTATTGTTAGTTGTTAATGTTTCTCCTAACGCTAGCTTTTTACCAATTAATTTGGTAAGTTAGCTAGGATTTGTGGATTAATAACAATTATGCTCACTTTACTCTTCGATTTTAAGGGTTGACTAGGTGAGATTAATCCATCATAATTATCATAGTTGTGCTTATGGCAAGGAAGGAATTCCATAACTCATCCCAATTCAAGGTTTCATTTATGTCTTGAACCACCTTTCCATTACTTTATAGCATTATTTGTCTATATTACATACATAGTTCTTTTATTCCTTTATTAGTTTATTCATTGCAATTTTGTCTCGTTCTTTAATTCCATTATTTTGTTTGCTTTCAATCATTGAAAACCCCCTTTGCTTTCTCCAACCAAATTGTATGCACTTGGTGTCACTAGTTCCTAGGGAGAACGACCCGGGAGTCTAAATACTCTCGGTTAAAATTGATTTGAATTGTGACAATAACTTGGATTGAATTTTGATTGAGAGGATCCATTGCCGATTTAGACTATACTCACAACGGAATTACTTTATCTAGTTTTCCAAATTGGCATATTTCTCTCCCACTATCACTTTTTGTCTAAGCTGGTTGATTAGTTTTAACAATTTCTTCTACAATTTTAAAACGTTAAAAAGTTAACTATAATAGCATCAACACATAATGAACAATAATGTCTTGATAGTTAAAAAACAATGAAGAAGTTTACCAGTGTGATGCTCATTAGAAGTAGAGAAAAAAAATCACCGAAAGCAGAATTATACCGAGAAGATGCTCCTCCATTTACAGTAACTTGACTTAAAAAATGAGCAGCAGTTACTCCTTTTATAGTGTTTCCTTTTATAGCAACACTGGTGCAATAACACATGCATTTTCACAAACACATAGAGAGCAACAACAACAAGAAGGAGGAATGATAAGTACCTTGAGTTATTTAGATCCTGACCTGAAATTAGCACAATCAGCCACACTAAGCCACCATTTTTGAAGTTAGTTCTTCATCCCTGCAATGATCAAGGAAAATAATTAAATTAAATTAAAAACAGACACTGGCTTCCTTAAATTAGATCAGGCCATTTCAAAAGCCAATACACATTCATAAATAAAACACATTCAAAAGCTAAAACCCCCCAAATTAACCGGGACAACAGCGGCATCAATTCCGACAATACTATAGTAACAACGGCATCGGTAGTCCCAACAACAGTGACCATGGTTGCAGCAAAATAGAGAGTTCAAATTCAACGGAATCGGAAATGGTAACAAATTCAATAGAATTGGAAATAGAGATAGCTTACAATGAAATAACAAAGCATTAACAACAGGGTTTTCGGGCAGCTCATGTAAGAACCGCGACTAATTAATTGTCTAATTAGTTAATTAAAAATTTCCCAAATTAGGTTCTAAAAATTTAGAATGTGAATTTGAGGATTTAAATGTAATTTTTGGACTCAGTGGATTTTTCTGAGTCAGAAAATGTATTTTCTGTAAAAAAAATCGTGAAAAACCGCGAACCAACAGTTGAACCAGTTCAAGTCTGCCCAGTACTGTGCAAGAAAAAGTGAAAACAGTGAAAAACCTTAGAAAAATATTATAAATAAAAAATCGGGTGTTAATTTTAAAGGTTTGGCCTGAAGTTGGGCCTAACGGGCTAAAAATGCTAACGGGTTGGACCGGGCCCACGTTAGGCCCAAGCTCAGCATATATAAGCACTTAAGTGAACCCATTTTCAGCACAACACCCTCATAAACACTACACACCCAGCTGAGAAGAGAAGGGAGAAGAGACTCCATTAACACTATTTACATAGATCTTCTCAAGCTCATATCTTGAGCTACAGAGTTCCGATCGCCGCACCATTTGCGACCACGCATTCCTTGTGAAGAGCTTTACAAAACCCATTCAAGAAAGTAGTGAGGTAACCACGAAATATTCTGAGTTCTTCTCTTCAAAATTTCGAAAATCTAGGGTTTTTTATTAAATGAAATTTTGTGATTTTGGGTATTTAGGTTCACTCTAATTCTTGCTTAGCCTTGGATTTTGGCTATCAAAACTGTTGGACAAGGTAAGAGGCATTGAAATCTTGTGGAATTTTATTTATGATGAGCCCTAGGTTGATTAGTGATGATTTGTACGTATATAGCTTGATTATTGTGAGTTTGGAAGCTATTGGAACTTGTTGGTGCTTGTTGGCATGATATTGGAGGCTTGCTTGTGGTTGAAAGCATAGATTGTGCTCAATTTTGGGTTTTGGTGCATATTGGGAATCAGCCAAGGTATGGTTTCGGTTTTCTCTATGTAATATATAATATTCATGGATACTTAGGCTAGTGACCCATAGGATAGGATTGGATTGTATTGGTTATTTGTTTTATTGAGATATGATGAATGATGAATGATGAATTGATGGGTTTTGGCTATGTTGATGGAAGTGTTGTGTAATAATGTATGATGAATTGGTGAATTTAAATGTTGATGTTGGTTGGTTGGTGATGCATGATAATTTGATATTATTAATGTTGTTAAATAGTGAGGTTGAGGTATGACATATGTTGAATTCAATAAATGTATATTGTTGATTGTTGATATAAAGCATGAATGAGAATAATTGATGATGAAGATTGATAGTGATAGAATAAGGATGGGTGAATGTGTTGGTGGAGCTTTGATTGTATTGTTATATATTTGATGTTTGATGGTTGAGAATGATGTAATGTGAAAGAAAATTGGTATGAATGGTGGAATGTGACCTAAAGGGTGAGTTATAATGTAAAGTAGGATTTGGAAGGGCATTGGTTTGATTTTGGTTGAGGATTGTGGAACATTGAGATTTTGTGAACTTTTGGAAATTGGAAATTTTGGTGAATTTCCATGAATCATATCTTGAGCTATCTTACTTGAAATTCAAAGTATTTTATATCAAATGAAAGGAAATTGAACAAGCTTTAAAATGGTTTAAATTATGTGGAAATCCGATTTTGGTAGAGGAAGATATGATTGTGGAAAGTTTGGTGTCAAAATCTGAAATTCCGCAAAGTTGCAGAATGTTGTGATTTTCTGGTATGTGCGCACGCACGACCCCGCAAATTTTTAAACTTGTGCGCACGCACAGCCTTGTGCATATGCACAAGCGGGAAAAGGCTCCCTGTTGGCAGTGCTAGCACGACCTGTGCACGTACATAACCAATGAAGTTTTACAACCTATGCGTATGCACAGCCCTGTGCGCATGCACACGTTGGGAATGGCCGTCTGTTGGGGCGCTAGCACACCTTGTGTGAGGGAATAGAATTGCCAACTTTGGTGTTTGTGCGTACGCACGCATCTTAAAAATCTCTTAGACGTGCGCATGCACACCCCTGTGCGTACGCACATGCCCTGTTTTACAAGTTAAACTTTGTTTTTAAACTATTTCACCTTCCCAACAAGTTTGTAAGCTTTTGAGACACCATTTTAAAACTCTTGGGCTTAATATCGGGCATTAAAATATAGGAGAGGTCTTAGGATATTTGATTTGGTATTATTTTGAGAAATTAGAAAACGGAGGCTTAGGATTCTAGTGTACTTAGGATGGGTCTGATGAAATGAGAAGGGAGAAAGATACCTGAATTGAGAAAATTGACGAACTGATGAGTTCGGAATGGCAATGTTGAAATGACAGTGGTTGAAAAGAGTCGAGGACTCGGAGTGGAATGATGGATCCATGATGTATTGAAAATGTTTTCTGAAAAACTATTGAATTATTTTTTTATACTGAGAAATGATGAGACGCTATCGCTTGGCAGGGACGGCGGTTAATTCCGCCTGTCGAGGTAGCGAGAAATGATAAGACGCTATGCGCCTTGCAGGGACGGTGGTTAATCCCGCCTGTCGAGGTAGCGGAGGTGGCATAAGGACAGTGGTTAATCCCGCTTACGTTGATATGTAAGGTCTGTGCAAGAGTATCCCACTTGCATCCTTTCGGATCAATAGAGTGCGCAGGCACAAAACTCTGGATGGTGTTCCAAGCACCATATCTCGAGGGTTCCCAATTATGATTCCGAAGGGCAACATCTCCATAGAGATGTGTCGGGTTGGCAGTTGAACCGACAATGTGATATCACAGCCAATAGGATAGGCATTCATCATATGCATCTTCTATCTGTTCGTTTGCTTTGCCAACTTGTAATTGTATGCCTAACTGTATAACATGCCTAATTGCTTACTTGAATTACTTGCCTTATATGCTTCTACTTGTGTTTTACTTGCATTGATATTACTTGTGCTTTCTACTGGGATTGAGGAAGTTCGAAAAGCGGTGGCGATGGGATCGCATGGAGGATAGGTTGGTGAAGGCTGTAGGACAGCAGAGAACTGTTAGAATAGAAAATCCTTTAAGTTAGATTGCCCCTTTACTATGTTGTGGTTTAAGTTATTTCTTAATGTTGTAGTTTATGCTTAGATGTTTTATAATTGCTTTAAGATGAATCTGGTGATGGATATGAAGATCCAGGATTGCCTTTGGCGTTCCGGGGTTTTATATCTTGCATCATTGGGCACTATTACCATACTAGAAACCTCAAGTTCTTATACCATATTCTATTGTTATTTTTCAGATGCAGGTCGCAACCCACCTCAGTGAGTTGCTTTGGATGGTGACAGAAGCGGAGAATCATGATACCTTTTGGAGTCTTTTTGTTATTTTGTGTATATATCTCTCACTTTTGTATTTTGATTTTGCCTAGAGGCTTGTTTTCAGAGAGAAAAACTTGTATAACCTGTTCTTATTGTCAGATTCTATTTTGTCGGTGTATTTGACTAGCCGGCATAAACTTTGCGAGTCGTGGCTAGATTCTTATACTATTATATACTATTCTTTTGTTATACTACATTTGTTTCTTGTTTTTTAAGTTCGAAGCTTCGCGAGTACGTTTTGTGCTTTTAAATCCTGTTTTTGAGCTATATCCTTCATCGGGCTTCTAGATTATATTATGTCTTCTATATATTATATGTATGAGATTAGGACTATTGTAATCATTGATTAACCTTTACTTTATGACGCAAGGTAAATTTTAGACTAATTATGGTATTACAGCTCCAGTGGCGGTAGTGGCTCCACCAAAAATTTAAGAAAACAGTGTAATGGCACGACAGGAGCTCCAAGAAGGTATAGCTCGATGGTGGACTTCACCCACGATCAGAGGCACGACAATGCAGCCTCTGGCAGTGGTGACAGAATGCGTGATAATGGTGGTCACTTCACACAGCACGACGAACACGGGACTCCCTCTGGCGGCAGTTCCCGGGACAACTTCGTTCGTCACTACTCCTCTCTCGCAGCTTCGGCAACAGCGTGGAGTACGGCAGCATTGCGCATCGGCAGTGACGAAACGGGCTTGATAAAGTCAGAATGGTGACGGCGAAACTGAGAGTGGCTAGCCGCGGTGGCAACGACATCTTCCTCTCTCACAGGCTTGTGCATCGCTCTCTCACTCCCTCCGTGACAGCACAGCGACAGCGAAGCGGTAATGATGCCCACCGCACTGCCTCCGTTTCTCTCTCTTCCCTCTTCTCCATATCTTCTTTCTTCTTCCCGGAACCCCCCTCTTCTTTCTTTTCCATTTCTTTCATTTTTCCCCTTCTTCGCTGATTCCGTTTCCCCCTTTTCTTTCTTATTTCTCATGTGTGTGTGCGGCGGTGAGGATAAGAGATATGACTTACGAGGGTTAGGGTTTGAGCGAAATTAGGGTTTTTATTTTCAATTTGAATTAGAAATTAGATATTTTATAAAAGAATTTGGATATAATTAAAATCTAAAATATCAATTATCTAATTTAAATCTTTTAACTTTATTATTTTTCCATTACCAAAACTTGATTTCGAATTATATAAAATAATCAATTTCAATTATACCAAATATCCATTTATACTAAAGATAATATAAAAAAATGTTAATTAATTTAAATTTCAATTAGGGATAAGTATTGTTTTGGTTCTCTCCATGGTAAAACCTTCCAAACTTTATCTCTTTTTATTATTCTTGTACATATTTTTCTTCTATGTTATCTTGATTTGGTAGATTTTTATTTTTGAATTGAATATTTGAATAGTTGAAATAGTGAGATTAAAAATATTATTAATTTGAAGTTTAATTTGTTTTTAGAATATAAATAATAGATTAAGAAGTCTTGTTTTATGAAAAATAAAAAACTCTTTTTGTTATATTTTTTTAATTTGATTTTCTATTTTTATTGCATTTGTTGATTTTTTATTAATTTACTTAATTTGGAAATAAATTTTAGTTTTAAAATGTAAAAATCTAAGTTAGAAGTTTATCTACTTAATATACTAAAATTGGATTTTCTCCCAGCTAATGGAAGTGAGGTGTCGATTCCTCATGAATCCATTTTTCTGCCAAAATGAATACACTATTTTCTCTTCTAATTTTATTTTATAAAAAATATATTTATTATAATTATATTATAATTATCATTTAAGTAATAATGTATAATTATACTAATTTAGGAAAATATCTTTATTATAGTTATATAAAATCAATATTTAATACATTATTAAACTATTTATCAATTATCAATCGAAAATATTTTAATTATTTTAATTATATTGATAATAATAATAATAATAATAATAATAATAATAATAATAATATTAATAATATGATAATTATATGATAATGGCACCGGTTATTAATAACTATTTTATATTTCTCTAAATAAATTTATTTTAGAAAAATATCTTTCTTATAATTATATTACAATATTACAATTAATATTTAATGAATAATGCATAATTATACTACTTAAGAAAATATCTTTATTATCAAATCTCCCCATTTATTATAATTTATATAAATTGATTAATTATAATTAATTATATCAATTAATTAATTTGGTTAATTATATTAATTATTTGATTTAATTGGAGTAAATATCAAATTATTTAATAAATAATAAAAATGATAATGAAATATATAAATTAATTTAATTAGTTTATTTTTCTCAATACTATCTATTTATATAAGATCAAATATTTTTTACTCATTAGCTCTCTTTTCTCTCTCTCTCTCTCTCCTCCCTCCCTCCCTTTCCCCTCTCTCTCTCGTGTTTAAGGTACAATTTTTATAATTTATTTAATTTTTTTCCTTTATCTTTATTTATACATTTCATTATTTTATATTTTTTTAAATTTTTGTTTATTTTAATTTCTTGTTATTAGGCGCATAATTTTTTTTCTTTTAACTTCTGATTAACAAAAATGATGTGTCATCTTTACGTTATTTTTAAATAATCTTACTATAATTTTGTTTTGAAAAATTCTATTTTATTATGTGCACTTCAATTCATATATATATTGTTCGTGTATGTGGTATATATATATATAGTCTTTTTTTGTGATTTACAATTAATATACACATTATTCGTGTATGTAGTTTATATATTAATGCTTTTATTGATTATCTTTATTATTATTTTTGTGTGTGTCTCTTTGTTACTCTTTATTTTAGTTATATTAATTGATTTCTCTGTATTGATACTCTTTTTATTTGAAATATTGTGACAATTTAGAGTGTATGTTGTGACCCATGTGATATTCGTTAATTTGATATATCTTTTTAGATGGTTTATGTTATAATGTGTTTAAGGAGTTGACTTAAAATTATAATATGGTATATAAATTTATAATATAATTTATAGTATGCTAAAATATTAGGACAATATCATATAGATATTTTTATTTGTCCATTAAATTCAACTATATATGATCTTGAAAATTATGCAATTTATGTAATTAGTTGTTTTTTCATATAATTATTGTATTGATCATTTACATTAGTGAGACTATTTTCATTATTAATATTTATAAATATGTTATTATTTGTATAATTGATTGAATCATCTTATTTGTTTAAATTTAAATCAATTAAATCAATTATTCAAAGTGCCATCGCTATTTCTATTTTTAAAGAATTTTTTTAATATTATTTAACAATTCTAATGACGTAATAACAATTAAAAAAGACAGAACAAAAAATTTTTTAATGTGAAAATAGGGCAAAAAAATAAATTTATTTAATAATTTTTTCAAGATATATATGTTTTTTTATAGATAATTATTGTAAGGAATGAAAAATTATTAAATTCTAACAATAATTATTAAGGATAAATGATTATTATAATTAAAAATAATGTTAATTTAAATTATATACAAATAAACCATGCCAAATATAACAACTTAAAAGGGTTATTTTTGAAAGAAAATAGTTTATGATATGTAATTTTTTACTATTTATTAAAAAAAAATAATTACTTAACTATATTTATTTTTTAAATTCACTATGTATGCAATTTTATTCTTTTTTTTTTTATAAAATTTTACTCATGATGGTAACGGTGTAAATGCGGAAAATTATATTTTTACTTTTTGATATAATCGATATATTATTAATAATAAATAGTAATTAACCCCTCATATTTTTAATCAAATTAAAGCACCATAGTTTCTATTTATAGATATTAATGGATGATTGTTTCTTTAAAAATAAAATGCATTATGATTTTAGGTTATTTCACAATAATAATTAATGTTCATAATATTGAATTACTCTAAATTTTTTATTTCTATTGTTAGTAGTTAATCCCAAGTTAAAAAGATTATGTTGAATTGTTAAATAGTCAAAGTATAATCGGAGTTAATTTAGTTTATTTATTTATTAATATAATTAATTGAAAGCATAAATGATAAATAAGACAAGCAAATAATTAGAAAAATAGAATGTTAGTAATTACTTAAAATAGATAACAAAATAAGTTATAGGGTATTACTTTATTTAAATTATTAATAATTAAAAGAATAAAAGATCAGTAATTATTTTTAAAATGGACATTAAATTTAGTTTGATGGTACTAATATATTTGAGTTGTTAATAAAATTTTATAATTTTCAGATTTATATCTACTTAATTTATATATTTTATTTTATTCTATTTTAACAAAAAATAGAGACGTGCATTTTTAATTATTTATTTAGAAAATATAGCAAAATGAGTTATATCGATTAAAATTAATTATCGATAATTGATATCAATTAATTGATTATATTATTTTGTAAGATTAATAACGTATAATAAATGTTGTAAAATTAATTATAAAAAATTAATAATTAATAAATAAAAAACTAAATGGGACTTTTTTATTACTTTTTAATGGCTACACGTTTATATAATTTCACTTTTTCTTTATCTCTTCCTTTTATATTTATTTCTTTTAATTTATTGTACTAAATCAATTATACTAATTATTTGTATTAACTAATTAAATACTTTTTAATGGGTTATTATAACTTTGTCTTTAGAACATAGGGTAAAAATATTAAAAAATATATTTTATAAAAATTATTAAAAAATAAATATTTTTAAAATGTGTCCTTAAGACACAAATTAACTAAATTATTTTTCAATTTAATGTGTTTGATTCATTTAATTATATTAATTATAACTAATCAATTATGTAATTTGATTTAATTAAGATAAATATTTCATCATTTAATATTTTATTTGATTTATTAAATTATGTTAATCATAACTTCAAATATTTAATTGAATTAGAGTAAATATCAAATTATTTTAAATTTTGTTTGATTCATTAAACCAAATTAATTATAACTAATTTCTTATTTAATTTGATCGAGATAAATATTAAATTATTTAATAAATAATATATAAAACAATGAAATAAATGAACTCAATTAATTTAATTAAATTATTTTATATATTTAATTATATTTGTAATTTATAATTTTTGTTTTTTATCTTAATTTTTCTAATATTTTTCTATGATTTTGTTTTATATTAATTCTTTTTTTATGTATTTTGATTAATAATTCTTAAAGGTATTATTATTTTATTTAAAAATAATTTAAATTTTTGGTAATATTTTTATAAAAGTTGATTAATAGGTTCTTCTTTAAAATATTTTTTTAAAAATTTTTTTAATAAGATCGTATTTTGATTTTTCTCTTTCATCCTTTATATTAATTAATTATATTAATCTTCTATTACAATACATTTTTTATCTACTCTGTATGGTCCTATATCGATTGGGGAGGGGAACGAAGCATGCCTTATAAGGGTGTGGATACCTCTCCCTAGTATAACGCATTTTGACGAGTGAGTATGGGGGGCTTCGGCTATCATCCCTATTGTCAAAGGCAAAATCGTGAGTCTTTGTGTGCCAAAGCGGACAATATTATGCTAGCGGGTGGTCTGGGCTGTTACAGATGGTATCAGAGTCGGAACCCGGATCGATGTGCTCAATGTGCCAGCGAGGGCGCAGGGCTCTCTTAGGGGGGTGGATTGTAAGGTCCCACATCATTTGGGGAGGAGAACGAAGCATGCCTTATAAGGGTGTGGATACCTCTCCCTAGCATGACACATTTTTACGAGTGAGTGTGGGGGGCTTCGGCTATCATCCCTATCGTCAAAGGCAAAATTGTGAGGCTTTGTGTGCCAAAGCGGACAATATCGTGCTAGCGGGTGGTCTGGGCTCTTACATACTCCACACATTATCTTTTCTATCCTCTTTTACTTTTTTTAATTGCTCTTTTTACTTTATTTTTAATTATTTATTTTACTTTTACTTCTCTTATATAGATTTATTATAATTCATCACAGGTTATTTTTGAATTTAAGTGATTTTTTAGGTTATATTTTACCATTGATGCTTTTATTTTGTTTAGTTATTTTTTTAGTCTGTGTTTAATATAATATATTTGTAAATATATATTCTATTATATAAAAATTAAATTTTTGCACTTAATGATAAAACTATCGTGGCATGTTTCTAATGGTGTTTTTTGATTTATTTCTTTTAACTCATTAAATTCAATTTATTATAATAAATTAATTATATCAACTAATTGATTTGGTTAATTATTTAAATATCATACAATTTATTATAATATCTATCAATCAATTAATTGTAATTCAAATTGAATGATTATTTTGTTACGAAATTATTATTTCCTAATCTATTTATCGACAATACATATATTAATTATAATCACAAATTAAGCTATTTTACATTAAATGACTTATATAATGGTCATCTCATTTATTATCATAAATGCTGAATTAAATAAGTCATTATTACTTTTGATTTAGAATTAAATGAGATTAAAATCAGAGATACTATTTTATTTGACCTTTAGGGTTTAATGGGTGTCACACTCAGATATAAATAGTAATGACTTTTGAATTTTGGTCTCCAACACACATCAAAGTTACATCCGTAACTCTTTTTCATAAAAGGAATTGCGATTCAACGGGATACATAAGGTTTTCAAAGAACTCGTCAGAATTTGCACGAATTCTAAATGTTCAAACTTACGATGTTGTTTTAATGGGTTGTCGTTTTGAGAATGACTCTAATTTATACGTGTTTAAGGACTAAAATAGATTAAATATCATTTAAGTAATTTATTTCTAATATTGGTATTTGATTAAATTAGTTTTAGAAAAATTTAAATTGTTGACTCAATTTTATATTACAACTATTCTATTTTAATATATTATTTTTTTATTTTTTAATATAAATTTTTTTATTTTTAAGTTTATTTTCTTTCTTGGAGATATGTTTCACTATTTTTTTTTCATTTTATATTTCATATTAGTAATGTAATTATTAAAAAAATGTATTTAAAAAATATTGAAACATCACTATTTAAAAAAAGGAAAGATACGTAAAAAAAAAGGAAAACAAAAAATTAAAACATCACTATTAGAAAAAAAACTCTTAATATGTGCATGAATGGGGTCGGGATTTAGGAATATATATAAATATAAAAAATAAAAAAATTATTGCACGATTGTAGAATAAAAAATAATTATATAAATAAAACGTAATAATTATAACAAAAAATAATTAATATATGTGATTTAAATATTTTTAATAACCGATAACATGGAGTTTAACAAAATATAATTCATATTTTTTTAATTTATGTATATGTATATAATTATTTATGTATATGTATATATATTAAGAAAAACTACCATTATTTATATATATATATATATATATATATATATATATATATATATATATATATTATTTAACAAAATTAATATATACGTATATATAAATAAAAAATTATTATAATTTCTAAAAATTACACATGAACTCTTTTTTTTCTCAAATAAATTTATTTTAACTATATTATAATTAGTTCATGCATAATATATTACTCCACGCATTATATGTTCGATTTATTAAAGAAAGTAGATTATTAAAATCGATTGATAATTATTTTAGAGTTAATCTAATTAACACTAAATTAAAAAAATAATGCATAATATATTATTTTTTTATTAATCAAATTATTATAATTCAAATTAATTTTAAAAAAATAATTTAAAATTATAATTTCAATCTTATCACGCGCATGACACAGGTAATTACACTTGTGATACTATAATTTTAAGTTGAATAATATAATAAAAATATAGCAATTTATGTATGCTTCTTATATAGCAATAATATTATATATATTTATATATCTCCTCTTTTAGCTTTTTCCTAAAAATTTTGGCATATAATTAATGTCGATAACATATATATTGAGTAACTCTATTGAATTAATCATAAAGGTTAATAAAATATAATGGCATAAATTTCACCTAATTGTAGCAACTAGCAAGTATCTCCATTGAAAATATTTGCTAATTATTACCGTGTATAATTAGTATATATATATATATATATATATATATATATATATATATATATATATATATATATATATATATATATATATATATATATAAGGATTAATAGTAAATTGTAACAATTATTTATCATCTAGAAAATTCGTACATCGGACATAGATCTTCTTCTATTTATTATTTTTCATACCTAATGGCTATTAACTACGATTCTATATATCAACAATGTTACCTGTGGAAGATTATGTAATGAAAAAGTTTGAAAAATAAAGGCAAGAATTATAAAGTTATGAAAAGTTCCATCCAAATTTGATAAGAACAAGACGACTTACATAGAAATGGTTCTCATAGATGATAAGGTAAGTTGATTATTTTTCATGATTCTTTCAAGTGATTCTAGGTCCATTTTATAAATATTTTTTGTTCATATTTTAAGTTTATTTGATAAGTAAACCCTTGCACAAATTAAAGACATTGCGATTTTATAGATTTATAGATGCTAATAGCCTTTATATTTAATTTGTTTTATAGTGTGATAATAGCTAATATATTTGTTGGTGAATTTAACTATTACTATATTATTTATGATCACATTTGTCTGATTTATTGAAAAAAGTAGATTATTAAAACCGATTAATAACTATTTTAGAATTAATCCAAGTAACAATAGATTAAAAAAAATACATAATATATTACTTTTTTATTAATCAAATTATTATAATTTAAATTAATTTTAAAAAAATAATTTAAAATTATAATTTTAATCTTATTGCGTGTATGACACGGGTAATTACACTTGTTTGATGTTTAATATGCAAAAAAAGAAACTCTTGTTTATAATTTTTTTTTATTTGATTTTCTATTTTTCTTACATTTATTAAGTTTTTGATTATTTTGCTTAATTTAGAGTCTAATTTTTGTTTTAAAATGTTAAATTAAAAAGAAAAAAACTTTTTTGTGCTTACACACACCGGTTGTGCAGACGCACTTTCAATTTCATGCTCTGTTCAGTGCGCAAATTTCTGCGTACGCACTCTCTTAAAAAAATGAATCCCCTGAACCTTAGCCTATCTTCATCTTCTCCTTTCTTCTTCTCCGAGCCACCCAACGTCCATCATCATCTTCATCTTCATCTTCTTCACCATCATCACCATCCATCATTGTCTAAGACCACCACCGAACCCTAATTCACTTCTCCTTTTCTTCTTCTTCCCCTCGCCTCACCTCCGCGAGCCCAGAACCATCGCGCCACCGCTCCTTCTTCTTCATTCTCTTCGGCCTTCCCACCGTCTCTACCCAGTTCCGTCGCAACCTCCTCGTCTCAGCGCCGAAGTAGCCTCCAGCCACACCAGAGCTACTGCGACCCTTGGCTCACCTCCAGCTCGCGTCTCTTCTCTCCTCCGCTGAACCCAGAGACCAGCACTGCCGCGCTCACCCTCTTCTCCTCTCTCGCAGTGTCTGTCTCCACCACCGCTGCAGCCTTCACCAGTAGCGCTGGTCACTGCCGCTGTAACATCACCGGTCTCCTGTTTCTGTAATCTTTCTTGCTCTGTTCTTCAGTTTTCAGATTTTTGCCAAAAATTTCTTTTTTAATTAATTAGGGGTTATTTAGATTTCAATTATTAGTTAGTCATTTGATTTTGTTAAACTATTTTGTTGCTGTTAGTTGAGTTTAGGTTAGAATTTGAAATTTCTGGTTCGACCTGGTTACTGCTGTTTTGGTTACCGCTGGATTAATTCACTGCTGTTCAGGTTATTTTTGTTGAGGACTTGCTGCTGTTACGTTGTTTAAAGTAGAACTAGGATCAGTGTTAGTTCATAGATAATTAATCATGCTTTTATGTTTCTTGAATTTGAATTTCATTTGGTTTGGATTGTCTGACTGATTTGTTTGCTGAATTTCATTTAGTATTAATTACAATTTTAGTTTTGATCTTTAATCAGTTTGGTTTTGATTTTGGTTAGTTTTAGTCCCTTGATTAGTTTCATGATTAGTTCAGCTTAGTTTTTTTTATTTTCTGTTAGTAAATTTTAGGTGGTTAAGATCAGATTAGCTTAGGTTATTAGGTTCTGAAAAGTGTTTGGTTTGAATTGAACTGCTGGAAGTTACTACTGAATTTGTTTGGGCTGAAAGCGTTGAAATTGTTGATTTGCTATAACTGTTGCTGGAATTATTTGGAATTGCTTGACTGTATTCATGATGTGCTGTTTTGTTGCAGAATTTCTGGAAATTTATTGTTGATATTGGTTGAACATTGATTCATTGTGTACAGATTCACTGTTTTACTGCCCATTTTGATGAATATGTTGCTGAAAATTGGGTTGAATGGTGTTAATTTGAATTTGGGTTATGAATTGCTACTTGGTTGAATTGATTCTGCATGTTCGATATTTGTTTATGCCAAGTGTTGATGAAAATTGCCTTTTGAGAGTATTTTAGATTTTTGAATTACATGTGATTTGATTTTATTATTGATGATTGAGGCATTTATCTAATAGTACAAGATTAATTAAACTGGTCCTATTTAACCCAATTATATCAACTTTGTGGTTTCATTGGATTTGGATTATATTAGGAATGACACTCAATTCTTGAATTTAATCTTGTGTTATTAGTTAAATGAATTACATTGGTATTTGAACTTGTTCCTCTTACTTTGCTTGAACATTGTTCTTGTTTAGTTTATACACCGTTGTTTGTGAATATGCTTCTATGATTATTTTGGATTTTGAATTGCATGGTGTAGCTACCATGTGATTTAGAATGTTTAACTTTGTTTGGCATAATTCATTAAGTGTAATTTGTGATGGTGGATTGCTTGAGACGCTAACTTTTGTATTAATTGAGTTTTTTGGTGTGTATGTAGTTGTATCATTTTGTTTTAGTTTATTTTCTTTGAATTGAATTTCAATCACAACATCACACATTCTAAAACTTTTCTTTTGCACAAACCGTCACATTACATCAATTCTTGAATTTCCAAAGTGATTATTGAACTTCTTGTTGCTTGTCTACTTATTTGTAGCTTGCAATTATTTTGAAATCACTTTAGGTACACTAATTGAGTTGAAATTGAACTTTGATTGAAGTAATGTGGCATAGTGCTTTCAGTTCTCCAATGTGTGAATTTTAAACTGCCGGCAAACTTAGAATTCACATATTGCTTTTCTTCATGTCACAAACGCATAATTTCAACTTATTTTAGTGTATTCAACCTCACTCTCCTTGTTTGAATTAATTTTTGATTTAAGTGTTGCTTTGCTTTACTCATCTTGCTTGTGTCACTCGTGTTTATATTTTAACATATTCTCTTTTACATTTTTTAGGATGAGTCATCGTAAGCAACAAAAAAAGTAAAAGAAGCGAAGCGATGGACATGGATGCGGAGAATACCACTATGAAGAGCATGATTAGGGAAGCACCAGCTCCTTTTGGTTCAAGTTAGCGCACAGAGGACTGTGCAGAATTCAAGTGTGGGGAGGCTTACAGCCGCAATTTGGTCGTATTAACACTTTTTCCAATCACTTTAGTATTTTTTTTATGATTTTTAAATCTTTTGTTAGTTATTTTGGTTATTTTGAGTTCTCTTCTACTTCATTTGCATTTTTCTTGGTTGTATATAATTTAGAGCTTTATTTGCATCTTTTACTAGCATGGTTTGTAAATATATTTTTATTATTTTTATTGTGATTGGATGAATGTGGATAATAGGACTTTGGTATTTTTCCTATATGCATGTAATGATTTGGAATGATAGAAAATAGGAAAAATAATTTAGAATTTTAATTTTCATCCATCTCTTTGAAAAAAAAAAATTCCTTTTAAGCAACTTGGTTAGAATAATTAAACAACAACAACAAAACCTTATCCCACTAAGTGGGGTTGGCTATATGAATCAAACGATGCCATTGTGCTCTGTCATGTATTATGTCTACATAATTATTTTATGTCCAATATTTGATGTATGAATGCATTTAAAATGATTGAGGTCATTATTTCATTTAAAGTTCACTTACCCATATAGTCTTATCCTTTTATCTACCATTGTTAACCAAATTTTGAGCCTATTTAATTCCCTTTGTTCTTAATTTTAGCTAACATTACTTCTAAGTGAAAAACCATGAATGTTCCTAATTTGATCTTTGATTAGCTTAGACTAGTGATGTTGCATCATTTAAGTGTAAGGGGAAAAACAAAACATTCATGGATAAATATGTTTTAGGTTTATTGAAATTTTTAGAAATTGGGTGCATATTCATGTATTAAATGCTTAAACAATATATATTTATCTTGTGAAAAAAAATTTGTATATATTATGTTTCAAAAGAAAAGAAAAAGAAAAGAAAAAAAAGAAAAAGAAGAAAAAAAATGAGAAAACAATAAAAAGGGGACAAAAGGTTTTCCCAAAAGAAAAAAAATGAAAAATAAATGCATATATGATGTGAATAGGTTGTTGTAGGTTAGGTGGATGTTTAAGCTAATCAAATGTTCAAATTTCAAGGTCCATTTAGTTAAATACATCTTACCCTAGCTCCTAGTCCCATTACAACCCTTGAAAGTCCTCATGATACTTGTATGTATGCATTAAATATTTGTTGATTATTAGAAGAAAAATATATCTAAGAAAGCAAGATTAGTAGAGAATTGAGTGATTAACCCTAAACACTGAGTGATTAGAGTGTAAACACATTCGGTGAGGGTTTTGATTGTTTGATTCTATGTTTCCACCTATCATGAACTATTATCTTGCAAGTTTGTTACATTTTTAGAACTCAAATTGATTCATGAAAAATTGCATTGATTGCTATATTATTTTAGTCCCTTTGTTTATATGTTTTTTTTTTTTTTGCAAATTGATTTGTTTTGATCAAGAAGATAGATAGATAGATAGATAGATAGATAGATAGATAGAAATAGAATAGATATATATAGCTTACTTGCAATAAGAGTTGCATCCCTTAGTCTTATCCTTCTTGATATGTAGCACGAGGACATGCTATTGCTTAAATGTGAAGAAATTGATAAATCTATATTTGATGATAATTTTTTGCTTGAAATGAGTGGATTTTATCACATAAACTTACACTTCTTCATTGAAATAGCATTCTTTTGTGAATTCTTTCCTAATTGTGCTTAATTGTGAAAAACATACTTTTTGTGCTTAAAATTGCCAATTTTAATTCACTTTTCTCTCATTTGATGCTTTGATATGCTTGTTTGAGTGATTTAAGGTTTTGAAGACAAGAATGGCTTGAAGAAGTGGAAGAAAAGCATGCAAAGTGGAAGAATTCAAGAAATGAAGGATTTATAAAATTGTCAATCATGACCTCTCTGTACTAAATTGATCATAACTTGAGCTAATATCCGGGGGCTTCACAATGATATGCATATGTTTATAGTAGACATGAAGTTAAGTACGCACACGTCTGAGTGCATGCCTTACTTAATGCACCACATGATCAGCGATTTCTAGCCCATTTTGAACCCAATTCAACCCATTTCTGATGCTATTGAACCAATGATTGAAGGAGGATGAATTAATGAGTCATAGTTTAGGTTTTTATTATGTTTTAGGTAATTCTAGAAAGAGAAGATCCAACTTTTCTCTAAAATTTTAGGGTTTTGGCTTAGTTTTATCTCTTGTTTTTAGGTTTTGATCTTAGTTTACTTGTTAATTTCCTTTATTTTATCACTTTCATGCTTATGAACTTTTGTTAACTTGTATTACATTTAATGCAATTTGATGTTTTATGTTTTCTTGATGCTTGTTTGAGTTATTGTCATTATTTTCTTGCCATTAGTAGTTTAGAATTTATTATTATTGCAATTTACCATGTTTTTCTTTTTATACATGCCAAGTATTTGATAAAATGCTTCTTTTAGTTATTGAGTAGTTTTTCACACTCTTGACTTGAGATTAAGGACTTAGGTGACCTTGAGTCATTGATGTCTGAGATTAATTGTGATTTAGGATTGTTAATTGGTTTGGTTTCCACTAACGCTAGTCTTTCACTAATTTGATTAGTAAGTTGGGTAGGATTTGTAGATTGAGATCAATTATGCCTATTTGACTTATCCTCGATGTTAGAGTTGACTAAATGAGATTAATTCTTCACAATTATCATGGTTGTGGTCAATGGCTAGGATAGGAAGTCTTGAATCTCAACCTTTGTCAAGAGTTCCTTTTTAGTATTTAAATTTCCTTTTTCTTGTTTAATTGCTTTGAGTTCAATCTTTGCACACTTATTTACTTTCTTGCTATTTACATTTCTTGATTGTTGCTATCAAACCCCCAATTACCTCCCTAACGCCCTAAATGGCATGAGCATTACAGCGTTGGGGCGCTAAATGCTAGATAGCAACGCAAAATTTGAATATTACAGAGGGTTCATGACCGTTACTAACGGTTACCATCCCATCCCCCTCTCCTTTGACCATTCAAATTAACAACCTCACTCCCTCTTACCCCCTACCCCACTCCCTCTTACCCCCCTTTTTCTTTTGATTTTTTTTTCTTATTTCTTTTTACTGTTTGTTTTGCTTCAAGAATTAATTTCTTTCTTATTTCAGAGAATCTATAATACTTCTCTAAGTTCTTGTTCTTCAAGAACCAATATACACAACTCCAATATCAAATATGCACTGTTCAGTTCATACATTCAGAAAAAAAGATAGTATCACCACATCAAAGTAATCAGAGTAACTCATAATATATAACTCAAGTCTCATGCATTTTACTACTTCTTTTCTTTTCTTTTTGATTGTTCAAGCTCAATGAGTAATACATGACACAATTTTTTTGTTTTCAAAATAAATTTTCAAAATAGACGTAAACTACAAAGTAAATAATTAAACTAGAGAAATAATAAAGTATCACTACTGATCATGCAAAGGCTTTCAAACAGAAAATAGGAAATAAGATAAAATACTAAGAAACAGAAAAATAAAATAGGTAGAGGATAATGAAACTCAACCACCTCAGTCATGGTGGATGATGCTTCTCAGGCTGTGCTCCTCCGTGAAGATGATTCACCTCCCTTTGGTGCCATTGATTGATAATATAAACCAAGAGCTTACTCTGCAACACCAAACATAAAAGTTTAGTTGTCCCCAAGCAAAGAAAACTGAAAACGGTAAGGGCCATGAAGAGCACGGATGAGTAAAAATATTAGAGAAGAAGATAGAAGTGATAGAAAGGGAAGAAAAATTTAAATTTAAAATTGTTTTTGATGACCCCTTGATGCTAAACGCCAGCATGGCGTTTAGCACCCTATGGGGGGGGGGGGGGCATGCTCCTCCCCTCTTCTGGTGTTAAATGCTCATTTTCCTCTACTCCCTTACTGGCGTGAAACGCCATGCTACCTTGCTCTAAGGTGTTCTGCTCTTCATTCTGAGTTCTTCTGTCCCTGTTCTAAGCACTATGCATATCATAAACAATATTAAACCTAGGAAAACTATGAAAATTAATGAAAAATTAAATGAAAATCTAATTGGAATAAAACTAAAATAAAACAGAAATAAACTTATGGATACTTATAGTTAGGTTTCCCCCCAAGCGCTTCTTTACCGTCACTAGCTTGACGGTTAGCTCCTTTAAGGAGGAAGATACTCATAGAGACTTAAATCCTCACCCCTCACTCTCATGGATCTGCTCAATATACTCAAGGGACAGGATCCTGTTCATAGTATGTGGTATGACTGGGAAAATTGTATGAGTTTCCACCAAGGGAGGAGGCTTCAGCATTGCACTCTGCATCAAGTACCTCCTTTTTCAGGGGGTGGTGGAGGTTTAAAAACCTTGAAGACCATCTAATCCTCATGCAACCTCAACATCAATTCACCTCTCTCAACATCTACTAAGGCTCTTTCAGTGGCTAGGAATGACCTTCCTAGAATGATGGATTCATCTGTATCCTCTCCCCTGTCAAGTATCACAAAATCTATAAGGAGGAATAGCTCTCCAGCCTTGACCAGTACGTTCTCCACTAGCCCATATACCTGCCTCAGAGACTTGTCAGCCATTTGCAGGGTTATCCTTGTCGCTTGTGCTTCTTGGATCCCTTGCTTTTTCATCACAGATAGGGGCATCAGATTTATGCTTGAAGCAAGATCACAAAGAGCTTTGTCAAAAGTGATATTCCCAATAGTGCAAGAAATTCGAAAGCTCCTTGGATCTGACATCTTCTTAGGCAGCGTGCTCTGAATGAGTGCACTACATTCTTTGGTTAACACCACTATTTCATCTCCCTTGAAGGCTTTCTTTGCAGAGAGTAAGTCTTTTATAAACTTGACATAGAGAGGCATTTGATTTAAAGCATTGGCAAAAGGAATATTGATTTCTAACTTTCTAAAGACCACTAAGAACTTTGAAAACCGGTTGTCCTTGGTCTTTTTTTGAAGCCTCTGAGGGGAAGGCATCTTAGCCTTGTATTCTGGAGCCTTGGGTAGTGCTGGATGTGTATCAAGAGTTACTGGAAAATGGTTCTCTGAATGCTTGGGAGGGGTGTGTTCTTCCTTGTCTTTTGCCTCTTCCGGAGCCTCTTGTTCAAGTAGCTCCTCATGAACCTTTGTCTCTGATCCTGCTACTTTACCACTTCTCAAGTGAATGGCCTTGCACTCCTTTCTGCAGTTGGGGACCATATTAATTAGTGCAAGTTTCTTAGATATTCACTGGTCCATTTGGTCCATTCGTATCTCTTGGTTCCTAAATGAGGTTCGGGCTTCCTGTATAAAGCTTTGTTGGATTTTTGCAAGTTTTGCAACAATGGATGTCAAGTCAGGGGTAATCTGAGGTTGCTGTCTCAGTCTATGATTTTGGTGGTTTCTCTATCCCTGGTTAAAGTTCTGAGAGTAAAGAACATCATTGGGACTTCTAGATGAATTTCCCATGTGATTGACTTGTTTAGGTACATATTGATCATTGTTGTAAGTTTCACCATGAGGGGAGCCATTATTCATATCATAAGGAATGGCACTCTGAATTTTAGCAATGGAGCTCTGCACGCTACTCAATTGTTAAGTGAGAAGACTCATCTGTTGAACTATGAGTTTGTTTTGAGTAAGAATTGCATATGCAATATCCATTTCCATAACTCCTTTCCTTATTGAAGTCCTCTCAGATGAGTATAAGTACTGGTTATTAGCAACCATCTCAATGAGCTCATTAGCCTCCTCAAGTGTCTTTTTCATGTGCAAGAAGCCACCCACAGAATTATCCAAAGACATCCTGGCCATATCAGAGAGTCCTTCGTAGAAAATATGTACCCTGATCCAATCTGAGAACATATCAGGAGGAAACTTCCTGAGCATCAGCTTGTACCTCTCTTAAGCATCATAGAAGGACTCACTTTCTCTCTGCCTAAAGGTCTGAACATCTATCCTCATCTTAGTCAATCTCTAAGGAGGGAAGAACTTGGTCAGAATTTTGTTGACCACCTTGTCCCAAGTATCCAAGCTATCTTTGGACTCAGTATCAAGCCATTACTTAACTCTATCCCTCATAGCAAATGGAAAGAGCATTAGCTTATAGATTTTAGGATCCACTCCATTAGTCTTCACAATATTACAGATATGCAGGAAGTCAGAGATGAACATATTAGGATCTTCCTGCGAAAGTCCATGAAACTGGCAAGTTTGTTGCACTAAACTGATCAGTTGTGGCTTGAGCTCAAAATTGTCTGGTCTAACAGGGGGCACAACAATACTATTCCCATAAAAATCCAGGCTAGGCACAATATAAGAGCCAATTGTTCTTCTTGGTTGTGTCACCATATTAAGAGAGGTTCCTTGTTCCTGTTCCTGTTTAAAAGTAATAAAAAATAATGAAAAGATGGGAATCTCTACGTCAGAGTGTAGAGAATTTCTAGCGAGGTATCCTGTATGAAAGAGACAAAATAAAATAAACAAGATAAATAATACCAAAAATTCAAAAATAAACTTTAGAAAATAGCCACTAAATTCGAAAATAATTCAAAAAGAAAATAACTCAGGAATAATAAAAATAAAAATACTTTGGGCAACACCAAACTTAAATTAAAAAATTAAGGATTTTTTAACTAAAATAACACTTAAATTTTTGAAAATAAAAAATAAAAAAATAAAAAGAAGGAAAACAAAATTAAAAACAAATAAAAAACTAAAAACTCCTAATCTAAGCAATCAAACTAACAATTTCAAAAACCAATAACGAAGAAATAAACCAAAGAATTCGAAAAATTGAACAAGGAAAACTACTAATATTTCCAAAAATTTCAACCAAAAGAAAAATCACTAATAGGACACTAAACTAAAAATAAGAAATTAAGGGAAAATAAACAAAGCTTAATTCAAAAATTAAAGGAAAATAAAATAAACAAAACTAAGAAAAATACCTAATCTAAGCAACCAGACAACTAGTAGTTGTCAATCACAACAATCCTCGAAAATTGCGCCAAAAACTTGATGCGGATTTTGAGACTATCCACAGCTTAACTGGCAAGTGCACTGGGTCATCCAAGTAATACCTCAGGTGAGTGAGGGTCGATCCCACGAGGATTGCTGGACTGAGTAACAATGGCTATCCAGTTGGGCTTAGTTAGGCAAATCAAAAAAGGGATTTTGATGGTTGAAACACATCAACAGTAAATAAGCAAGTAAAGAAAGCAATAAATGGGTTTGGTGTAAAAACAGTATGAGAAAACAGTTAAGGCTTCGGAGATGTTTATCTTTTCGGATTAAAAGTTCTTACCAACTATTTTAACAATGTATGATTCATTCCATGGCAAACTATAAATATCTAAACCCTAATCTCTTAGTGATCTAACCTCCTCTAACCTTCATTAACCGCCACTCTCGTGGTCACTTAATTCCGATTAGAGGATTAAGTTCAAAAACTAGTTTATGGCCACAAAACCCTAATTACCCAAATCTAACAAGATTATATGGCACTTATCCCAATTAGTTCATGTAATTAGCAATTTAGGAGGAATTTGTTTTCAAGCTATAGTTCAAGCGAGATAACTCTCTCGGGAATCACAAGAACTCATGTAGAATAAGGGTCATACTCTCGTTCCACCTAAATTCATAAGATTAATAATGAAAACAATGCTTAGAATTGAATTAATACATTAGTTAAAATAGAATAATAATAGTTCTAATTCATAGAAACAAACAGAGCTCCTAACTTTCACCAAGAGGTTTAGTTGCTCATGACTTATAGAGAAAATATGGTTCTGAAAAGTGAATCGTGCAGAAGAGAGAAGATCCGAATCCTCTTTCAAGGGTGAATCCTTTCCCTTTTATATATAACCTAATTTGATTTGAAAACAAAATAGAATAATAAATTCTAGGCCTAAAAGATTTTGTTTGTAAATAAAAATAACTAAATTATGATAAAAGATAATAATTAAAAGCTAAATCTTACTAAAGATTCTCTTTTAAGTGAGTTTGACCCATCTGCTGGCATTTTCTGGCGTTTTTCTGGTGTTTAATGCCGGCAAGGGGGAGTTCTGGCATTGGTTTTGTCCTCTTTGGGCGCTAAACACCAGGCTTGGCGTTTAGTGCCAGAATTGACAGTGATTTCAAAAAAAAAGTATAAACTATTATATATTGTTGAAAAGCTCTAGAAGTTGGCGTTTTAAAGCCGTTGGAACTGCGTAAATTGGACCTTTTTAGCTCGAATTATGCTTGTTGGAATGCAAGGAGATCAGGGTTGATAGCATCTACTTTCTTCCTTTGTTTTTGCACAAAACTCTGCCAGGATTGACCTCTTCACCTTTGAAGGAGAATACTTTGAGATATAAAGTTCTAAATGATGTGCTCTTAGCAGCGCTAGAAAGCTAACATCTATAGCTTTCCAACGATATATAATAGTCTATGGTGGAGATTTATTTGGAAAACAAACAATGAGCATCTTTTAGCTCAGAAAACTCACAGCGAGGAAGCACAACGTCCCTGACGTCAAACACGCCCAAAACCATGCAACTATGCATGCAGGGATGTGCACGAAGGCGTGGCAGCTCCCAGGGATGTCTCACACGTCCCACACCTCAACCAAAACGCCCAAGACACCTCAAAGCTTCCTCCAAGCTTCATGCAACTTCCAAAACACTACCCACACTAAAGCTCCTTGCTCTAAGCTTTGTGACAGCATCCTAGAGGCCTCCAACGTCCCTCGTGTTGGAATGCATGTGCATCCAAGACTTGAAGCATGCATGGAGGGACCTCAAGCTCCACGTACTTGAGCATGTTTCCACCCTTGCAACATCGCTTACTTGAAGTTGGCTTAGTAACACCCCCAGGGATATGCCTCGCTTCACAAGAGACATCACACACAAGAAGTTTCTTAGCGTCACTCTTAGAAACGTACCTCACTTCACACTCACGCCAAAGGCATTTCATCATGCACGTGGGATGTGTCACACTTGAAGACCCACATCCAATACATCCTCAAAGTTCTTTAGAGCCTAAGATAAAAATGAAGCCCATAATAGAGAAAGAAGGAATTTACTAATGCTTCAGATCCAATCCAAAGGAAGAATCACACTTTGGGCATGATTGAATTTGGTTGTAATTTAAGAGTAATTTGAATTTGAATTTGAGTAAATTAGATTAGAGTATAAAAAAGGATAGGAAACTTTGTTCGAGGACTTTGATAAATCCACATTTTATGGTATTTATTTGCTTTAGTTGGGTGGATTTTATTGACTTCTCTTGCATTTATTCATTGAAATAGTATAGTTTTGTGAATTTCTCCTAATTGTGCTTAGTGATGAAAACCATGCTTTTTATGCTTAAAATTGCTAATTTCAATTTCACTTCTATTCCATTCGATACCTTGATGTGTTTGTTTAAGTGATTTAAGTTTTAGAAGGCAAGGATGGCTTTGAAGGATGAATATTTATCATGGCAAGATATTTTATAATTTGCTTAACGTCTATTTTTTCATTATTCATATGATCATACTTGCAGATTATTCGTGAAGTGTATTGTGGAGCTTTCCATGTGGTTGCTTTATTTAAGGAAGGCCTAGTACAAGCGTGGGTGATTCAACGACATTTCTTAATTCTCTTTCTATAAATTCATTTTTGTTTATGTTTGTTCATTTCATGTACACTGTCATTGCATGTATAGAGATCAGATGACATGGCTAATTTGGTTTGAATTCTACTAATGTAATATTAATTTTTATTTATTAATTTTTTTAAATGTCATTCACATATTTTTGTCAATGTTTTTTAATGTTTTTGGAGTGCATTAGAATGCATGTAAAAGCATATACTATTTTTTTTTTAATTTGATAAGGATATAGCTACAAATTAAAAGTGTGGCGATAGGATTTTTTCTTTTAATTTGATAAGGATATAGCCATGCTTTTAAAGTGTGGCAATAGGTTCATTTCTAGGTACGTTTAAAAAAGCGTAGCCTTATCTTTCCCTATTGGCACGCTTTTGAAGTGTACCCGAAACCAACCTTCTAGGCACGCTTCAAAAGCATGGCTATATATACACTTTTCGGTACGCTTTTAAAGTGTAGCTATAGGATTATACATATTGCCACATTTTTAAGTGTGGCAATAGATGAAAGCATGGCGAAAAAGAACGTGTGTCGATAGATGCACAAAAGCATGGCGATAGAGCAACCGAAACACATGCTGATGTGATCCTTTTAAAATTATGCTGATAACTCAAAAAGTATAGCGAAAAAACATTGGCACGGTTTTTAGCACTTTTTGGCACGCTTTAAAAATGTGACAAAAAGCTCCAATAGCTGGCTAATAAAAAAATGTTTGTGCAGAAACCCATACACTCATTATTGATCTAGTGGTTTCGGAACTTGTCTAATTTTCATGCAAGAATTTTATAACGCTGGACATATGTCATTGTTTTCGGTGGATACTCATAACTTGTGAGGAAATATCCAGAACATAAAATATAGTGAGTAAATATCAAGAACATAAAATATAGGCACCCTGGCTGGCGTTTAAACGCCAGTTTTCCTTCCTCACTGGACGTTTTGAACGCCCAGCTTTTTCTGTGTAATTCCTCTGCTGTATGTTCTGAATCTTCAATTCTCTGTATTATTGGCTTGAAAAGACACAAATTAAAATTTTTTTGGATTTTTAATAATGAGGAATAATCAAAATGAACTAAGATCAAATAAACAATACATGCAAGACACCAAACTTAGAAGTTTGTATACTACTGACACTAACAAATTGAGAATGCATATGAGAAACAACAAAATACTCAAGACAAGAGAATTTAAAGATCAGAGCAAGGAAATCATCAAGAACAACTTGAAGATCAATGAAGAACATAATGCATGCAATTTTCGAAAATTAGAAGACTAAAAACATGCAATGGACACCAAACTTAAAATTAGACACTAGACTCAAACAAGAAACATAAAAATATTTTTGATTTTAAGATTTTATAATTTTTTTGGATTTTTTCGAAAATTATATGGAGAAGAAAATAAAGATATTCAAAATTTTCAATAAGAATTCCAGGAATCATGCAATCTTAGTCTAAAGCTTTAGTCTAAAGAAATTAGACATGGCTAGCCAAGCTTCAGCAGGACATTGCATTCAAGAGCTAAATTGATGAGAATCAATCAGCTTTAGTGATGATGAAAACATCACCGTGAAACTCTAGAATTCATTCTTAAAAATTCTGAAGAAAAATACCTAATCTAAGCAACAAGATGAACCGTCAGTTGTCCAAACTCAAACAATCCCCGGTAATGGCGCCAAAAACTTGGTGCACGAAATTGTGATCATCAATGGTGCCATCAACATGGTACGCTCAATTGCAATCTCAAATCTTTATCACAACTTCGCACAACTAACCAGCAAGTGCACTGGGTCGTCCAAGTAATAAACAGTACGCGAGTAAGGGTCGATCCCACGGAGATTGTTGGTATGAAGCAAGCTATGGTCATCTTGTAAATCTCAGTCAGGTAGATTCAAATGGTTATGGAGGAATAATGATTAAAAGATAAATAAAAAATAAAATAAAGATAGAGATACTTATGTAATTCATTGGTGAGAATTTCAGATAAGCATATGGAGATGCTTTGTCCCTTCCGTCTCTCTGCTTTTCTATTGTCTTCATCTAATCCTTCTTACTCCTTTCCATGGCAAGCTGTATGTTGGGCATCACCGTTGTCAGTGGCTACAGTCCCGTCCTCTCAGTGAAAATATTCAACGCGCTCTGTCACAGCACGGCTAATCATCTGTCGGTTCTCAATCAGGTTGGAATAGAATCCAGTGATTCTTTTGTGTCTGTCACTAACGCCCAGCCTTTAGGGGTTTGAAGCTCGTCATAGTCATTCAATCCTTGAATCCTACTCAAAATACCACAGAAAAGGTTTAGACCTTCCGGATTCTCTTGAATGCCGCCATCAATTCTAGCTTATACCACGAAGATTCTGATTAAGGAATCCAAGAGATAAACACTCAAGCCTTGTTTGCTTGTAGAACGGAAGTGGTTGTCAGGCACGCGTTCATAAGTGAGAATGATGATGAGCGTCACATAATCATCACATTCATAATGTTCTTGGGTGTGAATGAATATCTTGGAATAAGAATAAGCTGAATTGAATAGAAGAGCAGTAGTAATTGCATTAATACTCGAGGTACAGCAGAGCTCCACACCTTAATCTATGGTGTGTAGAAACTCCACCGTTGAAAATACATAAGAACAAGGTCTAGGCATGGCCGAATGGCCAGCCTCCCAAAGAGGGTTCAATCATAAAACATGATCAAAAGATGATCTGAAGATTGAAAGATTCAAAATACAATAGCAAGAGGTCCTATTTGTAGAGAACTAGTAGCTTAGGGTTTATAAAGATGAGTAAATGACATAAAAATCCACTTCTGGGCCCACTTGGTGTGTGCTTGGGCTGAGAATTGAAGCTTTCATGTGTAGAGACTTTTCTTGGAGTTAAACGCCAGCTTTTGTGCCAGTTTGGGCATTTAACTCCCATTCTTGTGCCAGTTCCGGCGTTAAACGCCAGAATTCTTGAGCTGACTTGGAACGCCGATTTGGGCCATCAAATATCGGGTAAAGTATGGACTATTATACATTACTGGAAAGCCCAGGATGTCTACTTTCCAACTCAATTGAGAGCGCGCCAATTGGGCTTCTGTTGCTCCAGAAAATTCACTTCGAGTGCAGGGAGGTCAGAATCCAACAGCATCTGCAGTCCTTTTCAGCCTCTAAATCAGATTTTTGCTTAGGTCCCTCAATTTCAGCCAGAAAATACCTGAAATCACAGAAAAATACACAAACTCATAGTAAAGTATATAAAAGTGAATTTTAAATAAAAACTAATAAAAATATAATAAAAACTAACTAAAACATAATAAAAACATACTAAAAACAATGCCAAAAAGCGTATAAATTAACCGCTTATCACAACACCAAACTTAAATTGTTGCTTGTCCCCAAGCAACTGAAAATCAAATAAGATAAAAAGAAGAGAATATGCAATGAATTCCAAAAACATCTATGAAGATCAGGATTAATTAGATGAGCGGGGCTTTTATCTTTTTGCCTCTGAATAGTTTTGGCATCTCACTCTTCCTTTGAAATTCAGAATGACTGGCTTCTATAGGAACTCAGAATCCAGATAGTGTTATTGATTCTCTTAGTTAAGTATGATGATTCTTGAACACAGCTACTTTATGAGTCTTGGCCGTGGCCCAAAGCACTCTGTCTTCCAGTATTACCACCGGATACATACATGCCACAGACACATAACTGGGTGAACCTTTTCTGATTGTGACTCAGCTTTGCTAGAGTCCCCAATTAGAGGTGTCCAGAGTTCTTAAGCACACTCTTTTTGCCTTGGATCATGACTTTATTTTTTTTCTTTTTCTTTTTTCTTTTTTTCTTTTTTTTTGTATTCACTGCTTTTTCTTGCTTCAAGAATCATTTTTATGATTTTTCAGATCATCAGTAACATATCTCCTTTTTTTTCATCATTCTTTCAAGAGCCAACATTCATGAACAACAAATTCAAAAGACATATACACTGTTTAAGCAAGTCAAAGTATTGCCACCACCTCAAAATAATTAATCTGTTATAAAATTCAAAATTCCTGCAATTTCTTCTCTTTTTCAATTAAGAACATTTTTCATTTAAGAAAGGTGATGGATTCATAGGACATTCATAACTTTAAGGCATAGACACTAAGACACTGGTAGGCGAAATTGTGATCAATACTTTTCACAACTCAAATAATCCCCGGTGATGAACCCAAAAACTTGGTGTTCAATACCATGGCATAAACACAACTTCGCACAACTAACCAGCAAGTGTACTGGGTCGTCCAAGTAATAAACCTTACGCGAGTAAGGGTCGATCCCACAGAGATTGTTGGTATGAAGCAAGCTATGGTCACCTTGTAAATCTTAGTCAGGCAAACTCAAATGGATATGGGTGATATACGAATAAAACATAAAGATCAAGATAAAGATACTTATGTAATTCATTGGTGGGAATTTCAGATAAGCATATGAAGGTGCTGTGTCCCTTCCATCTCTCTGCTTTCCTACTGTCTTCATCCAATCCTTCTTACTCCTTTCCATGGCAAGCTGTATGCAAGGGTTTCACCGTTGTCAGTTGCAAAGTATGGACTATCATATATTGCTGGAAAGCCCAGGATGTCTACTTTCCAACGCCGTTGAGAGCGTGCCAATTGGGCTTCTGTAGCTCCAAAAAATCCACTTTGAGTGCAGGGAGGTCAGAATCCAACAGCATCTGCAGTCCTTTTTAGTCTCTGAATCAGATTTTTGCTCAGGTCCCTCAATTTTAGCCAGAAAATACCTGAAATCACAGAAAAACACACAAACTCATAGTAAAGTCCAGAAAAGTGAATTTTAACTAAAAACTAATAAAAATATACTAAAAACTAACTAGATCATACTAAAAACATACTAAAAACAATGCCAAAAAGCGTACAAATTATCCGCTCATCACAACACCAAACTTAAATTGTTGCTTGTCCTCAAGCAACCGAAAATCAAATAAGATAAAAAGAAGAGAATATGCTATGAATTCCAAAAACATCTATGAAGATCAGTATTAATTAGATGACCGGGGCTTTTAGCTTTTTGCCTCTGAACAGTTTTGGCATCTCACTTTATCCTTTGAAATTCAGAATGATTGGCTTCTTTAGGAACTCAGAATCCAGATAGTGTTATTGATTCTCCTAGTTAAGTATGATGATTCTTGAACACAGCTACTTATTGAGTCTTGGCTATGGCCCAAAGCACTCTGTCTTCCAGTATTACCACCGGATACATACATGCCACAGACACATAATTGGGTGAACCTTTTCAGATTGTGACTCAGCTTTGCTAGAGTCCCCAATTAGAGGTGTCCAGGGTTCTTAAGCACACTCTTTTTGCCTTGGATCACAACTTTATTTCTTTCTTTTTCTTTCTTTTTCTCTTTCTTTTTCTTTTTCTCTCTTTTTTTTCGTTTTTTTTGAATCACTACTTTTTCTTGCTTCAAGAATCAATCTGATGATTTTTCAGATCCTCAGTAACATGTCTCCTTTTTCATCATTCTTTCAAGAGCCAACATTCATGAACCACAAATTCAAAAGACATATGCACTGTTTAAGCATACATTCAGAAAACAAAAGCATTGCCACCACAAAATAATTAGACTGTTATAAAATTCAAAATTCATGCAATTCTTTTCTTTTTCAATTAAGAACATTTTTCATTCAAGAGAGGTGATGGATTCATAGGACATTCATAACTTTTAGGCATAGACACTAAGACACTAATGATCACAAGACACAAACATAAGCACTAAAATTCGAAAAACAGAAAAATAAAGAACAAGGAAATTAAAGAACGGGTCCACCTTAGTGATGGCGGCTTGTTCTTCCTCTTGAAGATCCTATGGAGTGCTTGAGCTCCTCAATGTCTCTTCCTTGTCTTTGTTGCTCCTCTCTCATGATTCTTTGATCTTCTCTAATTTCATGGAGGAGGACGGAGTGTTCTTGGTGCTCCACCCTTAATTGTCCCATGTTGGAACTCAATTCTCCTAGGGAGGTGTTTAGTTGCTCCCAATAGTTTTGTGGAGGAAAGTGCATCCCTTGAGGAATCTCAGGGATTTCATGATGAGTGGGATCTCTTGTGTGCTCCATCCTCTTCTTAGTGATGGGCTTGTCCTCATCAATGGGGATGTCTCCCTCTATGTCAACTCCAACTGAATAACAGAGGTGACAAATGAGATGAGGAAAGGCTAACCTTGCCAAGGTAGAGGACTTGTCCGCCACCTTATAAAGTTCTTGGGATATCACCTCATGAACTTCTATTTCTTCTCCAATCATGATGCTATGAATCATGATAGCCTGGTCTATAGTAACTTTGGACCGGTTGCTAGTGGGAATGATTGAGCGTTGGATAAACTCCAACCATCCTCTAGCCACGGGTTTGAGGTCATGCCTTCTCAATTGAACCAGTTTTCCTCTTGAATCTCTCTTCCATTGGGTGCCCTCTTCACAAATGACTGTGAGGACTTGGTCTAAGCTTTGATCAAAGTTGACCCTTCTAGTGTAAGGATGTTCATCTCCTTGCATCATGGGCAAGTTGAATGCCAACCTTACATTTTCTGGACTAAAATCCAAGTATTTCCCCCGAACCATGGTAAGCCAATTCTTTGGATCCAGGTTCACACTTTGATCATGGTTCTTGGTGATCCATGCATTGGCATAGAACTCTTGAACCATTAAGATTCCGACTTGTTGAATAGGGTTGGTAAGAACTTCCCAACCTCTTCTTCGGATCTCATGTCGGATCTCCGGATATTCACTCTTTTTGAGTTTGAAAGGGACCTCGGGGATCACCTTCTTCAAGGCCACAACTTCATAGAAGTGGTCTTGATGCACCCTTGAGATGAATCTCTCCATCTCCCATGACTCGGAGGTGAAAGCTTTTGCCTTCCTTTTCCTCTTTCTAGAGGTTTCTTCGGCCTTGGATGCCATAAATGGTTATGGAAAAACAAAAAGCAATGCTTTTACCACACCAAACTTAAAAGGTTTGCTCGTCCTCGAGCAAAAGAAGAAAGAAGAGAGTAGAAGAAGAAGAAATAAGAAAGAAGGGAATGGCTTTGTGTTCGGCCAAAAAGGGGGAGAAGTGGTGTTTAGGTTGTGTGAAAATGAAGGAGTGAAGATGGGTATATATAGGAGTGGAGGGGGGGCTCATGGTTCGGTCATGTATTGGTGGGTTTTGGGAGGGAAAGTGGTTTGAATTTGAAGGGTGAGGTAGGTGGGGTTTTATGAAGGATGGGTGTGAGTGGTGAAGAGAAAGATGGGATTTGATAGGTGAAGGGTTTTTGGGGAAGAGGTGTTGAGGTGATTGGTGAATGGGTGAAGAAGAGAGAGAGTGGTGGGGTAGGTGGGGGTCCTGTGGGGTCCACAGATCCTGAGGTGTCAAGGAAAAGTCATCCCTGCACCAAATGGCATGCAAAAATGCGTTTTGAGCCAATTCTGGCGTTAAACGCCGGGCTGGTGCCCATTTCTGGCGTTTAACGCCGAGTGCTTGCCCTTTTCTGGCGTTTAACGCCAGTCTGGTGCCCCTTTCTGGTGTTAAACGCCCAGAATGGTGCCAGACTGGGCGTTAAACGCCCATCTGCTAGCCTTACTGGCGTTTAAACGCCAGCAGGATCTTCTTCCAGGGTGTGCTATTTTTCTTTCTGTTTTTCATTCTGTTTTTGCTTTTTCAATTGATTTTGTGACTTCTCATGATCATCAACCTACAGAAAACATAAAATAACAAAGAAAAATATATAAAATATAACATTGGGTTGCCTCCCAACAAGCGCTTCTTTAATGTCAGTAGCTTGACAGAGGGCTCTCATGGAGCCTCAGAGATGCTCAGAGCAATGTTGGAACCTCCCAACACCAAACTTAGAGTTTGAATGTGGGGGTTCAACACCAAACTTAGAAGTTGGTTGTGGCCTCCCAACACCAAACTTAGAGTTTGGCTGTGGGGGCTCTGTTTGGCTCTGTTTTGAGAGAAGCTCTTCATGCTTCCTCTCCATGATGACAGAGGGGTATCCTTGAGCCTTAAACACAAAGGATTCTTCATTCACTTGAATGATCAATTCTCCTCTATCAACATCAATCACAGCCTTTGCTGTGGCTAGGAAGGGTCTGCCAAGGATGATGGATTCATCCATGCACTTCCCAGTCTCTAGGACTATGAAATCAGCAAGGATGTAATGGTCTTCTACCTTTACCAGAACATCCTTTACAAGTCTATAGGCTTGTTTTCTTGAGTTGTCTGCCATCTCTAGTGAGATTTTTGCAGCTTGCACCTCAAAGATCCCTAGCTTCTCCATTACAGAGAGAGGCATGAGGTTTACACTTGACCCTAGGTCACACAAGGCCTTCTTGAAGGTCATGGTGCCTATGGTACAAGGTATTGAGAACTTCCCAGGATCTTGTCTCTTTTGAGGTAATTTCTGCCTAGACAAGTCATCCAGTTCTTTGGTGAGCAAAGGGGGTTCATCATCCCAAGTCTCATTTCCAAATAACTTGTCATTTAGTTTCATGATTGCTCCAAGGTATTTAGCAACTTGCTCTTCAGTGACATACTCATCCTCTTCAGAGGAAGAATACTCATCAGAGCTCATGAATGGCAGAAGTAAGTCCAATGGAATCTCTATGGTCTCATTTTGAGCCTCAGATTCCCATGGTTCCTCATTGGGGAACTCATTGGAGGCCAATGGACGTCCATTGAGGTCTTCCTCAGTGGCGTTCACTGCCTCTTCCTCCTCTCCAAATTCGGCCATGTTGATGACCTTGCACTCTCCTTTTGGATTTTCTTCTGTATTGCTTGGAAGAGTACTAGGAGGGAGTTCAGTAATTTTCTTGCTCAGCTATCCCACTTGTGCCTCCAGATTTCTAATGGAGGACCTTGTTTCAGTCATGAAATTTTGAGTGGTTTTGATTAGATCAGAGACCATGGTTGCTAAGTCAGAGTTACTCTGCTTAGAACTCTCTGTCTGTTGCTGAGAAGATGATGGAAAAGGCTTGCTATTGCCAAACCTGTTTCTTCCACCATTATTGTTGTTGAAACCTTGTTGAGGTCTCTGTTGATCCTTCCATGAGAGATTTGGATGATTTCTCCATGAAGGATTATAGGTGTTTCCATAGGGTTCTCCCATGTAATTCACCTCTTCCATTGAAGGGTTCTCAGGATCATAAGCTTCTTCTTCAGATGAAGCTTCCTTAGTACTGTTTGGTGCATTTTGCATTCCAGACAGATTTTGAGAAATCATATTGACTTGTTGAGTCAATATTTTGTTCTGAGCCAATATGGCATTCAGAGTGTCAATCTCAAGAACTCCTTTCTTCTGATTAGTCCCATTGTTCACAGGATTCCTTTCAGAAGTGTACATGAATTGGTTATTTGCAACCATTTCAATCAGCTCTTGAGCTTCTGTAGGCGTCTTCTTCAGATGAAGAGATCCTCCAGCAGAGCTATCCAAAGACATCTTGGATAGTTCAGAGAGACCATCATAGAAAATACCTATGATGCTCCATTCAAAAAGAATATCAGAGGGACACTTTCTGATTAATTGTTTGTATCTTTCCCAAGCTTCATAGAGGGATTCTCCTTCCTTCTGTCTGAAGGTTTGGACTTCCACTCTAAGCTTACTCAATTTTTGAGGTGGAAAGAACTTTGCCAAGAAGGCATTGACTAGCTTTTCCCAAGAGTTCAGGCTTTCTTTAGGTTGTGAGTCCAACCATGTCCTAGCTCTGTCTCTCACAGCAAAAGGGAATAGCATAAGTCTGTAGACCTCAGGGTTAACCCCATTAGTCTTGACAGTGTCACAGATTTGCAAGAACTCAGCTAAGAACTGATGAGGATCTTCCAATGGAAGTCCATGAAACTTGCAATTCTGTTGCATTAGAGAAACTAATTGAGGCTTAAGCTCAAAGTTGTTTGCTCCAATGGCAGGGATAGAGATGCTTCTCCCATAGAAGTCGGGAGTAGGTCCAGTAAAGTCACCCAGCACCTTCCTTGCATTGTTGGCATTGTTGTTGTTTTCGGCTGCCATGTCTTCTTCTTCTTTGAAGATTTCTGTTAGGTCCTCTACAGAGAGTTGTGCCTTAGCTTCTTTTAGCTTTCGCTTCAAGGTCCTTTCAGGTTCAGGATCAGCCTCAACAAGAATGCTTTTGTCTTTGCTCCTGCTCATATGACAGAGAAGAAAACAGGAAAATATGAAATCCTCTAAGTCACAGTATAGAGATTCCTTGAGGAGTCAGAGGAAAAGAAAAATGGAAGACAGAGGTAGAAAATTCGAACTTATCAAGAAAGATGGAGTTCGAATTGTGTATTAAGGAATAGTGTTAGTCCATAAATAGAAGGATGTGAGAAGAGGGGAAGAAATTTTCGAAAATTAAGTAAAAGATTTTGAAAACATTTTGAAAGACACTAATTGATTTTCAAAAATAAGAGTGAAAAGAAAGAAATCAAGTGATTTTTGAAAAAGATTTTGAAATTGGAAATCAAAAAGATATGATTGAAAACTATTTTGAAAAAGATGTGATTAAAAATATATGATTGATTTTAAAAAAATGTGATTGAGAAGATATGATTTGAAAAACATTTTTTAAAAAGATTTGATTTTAAAAATTAATAACTTAGCTAACAAGAAAAGATATGATTCAAACATTAAACCTTTCTCAACAGAAAAGGCAACATACTTGGAATGTTGAATCAAATCATTAATTGACAGCAAGTATCCTTGAAAATGGAAAGAAATTGATTTTAAAAAAGATTTGATTGAAAAGATATGATTTGAAAAAGATTTGATTTTGCAAAGATTTTGAAAACTTGAAAAATTTTTGAATTAAAAACAGAATCTTCCTTCTTGTGCCATCCTGGCGTTAAACGCCCAGAATGGTGCACATTCTGGCGTTTAACGCCCAAAATGCTACCCTTTTGGGCGTTAAACGCCCAGCCAGGCACCCTGGCTGGCGTTTAAACGCCAGTCTGTCTTCTTCACTGGGCGTTTTGAACGCCCAGCTTTTTCTGTATAATTCCTCTGCAGTGTGTTCTGAATCTTCAATTCTCTGTATTATTGACTTAAAAAGACATAAATTAAAAATATTTTTGGATTTTTAATAATAAGGAATAATCAAAATGCAACTAAAATCAAATAACAATGCATGCAAGACATCAAACTTAGCAGTTTGTATACTACTGGCACTAACAAAATGAAAATGCATATGAGACACATAAACACTCAAGTCAATAGAATTTAAAGATCAGAGTAATGAAATCATCAAGAACATCTTGAAGATCTCTTAAGACACATGAATGAATGCAAGAAGAACAGAAACATGCAATTGACACCAAACTTAGAATGAAACACTAAACTCAAACAAGAAATGTTTTTGGATTTTATGATTTTGTAATTTTTTTTGTGTTTTTTTTTCGAAAATTAAGTGAGAAAAAGAAAACAAAGATATCAAAATTCTTAGTGAGAATTCCAGGAATCAGTGCAATGCTAGTCTAAGACTCCGGTCCAGGAATTAGACATGGCTTTACAGCCAGCCAAGCTTTCAAAGAAAGCTTCGGTCCAAAACACTAGACACGGCCAATGGCCAGCCAAGCCTTAGCAGATCACTGCTCCAACAGCAAGATTGATAGAAATCAACAAGCTCTTGTGATGATAAGTTGAAACCTCGGTCCAATAAAATTAGACATGGCTTCACAGCCAGCCAGACTTCAACAGATCATCATGAAACACTAGAATTCATTCTTAAGAACTCTGAAAAAAAATACCTAATCTAAGCAACAAGATGAACCGTCAGTTGTCCAAACTCAACAATTCCCGGCAACGGCGCCAAAAACTTGGTAGGCGAAATTGTGATCAATACTTTTCACAACTCAAATAATCCCTGGTGATGAACCCAAAAACTTGGTGTTCAATACCATGGCATAAACACAACTTCGCACAACTAACCAGCAAGTGTACTGGGTCGTCTAAGTAATAAACCTTACACGAGTAAGGGTCGATCCCACAGAGATTGTTGGTATGAAGCAAGCTATGGTCACCTTGTAAATCTTAGTCAGGCAAACTCAAATGGATATGGGTGATATACGAATAAAACATAAAGATCAAGATAGAGATACTTATGTAATTCATTGGTGGGAATTTCAGATAAGCGTATGAAGGTGCTGTGTCCCTTCCATCTCTCTGCTTTCCTACTGTCTTCATCCAATCCTTCTTACTCCTTTCCATGGCAAGCTGTATGCAAGGGTTTCACCGTTGTCAGTGGCTACCTCCCATCCTCTCAGTGGAAATGTTCAACGCACCCTGTCACGGCACGGCTATCCATCTGTCGGTTCTCAATCAGGCCGGAATAGAATCCAGTGATTCTTTTGCGTCTGTCACTAACGCCCCGCCTTCAGGAGTTTGAAGCTCATCACAGTCATTCAATCATTGAATCCTACTCAGAATACCACAGACAAGGTTTAGACCTTCCGGATTCTCTTGAATGCCGCCATCAGTTCTAGCTTATACCACGAAGATTCCGGTTAAGGAATCCAAGAGATATCCACCCAATCTAAGGTAGAACGGAGGTGGTTGTCAGGCACACGTTCATAGGTGAGAATGATGATGAGTGTCACGGATCATCACATTCATCAAGTTGAAGAACAAGTGATATCTTAGAACAAGAACAAGTGGAATTGAATAGAAGAACAATAGTAATTGCATTAATACTCGAGGTACAGCAGAGCTCCACACCTTAATCTATGGTGTGTAGAAACTCCACCGTTGAAAATACATAAGAACAAGGTCTAGGCATGGCCGTGAGGCCAGCCTCCCAATGATCAAAAGATCTAAAGATCAAAAGATTCCAAAGATCAGAAGATGAAAATACAATAGTAAAAGGTCCTACTTATAGAGAACTAGTAGCCTAGGGTTTACAGAGATGAGTAAATGACATAAAAATCCACTTCCGGGCCCACTTGGTGTGTGCTTGGGCTGAGCATTGAAGCATTTTCGTGTAGAGACTCTTCTTGGAGTTAAACGCCAGCTTTTATGCCAGTTTGGGCGTTTAACTCCCATTCTTGTGCCATTTCCGGCGTTTAACGCTGGGAATTCTGAAGGTGACTTTGAACGCCGGTTTGGGCCATCAAATCTCGAGCAAAGTATGGACTATCATATATTGCTGGAAAGCCCAGGATGTCTACTTTCCAACGCCGTTGAGAGAGCGCCAATTGGGCTTCTGTTGCTCCAAAAAATCCACTTTGAGTGTAGGGAGGTCAGAATCCAACAGCATCTGCAGTCCTTTTTAGTCTCTGAATCAGATTTTTGCTCAGGTCCCTCAATTTCAGCCAGAAAATACCCGAAATCACAGAAAAACACACAAACTCATAGTAAAGTCCAGAAAAGTGAATTTTAACTAAAAACTAATAAAAATATACTAAAAACTAACTAGATCATACTAAAAACATACTAAAAACAATGCCAAAAAGCGTACAAATTATCCGCTCATCAGACACTAATGATCGTAAGACACAAACATAGATAAACATAAGCATGAAAATTCGAAAAACAGAAAAATAAAGAACAAGGAAATTAAAAAATGGGTCCACCTTAGTGATGGCGGCTTGTTCTTCCTCTTGAAGATCTTATGGAGTGCTTGAGCTCCTCAATGTCTCTTCCTTGCCTTTGTTGCTCCTCTCTCATGATTCTTTGATCTTCTCTAATTTCATGGAGGAGGATAGAATGTTCTTGGTGCTCCACCCTTAGTTGTCCCATGTTGGAACTCAATTCTCCTAGGGAGGTGTTGATTTGCTCCCAATAGTTTTGTGGAGGAAAGTGCATCCCTTGAGGCATCTCAGGGATTTCATGATGAGTGGGATCTCTTGTTTGCTCCATCCTTTTCTTAGTGATGGGCTTGTCTTCATCAATGAGGATGTCTCCCTCTATGTTAATTCGAACTGAATAACAGAGGTGACAAATGAGATGAGGGAAGGCTAACCTTGCCAAGGTAGAGGACTTGTCCGCCACCTTATAAAGTTCTTGGGCTATAACCTCATGAACTTCTACTTCCTCTCCAATCATGATGCTATAAATCATGATAGCCCGGTCTATAGTAACTTCGGACCGGTTGCTAGTGGGAATGATTGAGCGTTGGATAAACTCCAACCATCCCCTAGCCACGGGTTTGAGGTCATGCCTTCTCAGTTGAGCCAGCTTCCCTCTTCCATTGAGCACCCTCTTCACAAATGTCTATGAGGACTTGGTCCAACCTTTGATTAAAGTTGACCCTTCTAGTGTAAGGGTGTTCATCTCCTTGCATCATGGGCAAGTTGAATGCCAACCTTACATTTTCTGGACTAAAATATAAGCATTTTCCCCGAACCATTGTTAGCCAATTCTTTGGGTCTGGGTTCACACTTTGATCATGGTTCTTGGTGATCCATGCATTGGCATAAAACTCTTGAACCATTAAGATTCCGACTTGTTGAATGGGGTTGGTAAGAACTTCCCAACCTCTTCTTTGGATCTCATGTCAGATCTCTGGATATTCACTCTTTTTGAGTTTGAAAGGGACCTCGGGGATCACCTTCTTCATGGCCACAACTTCATAGAAGTGGTCTTGATGCACCCTTGAGATGAATCTCTCCATCTCCCATGACTCGGAGGTGGAAGCTTTTGCCTTCCCTTTCCTCTTTCTAGAGGTTTCTCCGGCCTTAGATGCCATAGATGGTTATGGAAAAACAAAAAGCAATGCTTTTACCACACCAAACTTAGAAGGTTTGCTCGTCCTCGAGCAAAAGAAGAAAGAAGAGAGTAGAAGAAGAAGAAATAGAGGAGATGGAGGGGGGCTTTGTGTTTCGGCTAAGGGGGAGAAGTAGTATTTAGATTGTGTGAAAATGAGGGGGTGAAGATGGGTTTATATACGAGTGGAGAGGGGGGGTATGATTCGGCCATTATGGGTGGGTTTGGGAGGAAAAGTGGTTTGAATTTGAATGGTGAGGTAGGTGGGGTTTTATGAAGGATGGATGTGAGTGGTGAAGAGAATGGTGGGATTTGATAGGTGAGGGGTTTTTGGGGAAGAGGTGTTGAGGTGATTGGTGAATGGGTGAAGAAGAGAGAGAGTGGTGGGGTAGGTGGGGATCCTGTGGGGCCCACAGATCCTGAGGTGTCAAGGATAATTCATCCCTGCACCAAGTGACGAGCAAAAATGCTCATTTTGCCAATCCTGGCGTTAAATGCCGAGCTGGTGCCCATTTCTGGTGTTTAACGCCAGCTTGTTGCCCATTCCTGGCGTTAAACGCCAGTCTGGTTCCCCATTCTGGCGTTAAACGCCCAGAATGGTGCCAGACTGGGCGTTAAACGCCCATTTGCTATCTTCACTGGCGTTTAAACGCCAGCAAATTTTTCTCCAGGGTGTGCTGTTTTTCTTTCTATTTTTCATTCTGTTTTTTGCTTTTTCAATTGTTTTTGTGACTTCACATGATCATCAACCTACAGAAACATAAAATAACAAAGGAAAATAGATAAATATAACATTGAGTTGCCTCCCAACAAGCACTTCTTTAATGTCAGTAGCTTGACAGTGGGCTCTCATGGAGCCTCACAGATGTTCAGAGCAATGTTGGAACCTCCCAACACCAAACCTAGAGTTTGAATGTGGGGGTTCAACACCAACTTAGAAGTTGGTTGTGGCCTTCCAACACCAAACTTAGAGTTTAACTGTGGGGGCTCTGTTTGACTCTGTTTTGAGAGAAGCTCTTCATGCTTCCTCTCCATGGTTACAGAGGGATATCCTTGAGCCTTAAACACAAAGGATTCTTCATTCACTTGAATGATTAATTCTCCTCTGTCAACATCAATCACAGCCTTTGCTGTGGCTAGGAAGGGTCTGCCAAGGATGATGGATTCATCCATGCACTTTCCAGTCTCTATGACTATGAAATTAGAAAGGATGTAATGGTCTTCAATCTTTACCAGAGCATCCTCTACAAGTCCATAAGCTTGTTTTCTTGAATTGTCTGCCATCTCTAGTGAGATTCTTGCAGCTTGTACCTCAAAGATCCCTAGCTTCTCCATTACAGAGAGAGGCATGAGGTTTATGCTTGACCCTAGGTCACACAGGGCCTTCTCAAAGGTCATGGTGCCTATGGTACAAGGTATTGAAAACTTTCCAGGATTCTGTCTCTTCTGAGGTAATCTCTGCCTAGTCAAGTCATCCAGTTCTTTGGTGAGCAAAGGAGGTTCGTTCTCCCAAGTCTCATTACCAAATAACTTGTCATTTAGCTTCATGATTGCTCCAAGGTACTTAGCAACTTTCTCTTCAGTAACATCTTCATCCTCTTCAGAGGAAGAATACTCATCAGAGCTCATGAATGGCAGAAGTAAATCCAATGGAATCTCTATGGTCTCAGTGTGAGCCTCAGATTCCCATGGTTCCTCATTAGGGAACTCATTGGAGGCCAGTGGACGTCCATTGAGGTCTTCCGCATTGGCGATCACTGCCTCTTTCTCCTCTCCAAATTCGGCCATGTTGATGGCCTTACACTCTCCTTTTGGATTCTCTTTTGTATTGCTTGGAAGAGTACTAGGAGGGAGTTCAGTAACTTTCTTACTCAGCTGTCCCACTTTTGCCTCTAAGTTTCTAATGGAGGACCTTGTTTCAGTCATGAAACTTTGAATGGTTTTGATTAGATCAGAGACCATGGTTGCTAAGTCAAAGTGGCTCTGCTTAGAATTCTCTGTCTGTTGCTGAGAAGATGATGGAAAAGGCTTGCCATTGCTAAATCTGTTTCTTCCACCATTATTGTTGTTGAAACCTTGTTGAGGTCTCTGTTGATCCTTCCATGAGAGATTTGGATGATTTCTCCATGAAGGATTATAGGTGTTTCCATAGGGTTCTCTCATGTAATTCACCTCTTCCATTGAAGGGTTCTCAGGATCATAAGCTTCTTCTTCAGATGAAGCGTCTTTAGTACTGCCTGGTGCAGCTTGCATTCCAGACAGACTTTGAGAAATCATATTAACTTGCTGAGTCAATATTTTGTTCTGAGCCAATATGGCATTCAGAGTATCAATCTCAAGAACTCCTTTCTTCTGATTCGTCCCATTGTTCACAGGATTCCTTTCAGAAGTGTACATGAATTGGTTACTTGCAACCATTTCAATGAGTTCTTGAGCTTCTACAGGCGTCTTCTTTAGATGAAGAGATCCTCCAGCAGAGCTGTCCAATGACATCTTGGACAGTTCAGACAGACCATCATAGAAGATACCTATGACGCTCCATTCAGAAAGCATGTCAGAAGGACACTTTCCGATCAATTATTTGTATCTTTTCCAAGCTTCATAGAGGGATTCACCTTCCTTCTGTCTGAAGGTTTGGAATTCCACTCTAAGCTTACTCAATTTTTGAGGTGGAAAGAACTTTGCCATGAAGGCATTGACTAGCTTTTCCCATGAGTTCAGGCTTTCTTTAGGTTGTGAGTCCAACCATATCCTAGCTCTGTCTCTTACAGCAAAAAGGGAATAGCATAAGTCTGTAGACCTCAGGGTCAACCCCATTAGTCTTGACAGTGTCACAGATTTGTAAGAATTCAGCTAAAAACTGATGAGGATCTTCCAATGGAAGTCCATGGAACTTGCAATTCTATTGCATTAGAGAAACTAATTGAGGCTTAAGCTCAAAGTTGTTTGCTCCAATGGCAGGGATAGAGATGCTTCTCCCATAGAAGTCGGGAGTAAGTGCAGTAAAGTCACCAAGCACCTTCCTTGCATTGTTGGCATTATTGTTGTGTTCGGTTGGCGTGTCTTCTTCTTGTTTGAAGATTTCTGTTAGGTCATCTACAGAGAGTTGTGCTTTAGCTTCTCTTAGCTTTCGCTTCAAGGTCCTTTCAGGTTCAGGGTCAGCCTCAACAAGAATGCTTTTGTCTTTGTTCCTGCTCATATGAAAGAGAAAAGAACAAGAAAATATGGAATCCTCTATGTCACAGTATAGAGATTCCTTGAGGTGTCAGAGGAAAAGAAGAATAGAAGGAGAGGTAGAAGAATTCAAACTCATCAAGAGGGATGGAGTTCGAATTTGTGCATTGAGGAGGAGTGTTAGTCCATAAATAGAAGGATGTGATAAGAGGGGAAGAAATTTTCGAAAATTAAAGTGAATTAATTAAAAGAAATTTTAAAAAAATGGTAATTGATTTTCAAAAACTAAGATTGGAAAAAAAATAAAGTGATTTTTGAAAAAGTTTTTTGAAAGTAGGAATCAAAAAGATATGATTGAAAACTATTTTGAAAAAGATGTGAATAAAAAGATATGATTGAAAAGTTATGGTTTTAAAAAGATATGATTGAGAAGATATGATTTGAAAAATAATTTAAAAAGATTTGATTTTGAAAAATAATGACTTGGCTAATAAGAAATTTAAAAGATATGATTCAGACATTAAACCTTTCTCAACAGAAAAGGCAACATACTTGAAATGTTGAATCAAATCATTAATTGTTAGCAAGTATTTTTGAAAATGGAAAGAAATTGATTTTGAAAATATATGATTGAAAAGATATGATTTGAAAAAGATTTGATTTTGAAAAATTATGAAAACTTGAAAAAAATTTGAATTAAAAACAAAATCTTCCCTCTTGTGCCATCCTGGCGTTAAACGCCCAGAATGGTATCTATTCTGGCGTTTAGTGCCCAAAACTCACCCCTTTTGGGCGTTAAACGCCCAGCCAGGCACCCTGGCTGGCGTTTAAACACCAGTTTTCCTTCCTCACTGGGCGTTTTGAACGCCCAGCTTTTTCTGTGTAATTCCTCTGCTGTATGTTCTGAATCTTCAATTCTCTGTATTATTGACTTGAAAAGACACAAATTAAAAATTTTTTGGATTTTTAATAATGAGGAATAATCAAAATGAAACTAAGATCAAATAAACAATGCATGCAAGACACCAAACTTAGAAGTTTGTATACTATTGACACTAACAAATTGAGAATGCATATGAGAAATAACAAAACACTCAAGACAAGAGAATTTAAAGATCAGAGCAAGGAAATCATCAAGAACAACTTGAAGATCAATGAAGAACATAATGCATGCAATTTTCAAAAATTAGAAGACTAAAAACATGCAATGGACACCAAACTTAAAATTAGACACTAGACTCAAATAAGAAACATGAAAATATTTTTGATTTTAAGATTTTATAATTTTTTTGGATTCTTTCAAAAATTATATAGAGAAGAAAATAAAGAGATTCAAAATTTTCAATAAGAATTCCAGGAATCATGCAATGTTAATATAAAGCTTTAGTCTAAAGAAATTAGACATGGCTAGCCAAGCTTCAGTAGGACATTGCATTCAAGAGCTAAATTTATGAGAATCAATCAGCTTTGGTGATGATGAAAACATCACCGTGAAACTCTAGAATTCATTCTTAAAAATTCTGAAGAAAAATACCTAATCTAAGCAACAAGATGAACCGTCAGTTGTCCAAACTCAAACAATCCCCGGCAACGGCACCAAAAACTTGGTGCACGAAATTGTGATCATCAATGGCGCCATCAACATCGTACGCTCAATTGTAATCTCAACTCTTTATCACAACTTCGCACAACTAACCAGCAAGTACACTGGGTCGTCCAAGTAATAAACCTTACGCGAGTAAGGGTCGATCCCACGGAGATTGTTGGTTTGAAGTAAGCTATGGTCATCTTGTAAATCTCAGTCAAGCGGATTCAAATGGTTATGGAGGAATAATGATTAAAAGATAAATAAAACATAAAATAAAGATAGAGATACTTATGTAATTCATTGGTGAGAATTTCAGATAAGTGTATGGAGATGCTTTGTCCCTTTCGTCTCTCTACTTTCCTACTGTTTTCATCCCATCTTTCTTACTCCTTTCCATGGCAAGCTGTATGTTGGGCATCACCGTTGTCAGTGGCTACAGTCCCGTCCTCTCAGTGAAAATGTTCAACGCGCTCTGTCACAGCACGGCTAATCATCTGTCGATTCTCAATCAGGTTGGAATAGAATCCAGTGATTCTTTTGCGTCTGTCACTAACGCCCAGCCTTTAGGAGTTTGAAGCTCGTCACAGTCATTCAATCCTTGAATCCTACTCAAAATACCACAGACAAGGTTTAGACCTTGGGATTCTCTTGAATGCCGCCATCAATTCTAGCTTATACCACGAAGATTCTGATTAAGGAATCCAAGAGATAAACACTCAAGCCTTGTTTGCTTGTAGAACAGAAGTGGTTGTCAGGCACGCGTTCATAAGTGAGAATGATGATGAGCGTCACATAATCATCACATTCATCATGTTCTTGGGTGCGAATGAATATCTTGGAATAAGAATTAGCTGAATTGAATAGAAGAACAGTAGTAATTGCATTAATACTCGAGGTACAACAGAGCTCCACACCTTAATCTATGGTGTGTAGAAACTCCACCATTGAAAATTCATAAGAATAAGGTCTAGGCGTGGCCGAATGGCCAGCCTCCCAAAGAGGGTTCAATCATAAAACATGATCAAAAGATGATCCGAAGATTGAAAGATTCAAAATACAATAGCAAGAGGTCCTATTTGTAGAGAACTAGTAGCTTAGGGTTTACAAAGATGAGTAAATGACATAAAAATCCACTTCTGGGCCCACTTGGTGTGTGCTTGGGCTGAGCATTGAAGCTTTCATGTGTAGAGACTTTTCTTGGAGTTAAACGCCAGCTTTTGTGCCAGTTTGGGCGTTTAACTCCCATTCTTGTGCCAGTTTCGGCGTTAAACGCCAAAATTCTTGAGCTGACTTGGAACGCCGATTTGGGCCATCAAATCTCGAACAAGGTATGAACTATTATACATTGCTGGAAAGCCTAGGATGTCTACTTTCCAACGCAATTGATAACGCGCCAATTGGGCTTCTGTAGCTCCAGAAAATCCACTTCGAGTGTAGGGAGGTCAGAATCCAACAGCATCTGCAGTCCTTTTCAGCCTCTAAATCAGATTTTTGCTCAGATCCCTCAATTTCAGCCAGAAAATACCTGAAATCACAGAAAAATACACAAACTCATAGTAAAGTCCAGAAAAGTGAATTTTAAATAAAAAATAATAAAAATATAATAAAAACTAACTAAAACATACTTAAAACATACTAAAAATAATGCCAAAAAACGTATAAATTATCCGCTCATCAGCAACCAATATGCCATCAAACAAAACAATGGCATATGTCATGACCACTAAGTTTATCAGATAAATAAAAATGCTTCAGTAGTAAAAACTAAAATACAATAGTAAGGCTAATTTGAGATGAGATGAGCTCATCTCTAAAATGAAAAAAGAAAAATGGATTCAGCTTATACCAAAATGGCATATAATCATCTCTTACTTTCTTGTCCAAAACCAAGTATGATATATTCAGCTTATACCAAAATTAGATACTTTTCTTTCTCATTCTAACCCATATGATATATTCAAAGGGACTAAAATACCACAACATATTCAAAGAGACTAAAAAATTACCTTTCAAAGTATTGTTATCGAAGCAAATTGATGCATTTTTCCTTTTTTAGTTGGCCTTTCTTGTAAGTTGTCACACTCTTCAATATCATTTACAATTGTGGTCTCTTTTCTCTTTAAATCTTGTATCATGCTAATAAATTTTGCTACATATTTAATCTTTTCATTTCTTAAAGAAATCACACACATGCGCATTCTAGCATGAATCCCTGCAACGCATCATTTTTTAATTTTAACTATAGCCTACTTAAAGTCCAAAAAAAAAAAGACGAAAACTATGCTACTTATCTTAGTGTTTGTTTTATGTTGTGCCTTGCACAGGGCAGCAAAGATACTCTCTGTCCACTTGAGAATTTAGAACCCACTAGAAAGAAAATGAAAACCCCCAATGAGCTGCATGTCATTAATGGTGGTGACCACTCCTTCAATATTGGTAACAAGCATCTGCAAGCAAATGGTTCCACCCAAGAAGAAGTTGAAGAGTGAAGATCGTGCTTTGAAAGCTATTGCAGCTTTCATTTCTTAAATTCTGCACCCTTTTTCAATCACCAAGGGTTTTTATCCTCTTAAAATAAAATCAGAATAGCATTTCCAGAGATCCAGTTTTCAACTCAAAATCAGAACAATATTATACCAAATCAATATTAAAATCAAAATAAAATTAGAATAACATTTCTAGAGAACCAATTACCAAATCAAAAGCATAACAACATTATAACAAATTAATATTAAAATCAAAACAAAATCACAGTAGCATTTTCAAAGAACCAGTTACATACTGAATCAATATTAAAATAAAAATAAAACCAAAACAGCATTTCCAAAGAACTAACTACCAAATCAAAATCAGAAACGCATTATACCAAATCAACATTAAAATCAAAACAAAACCAGAGAAAAAAAAACTAATTACTACAAATGACAACCCACAAATGACCAAGGCAGCCACCACGACAAAAGTAGCGACGACCCACAAACGAAAGAAGCAAAAGCAGCGAAGCAGAAGTAGAAGACATGACAACCCACAAATGACCAAGGCGGAACGAACATGGCGAGGTGAGGGGAGAAGCAACACTGGCCGGAAGAAGCAGCAATCGCCAATAGAAGCAGCGACGCCGCTGAGATGGGAGAAATGGCCAGAGATGCAGTGACGATTCAGAGACGCAGGACAGCGCACTAGGAACTCCTTCCTTTGATGGTGGGTTAGTGCTACATGGTGAGGCTGCATGAAGCTTGATTTGTGCGATGATGGCTCTGATGAGTTTGTGGGTTAAGGTTGGATAGGGCTAGTAGAGGGAGGGAGGAAGACTGCGTTGATCTATTTTGTTACTCCAAGTTTGGTTATGTTAGGGTTTAGAAGTGAATTAAATAAAAAATATATAATATTTATTATAAATTTATTTTTTTTTAAAATAATATTTGTTATATATTTACAATAAAAATATATAATATTTATTATAAATTTATTTTAACTTTATTTTTTTTAAAAAATAATATTTGTTATATGTTTATAATAAAAATATATAATATTTATTATAAATTAATTTTAATTTTATTTTTTCTAAGACAAATATTTGTTATATATTTATAACAATAGTTTTTGAGTGTTTTATAAATTTAGTATTTATAAAAAATTGTTTAAACTTTTATAATTATTTTTATATGTATTTTTTAATTTGTATAATTATTTAAATAATATTAAAAAATTATTGTTTGATAAAAAATTATTGTAATGGTTATAAAATCGTTCTTTAAAATAGTCAAAGAGAACGATTTTATTTTGTTGCTATAACGTAATGAAAAATTGAATTTCAGTAGCAACATTATAAAAACTGTTGTTTACGATCATCTAATAGAACGGTTTTAAAGTGTAATATTTTGGCAATGGTTTTTATGCGTGTTTTTTGTATAATTATTTAAACAACAATAAAAAACCGTTGTTTAAAAAAAATCATGGTAACGGTTATAAAACCGTTCTTTAAAATAGTCAAAGAGAACGGTTTTAGTTTGTTGTTATAAAATAATAAAAAATTAAATTTAATTGTAACATTTAAAACAATCATTGTCTAAATCTATTTAAGAGAACGGTTTTAAGGTGTTATAAAATTTGGCGTTGTTAAAACTCATATTTATTGTTAATGCGGATTGTCGTCCACCGTAAGGTCGTCCACCGTCTACACTATATATAGTTTTAATTTGACGGTGAAACAATGAGGTGTTTATAGCAGGAAATTAAAGAGAGAGAGAGGAATAAATGAATGAATATGCTGATAAAGGTCAAAGCAAATAATGCATGGTGGAAAGGCTTATGATATGATAAGGTAATAGGCCTTGACATGATCAGGTTTTATTTCTCAAAACAAACATGAAATTGGTGTTTCGAATTAAGGGATTAGACGAGAAATATAAAACGGATCATTCGACATCTCTTTGCTTGACCTAAAAACTTTAAAATATTGGAACTATATATATACGACTCTTTCCAATATATATTATTCACTACTTAATTAAAATTTAATAGATGTAAAGCTTATAACTAAGACATAGAGTTTCAACAATTGGAGGACCTACTACATGTCACATGTGGACAGTGGCGGAGCTTAGTTCAGATAAGGGTAGCTACGGCTCCCCAAATTTTTATTAAAAAAATTAGTAATACTTTTTCAAAAAATAAAAAATAGTTTAGTTGGCTCAAATATTTTATTATGACTTAAAATACCAAAGTTCAATCTTTATCTTTTGCTTTTATTACACAATAGTTTTTAGTTTTAAACATTCAAAACATATCGAATTTGGACTGAATTGAGTGTATTCACATTTCGCACCTCTCTATTCAATAAGCAACACTCCCTCTCTACCTTTGAGTTCAAATATAAAAAATTAGATATTTTTTATTTATGTAATTTAATATTATTTTATATTTTACTGTTTATTTAATTTAATTTTTTATATGATAAAAAATATTAGAATATTCAATAAGTATTGATATTATTGTATTTGTATAAATTAATAAAAAATTTAATAAATATTATAAATTTTAATATTTGTTCTTCTAATTTCTTTTTTACATATTTTACCGGATATATATTTAAATTTTTATATAAAATAATCATAAAAAATTAAAGAGTTGATGATGATTTTTTAAGAGGAAGGCTAATATTCAAAAAGGAAAACATATAACTTTTACAATATCAACACATGTAGATAGTTCTTCTACTTTAATTAATCACGAAGAAAATAAGATACAACTTTCAAAAGTTTAAAGAGTTGTATCTAATGAGTTTGACCTTAATTCTTTAGAACGATACCCTGAAAATAGCTTCAAATTTGGCAATATTACGCAAATCAAAGAGATGAGATTAGACGAGTTTATCTTAAATGGGTCCATATCAAAAATATTTTGACAATTATTTTCTATCTGACCCTCCCAAAATTTCGTTTCAAGCTCCACCACTGCATGTGGATGATGATAAATGTAGGCAGCACTAGTAACTATATATCTAGGTTAATTAAGAATTCTATACGAGGTCTTTTGTTGGCTATATCGTTTTCTGAACAAGTGTTGTTGATATATCATGATCGTGATGATTGTGCGTCTTTAATTTTCACATGCAAGCAGTAGCACAGCTATATATGGTGATATGATAAACATAGGGAAAAAAAGATATCAACTCATAATTGAAATAAAGTAAACCCCAATAAGTCGGTATGTTGCAATGCATGCATAGTTATCCAAAAACCATGATCACCAAGCTAATAATAATGTTAGGCCAGAAATTAAAGTAGGCTCGTTACACATATATAAGGCCAAGGTTATGGTCGGTCTTCATGGTCTTAATTCTTAACACTCATAAGCCACAAGAAAATGGTGGTTGCATTTTGGGAATGATAACAATAATGTAGCGGGTAGGACCGAACCATGATTATATATGATATTGACAACTCATTTTGTGTGTATGTGGTTAAACTGATATGCTTCGATCACGATAGCATTCCTGGTAAAATCCTCACGGATTAAAAGGAATTTGGATTACCAAATTTGTGTCTTTTTATTAGTAATAGAAATTGAAAAAGTGAAGAATTATTATATGACAATTTAGTATATGACAATTTAATTAAACACGTTAAATCACTTAACGATTTTTAATTATTAACTCTATATAAAAATAATCGTACGTGAATTTTAATCTAAAAATTTATTTAAAAATTTGAATATATTTACTTAAAAAGAAAATAATAATTAAAGTCTTCTCTTTATTTGTAATAAAAATAACAAGTGAAAAAAGTGTATGTATAACAAAAAATTAGTAGGAGTAATTATATTTTAAATTAAAATAAAAAATACTATTTACTTATATTAGAAAAATAATTAGTTTTAGCAACAAAATTTTAGCTGTAATAATATAATGGTCACTATTTTTTTATTTAAATTATGTTTTGTGGATATTATATATTTGTTATTAATACAATATATTATAAATGACAATTACTATTATTGCCACTAAAAATATAAGAAAAATAATTTTTAATAAGAAATTCTTAGTGACTATAATACTATGGTTGGTATTATTTTTATTAAAATATTTTTTATAACAATTAATCAATTGCCAAATAAAAATAAGAACAAAGACCCAGTTTCTTACTATCTGAGAAACATAACCCTAAACCCAACCACCATCATCATCCCTCATCGCAGAAATCTTATCTTCCGGTAGAGGGTACTGTCGCTGCCGACAAGGACAAACCGTGGGTGCCATCGCACGTTTGTCCTCGTCGAACTCTTTTCAGTTCTCATCGTTCCTCTTCTTGTCGCCATTGTGAAGGTTGCTTGGTCGGTCGTCGTGCCTATGAGCTCTCTCTCTCTCTCTCTCTCTCTCTCTCTCTCTCTCTCTCTCTCTGAGGTCAACATGCCTCTTAGATCCCTCTATCGCTCTCCGTCTAAGCTCACTTCCCTTCCTCCGTTGTCGTCAGTTCCAATTCATTCGTCACTGTCACATGCATTCCTCCTTCGCCGCTGGTAAGCACTGCTAATTCAATTTAATTTTCTTGTTTTGTACTTTGGTTAATAATACGAGTTGCTAGATTTTCTGGTTTCTGTTTGACTGTCAATTTTCGCTTATTCTGAAGTACTCAATTTCTAAAATAATGGTTAAATTAAATGATTCCTCGCCGTCGAATGTTCTTTTCTTTTTTTTTCTTCTAAATTTGGATTTCTGTCTGTAAAACCATGGTTTGAGTCAATATGGTTAATTTTTTATTATGAAATTTTTAACAGCGACAATGGTGAGGGTTAGTGTCTTGAATGATGCTCTCAAGAGCATGTACAATGCCAAGAAGTGAGGGAAGCACTAGGTCATGATTAGGTCATTATCAAAAAGTGATTATTAAGTTCCTTTTGGTGATGCAGAAGCATGGTATTTCTTAATCTTCTTTACCTCCTTAATTTACATCTTTCAATCACTATTGAATTCTTAAGTTTGTTTTACTTTTTTTTATCTTGATTTGTTGTATTCTTATGCCTGCTAGGTTACATTAGCGAGTTTAAGTATGTCGATGACTATAGGGCTCGAAAAATTGTGGTTGAATTAAATAAAAGATTGCACAAATGTAGGGTTATCAGTCCCCATTTTGATGTTGGTGTCAAAAAGATTGAAAGATGGACTACTACGCTGCTCCCTTCAAGACAGGTTCGCTTTTGAGCTTTTTTTAATCTATTTTTATTTTCCTAATGTAACACCCTACAATATAGAGTTTTACGCTTAAGTCATGAATCAAAGGTAGTGAGGTATTAAGATCTTTAAAAACAAAATATATACATAGTATTTGAAGAAATATATGTTAACTAAGAGCCAGTGAAAAGAATAATCAAAACAAGTTCGTATCACTTGTGAAGCGATAAGAATGAAAGCGCAAAACCGAGAAAACAAAAGAGATAAGGAATTATATATATAAATTCAAAAGATAAATACATAAGTAGTACTAGTCTCGACCTGCGAGGAAAAAGTCGGCTAGAAAAATATATATACAAACCTAAAAGTATGACAACAGTAAACATAAATCCTTTTTTCTCCAAAATCAACCTCTAAGATGGATGTACAAGTTATTATATAAAAGTGGATAATATATATAAAAAAATCTAAGTACAGAATATAAATCCCAAATGAAATCTTTGCTTTCCAAAAGATTGAAAATCATCGCAAACCTTTGTTTTTATTATCTTCTGTTCCTAATTTTCCATTTTTTTTTGAAGTGGGGAGGGGTTTGCTAACTCAATCGTAGAGTACTCGGCTTTTAAGTGAGACTCCATTTTTTACACATTTTTACTAAGTATCTTAAGTAAATTGCTCCCGATTGTTCAATCATTTGATAACCATAGTTATCTTTGATAAAGGATCACTATGAGTCAGAAGAATTCCTCGAAAAGTTAAGGATTAGTATAGAAATCCTTTTTAAAATTCAAAATCGAATGAATTCGGTCTTATACATACGAGAGGAAGATAATCAAAAAAGAAAGAAGAATTAAGCAGATCGTGCACCTTCAGCGTGGTGTGTCACGTTCTGTATCTGTAAAGTAGAAATTTGTGAAACGGGTGATAACGTCATCCTTTACAGAGTACTCACCAAGGTAAAAATTCCAAATTGAGATGTGATGAGCGGATATTTTATACACTTTTTGACATCATTTTCATATAGTTTTTAGTATATTTTGTTTAGTTTTTGTTAAGTTTTTATAGGTTTTAGTGTTAAATTCACATTTTTGGATTCTACTATGAGTTTTTGTATTTTTGTACAATTTCAGGTAATTTTTGGCTGAAATTGAGGATTTGGAGCAAAAGTTTGATTCAGAGACGGAGAAAGCACTGCAGATGCTGTTTGGATCTGACCTACTTGCCCTCGGAAGAGCTTTTTTAGAGCTACAGAAGTCCAAATGGAGCGTTCTCAACATCTATAGAAAACTGACTTCTAGAGATTTCTAGAAATGTATAATAGTCCATACTTTGCTTCGGATTAGCAGGCCCAAAGCTGGTGTCCAACGCCAGCTTCCTGCTCCCTTCCAGGCATCCAGCACTCAAAGAGTAGAGCCCCGCATCCAAACACCCAGAGAGGACCCCCTAGCCAACGTTTCACGCCCTAGAAGCCTCATAGCACGTGGATCTCATCAAAGCTCAGCCCAAACACTCACAAAATGGTCCCTAGAAGTGGATTTTAGCACTAAATAGATTGTTTTACCCTTACTAGTCATCTGTTTAGTATTTAAAGTGTATTTTACATAATCATTCGAAGAGATCTAGGAGGAGACACACCATTTTAATTTTAACTTGTATTTTACTTTCAGTATGATTTTCTAAACCTCCTAGGTTGAAGGGAGGAGCCCTGCTGAGCCCTATGAATTAATAAAAGTTTTACTATTTCTTCTTCGATCCGTGTTTGATTTACTTCTATGATGTATATCCTCTCTTCAACATGGTGAATATGATGATCAAACAATCAGCTCTGTTCATCATACTAAGACGAACGTGCCTGAAAAACACCCGCGTCTACTTGGGTTCGTGTGAATACGTGACTAGAAAGCACAAACTGACGTTAGGATTTTTGCTAGTAAAGAATTTTATAAAGTTGCGTTGTAAGTATAGATTCTGAGCCAACAGAAATTCCTTCGTACAAACGTTTTGGTTGTCACAAGTAACAAACCCCTAAATAAATTGATAACCGAGTATTTAAACCTCGGGTCGTCTTCTCAAGGAATTGCAGGGAGGTGTGTTCTTATTATTGGTTATAAAAAAGTGTATTTTGGGGTTGAGAGTGAGGAATGAATATGGCAGATAATTTAAATGGCAATTAAAATAAATAAATACTGTAAAGCAAACCTTTTGGCAAGGTATGAGAAATTGGAAGTCCAGACTTAGTTATTCTTATCAATAATAATGAGAGTTGAATCTTAATTCCACTTAGTTAACCTTTGCTAAAGCAAAGGAAAGTCAAGGGACTAATTAGTTAGACCTTCGAATCTTATTTATTTCCTAAGAAAAGTTTGGGATTATTGAAATTCAGTTCAATTAGCAAGATAACAGTTATCAATTATATTGAGCTAAGATAACTCCTGAGTTACTGATTTCTTAACCAAGACCAAAAGAGAAGGAAATTAAATCTACCGGAATAAGAATATCTTCAGACTGGGAATGATCAATAACGTGAATAAAAAGACCAATATTGAACTAAAATATTTCAAGTAATATCAAATAAGAAAATCATAATATGAATGCAGCATAAGCCAAATAGGCAACATAACTAATACAAGCAAGCATTAAAGTATCTGAGAGTAAGAGATAAATATAAAGTAAAAGAACATTGAACCTGGGATCGAGAGTCACTCCTAAAACTAAGAGAAGTCCTAAATCCTAATTTCTATAAACCCTACCTAAATCCTAAGAGAGAGGAGAGAACCTCTCTCTCTAAAAACTACATCTAAAACATGAAAAGTGAATTATGAAAAGCATGGTGATGAATGGATGCATCCCCCCGCTTTATAGCCACTAATCTGTATTCTCTGGGCCGAAAACAGGGTCAGAAACAGCCCAGAAGTCACTTCCAGCGCTTTCTGGTCCGTACAGGTCGCGGCCAAGTGACGCGGAGGCGTCGCCCACGCGGCCGCGCGGGTTGAGGTTCGCAGATGCGACGCGTCCGTGTGAATCACGCGTTCGCATCGCTTAGCGTCAGAGAAAATATGGCATATTATATATCAAATCGAAGCCCCGGACGTTAGCTTTCCAACGCAATTGGAAACGCGTCGTTTGGACCTCTGTAGCTAAAGTTATAGCCGTTTGAGTGCGAAGACTTAGCAGTTTCTCCAACTTATTGTATTCCTTCCATTTTTACATTCTTCCTTTCCATCCTCTGAGCCATTCCTGCCCTATAATATCTGAAAACACTTAACACACATATCAAGGCATCTAATGGTAATAAGAGAGGATTAAACATAGGGAACTTAAGGCCAAAGAAGCATGTTTTCAATCAAAGTACATAATTAGGAAGGTGAATGTAAAACCATGCAAATAGTATGAATAAGTGGGTAAAGAGTTGATAAAATCCACTCAATTAAGCACAAGATAAACCATAAAATAGTGGTTTATCACAAACCAACAGCTATGTTTATACATCTCTCAGACAGTTAATCCATGACTTCATTGGGGACTTCTTGAGACACCAGTTCAGCTGATTTCTGGGGAGATTAGGGTCTCTGTGGTATAGGCTAGAATCCAAAGAAGCAACATTCTCTAATCCTCGACCTTGTATGTGGCGTTTTGAGTAGGATTGCCGAGAGAAAGTACTGCTAGAGCTTCACCCTTCGTCAGATTGGATGACCACGGCCAATGGCGTTTAATCTGTAGTAGAAGAGATCAATGACCACGGCCCATGGCGTTGATCACATACAACCTACCATGGAAGAGATCACTCACAAGCAAAGAAGATAGTAATACCAGAGTTAATTCAGAAAGGCATAGCAACTTCAATTCTCAACTCTATTCCCATTATTAATTCCAAAAATCCTAAACTCCGTAATCCAACAACCTTCTAATTCCGCCTGACTAAGACTTGCAAGATAACCATATCTTGCTTTAAACCACAATCCTCGTGGGATCGACCCTAACTCGCTCAAGTATTACTTGGACGATCCAGTGCACTTGCTAGTACAGCTATACGAAAGTGTGGGGATTAATTTTTGGCGCTGTTGCCGGGGCTTGTTGAGTTTGGATAAACTGACGGATTGTCTTGCTCCCTAGATCAGGTATTTTATTTTATTTTGGTTGAGTCTTTTATTTTTATTTTCTTCTTCGATTTTCAAAAAATTTAAAAACTTTTTCAAAGAATTTTATTTTCTTTGTTTAATATTTGTTCTTGGTTTGAGTTTTACATGTTCCTGTTTTTCAATTACAAAAATTTTAAAACTTTTCCAAAAACCTTTTTCAAGCAGTTTATTTTCAAGCATCTTTAGCTTTCTGTTTGAGTCCTTTGTTTTTGTTCTTGGAAACTTTTGAAAACCTTCGAGTCTTTTTCTAAAAAATTTTCAAAATTGGTGTCTTTTTCTTCGAGTCTTGTTTTAATTCTTTAAGTTTAGTGTCTTGTTTATTTTTCTTTTAATTTTCGAAAATTTATCTTTAGTTTTCTAAAAATTTTAAGTTTGGTGTTCTTTAAATTTCTTGAGTCTTCTTCTTTGTGTTCTTGTTAGTCTTCAAAGTGTTCTTGAGTCTTCCTTGCGTTTGATCTTAAAATTTTTAAGTTTGGTGTCCCATTTTGTTTTCCTACAAAATGTTCAAAAATCAGGGACATTAGATCTAAAAATTTTAAGTCTTGTGTCTTTTACTTGTTTTTCTCTTTCATCATTAAATTCAAAAATAAAAAATATCTTTTCTATTTTTATTTTCACTTAATTTTCGAATTTTTAGAATTAAAAATTCAGATTTCAATTTTAAATTTTTATCTTATCATATCTTAAACTTCAAGTTTTCAAAAATCAAATCTTTTCAAAAAATAAAAATCATATCTTTTTCAAGAATCTTATCTTTTTCAAATTTTCAAATTTAAGAATTCAAATTTCAAATTTTAAAATTTAATATTTTTCAAAATCAAATTTCAAAATCTTATCTTTCTCATATCTTTTTAAAATCTTTTTTGTTTCTTATCTTATCTTTTCTAACTTCAAATTTTAAAATTAAATCCTTTTCAAATCTTTTTAATTACCTATCTTATCTTTTCTTATCTTTTTTAATTTCAAACTATCTTATTTTAAATTAAAATCTTTTATTAATTAATTAACTATCTTCTCTCCTTTCTTTTTCAAAACTTCCTAACTAACTCTTCTCTCTCTCAATTTTTGAAAACTATCTCTCTTTTCTTTCTTCTATTTTCAAAACTCACTAACTAATTTTAAATTCTTTTTAAATTATTTAACTTAATTTTCAAAAATTGATTAATTAATAAAATAAAAACAAAAATATTTTAATTCTTATTTACCTTTTCTATTTATAATTCTTCTCTTCTTCCCTTCTATTATTCGAATTCTTCTCCCTCTCCCATCTTCCATCTTCACTTTTGTTTCTCTCTTCTTTCTTCACATCTCATTGGAAGCTCTTTGGTCCAAGTGGCACAAAAAGCTTTCCTCATTTCTTTCTTTTTCTTCTTGTTTATGACCAAGAATAGGGATAAAGAACATCCCTTTCATCTTAACCTTAAACCTGAAAGGACTCTAAGGAGGCGTTTACAATAAGCTAAAGCATAACACTTCGGAAGAAACCTTTCAGAAAGTTTTGAACAAGAACTACGAGACATGGCCGAACCTCGAGAGGAGCCAAGAAAGGTCCTTGGTGACTTCACCATGTCTACCTCTGACTTTTATGGCAGAAGCATCTCCGTACCTGCCATTGGAGCTAACAACTTTGAGCTTAAGCCTCAGTTAGTCTCTTTTTTGCAGCAGAACTACAAATTTCATGGACTTCCAATGGAAGATCCACATCAATCTTACCTGAATTCTTACAGATCTGTGATACTGTAAAGACTAATGGAGTAGATCCTGAAGTCTATAAGCTTATGCTCTTTTCTTTTGTTGTAAGAGACAGAGCTAAGTTATGGTTGAATTCCCAACCTAGAGAGAGTCTTGACTCTTGGGGAAAGTTGGTTAATGCTTTTCTGGCTAAATTCTTTCTTCCTCAAAAAATGAGAAAAATTAGAGTGAAAGTTCAAACCTTCAGACAAAGAGAAGGTGAATCCCTCTATGAAGCTTAGGAAAGATACAAGCAATTCATCAGGAGATGTCCTCCTAAAATGCTTTCAGAGTGGTCCATCAATGGCGTGTTCTATGATAGTCTGTCTGAGATATCCAAGATTTCATTGGATAGCTCTGCAGGTGGATCTCTCCACTTGAAGAAAACACCTGCAAAAGCCAGAAAACTCATTTATATTGTTGCTAACAACCAGTTCATGTACACTTCTAAAAGAAATCCTGTAAACCATGGGACCTCTCAGAAGAAAGAAGTTCTTGAAGTTGATACTCTGAATGCCATATTGGCTCAGAACAAGATCTAGACCCAACAGGTCAATATGTTCTCCCAGCATCTGACTGGAATGTAAACTGCAGCTGGCAGTACCCAGGAGGCTTCTTCTGAAATAAAAGCTTATGATCCTGATTAACCCACCATAGAAGAGGTAAATTACATGGGAAAACCCTATGAAAACACCTACAATACTGATGCCAGGGCATCTTGGCTAGTTTCACTGACCTTTTCTTTACTGTTTTTAGGGTAGTTTCATGCATTTCCTTAGGAAATAAGCTAGTTTTGGGTAGATATTCACTTATACCTTGATTCAAGCATACATTGTGCATTTTACATGATTTCATGAGAATTTTGCATGAGTTTAGTGACAAATTGTATGTTGCATTACCCATGACTTGGACTAGAACTTTGATGCACTCTATTGCTTGATTTCAGGACCAAAGGAAGCAAGGAAGAACCACTTAGCAGTCACGTTAATCTACTTAACGTTACCACTAACATGGAATGGGAGGTAACTTGCAAAGTTAATGAGAAAAGTGATTGCCAATAACGCTCTCGAAGCCATCATTGCCCACGTTAAGAGTCACGTTAACTAAGTTAACGTGAACTCTAACGTGAAGAAGGGACTTTGAGCCAACTTTAGTGACACTTAACATTATCACTAACGTTGGCCAATGATCATAAGTGGCCACGTTAGAGTCCACATTAACTTAGTTAACGTGGCCTCTAATGTTAAAAGGGGGAAGGAAGCCAACGTTAGTGACACTCAACATTGTCACTAACGTTGGCCTAAGGTGAAATGTACCACGTTAACTCCCACGTTAACTTGGTTAACGTAGGAGCTAACGTAAGAAGCAAAGGAGGTTGACAACGTTAGTGACACCCAACATTGTCACTAACGTTGGAAGCACCCACAAAACCCCCAAGGAGCCACGTTAACTTCCACATTAACTTAGTTAACGTGGAAGCTAACGTTGATGAGTGAAAGATGAGCCAAAGTTAGTGACACTCAACATTGTCACTAATGTTGGGGATGGCTAAGAATGGCCACGTTAGAAGCCACGTTAACCTAGTTAACGTGGACTCTAACGTGAGACATAGGGGCACATTAGAACGTTAGTGACAATGTTGAGTGTCACTAACATTCTCGAAGGTTGGCAAGGCCACGTTAGAAGCCACGTTAACCTAGTTAACATGGACTCTAACGTGAGACATAGGGGCACATTGGAACGTTAGTGACAATGTTGAGTGTCACTAACGTTCTCGAAGGATTGGCAAGGCCACGTTAGAAGCCACGTTAACCTAGTTAACGTGGGCTCTAACGTGAGGCAAAGGGGTACATTGGAACGTTAGTGACAATGTTGAGTGTCACTAACGTTCTCAAACTCATACTTTCACTAAACGTTAACACCCCTAACGTCCTGAGCTAAAGTCTCTGCCCACTTCACACTTTCTCTCTGCAAGTAAAGCCAAGCCTAAATGAAGAAGAGAACTGCTTCAAACTCAAGATCCAAAGGCCTAAGACTTGAAGAGCCAACTAGAAGCTGAGAAGAGTAGTATATATAGGAGTTGCTTTGAATTATTTTGGGAGTTCCGGAAGTTAGAAAATAACACTACTCTCTGTATTTTACTTTCTCTGCGAGTTCCATGATGTATTCTCCATCTTTGTTTTCATTTTCTAGAGCTATGAACAACTAAACCCCTTTCATTGGGTTAGGGAGCTCTGTTGTAATTTGATGGATCAATACTAGTTTTCATTATTCTTCTTCTATCTTCTCTCTTGATTTTAATTGAAAGCTTTCGATCTTCATCCCATTGGGTAGTTATCTTGGAAAAGAAACTATTCAAACTTGGATCTCTTCTGAGCCTTGAAAGAGGAATGAAGAGATCAAGCTAGAAATACTTTCTCATGCTGGACCAAATTGGGTTTGGATGGATATGTGACTATAATCCTCTCAATACTTGATTTGGGAAATGCATGTGGTATAATCAGTGACCACACTTCATCTCTTCTCATGAGCAATTGACCAAGGAATTGGCTATTGATCAAGATTTGAGAGATTGAATTGCAAGAAATTGTAATTCAATCAATTAAGATTGCCAAGGAGATCAATGAGTGCATTGATTGAGGAAGAGATGAAAATGAACTTGATCCGGAGAATTGCAACATCTCCTGCGCCCAATGAACTCCCCAATTCTGATCTCACCCATTCTCTTTAATTTCTGCGTTTACTTTCATGAGCAAACACCCTATTCCCATTTACAATTCTGCAATTTACTTTCAGTCATTTACTTTCAGCCCTTTAATTCTAGCATTTACTTTTCTGCCATTTACTCTGCTGCCATTTTATTTTCTGCGATTCTCAACTCAAATTCTGGATTCGCTCAACTAGAACATTCTTCTAATTAAAGTTGCTTGATCAATCAATCTCTGTGGGATTCGACCTCACTCTATTGTGAGTTTTTACTTGACGACAAATTCGGTACACTTGCCGAAGAAAATTTGTTGAGAGACAGTTTCCACCTGCATCAAATACTTCATGGAGGAATCATCCTAACCTCTCATGAAAATATCAACAGAAACCTCAGCAAGGTTTCAATAACAACCAAGGTAGAAGGAACCAGAACAGGTTCAACAACAGACCACTATTTTCATCTTCTCAAGGAAATATAGAAACCTCTAAGCAGAGCCTTTTTTACTTAGTCATTCTGGTTTCCAGGCTCTCTAAGACCACCCATAGTATCATAAATGAAATAAAGTCCTCCATTAGAAATTTAGAGGTACAGGTTGGTCAACTGAGCAAGAGGATCCCTGAGACTCCTCCTAACACTTTTCCCAGTAAGACTGAGGTGAACCCAAGAGAAGAGTTCAAGGCCATAATCATGGAGGTTGAGGCCAAACTTGGAGAGAATGGGGTGGCGTTGAACGCCAGTGATGGACATATCACTGGTCGTTCAATGCCCAATCTGGCAGCAAGCTTGGCACTGAACGCCAGTGAAGAACCCATCACTGGGCATTCAATGCCCATCTTGGCAGCAGAGCTGGTGTTGAACGTCAGCCAGGCAGCACTGGCTGGGCGTTCAATGCCCAAACTCACAGACTTTCTGGCAGTGAACGCCAGTGAGGAAACCCTCACTGGGTGTTCAACGCCCAATTTGGCAGGCTTTCTGGTGCTAAATGCCAGTGAGGAATCCCTCACTGGGCGTTCAACGCCCAAATATGCAGGCTTTCTGGCGCTGAACGCCAGTGAGAAACCCCTCACTGGGTGTTTGACACCCAACCAGGCAGCCATTATGGCGCTGAACGCCAGTGAGGAACCCCTCACTGGGCGTTCAACGCCTATTCTCCCAGGGAAGCTGGCATTGAATGCTAGTAAGGACATCCCTGCTGGGTGTTCAATGCCCAAAATGACAGAGGGACTGGTGTTTAACGCCAGCAAGGGTACACAGCATGGGCGTTTAATGCCCAATAACCTCACAGAGCTGGCGTTGAACGACAATAAAAACACACCCTTTGAGTGCCTAAATCCCACTCAAGAAACCTCTATCCCAGAACCAAAATAAACCATAAAGACCATTGAGGTTCCTTTGCATGCACTTCTGCAATGCATGAGTTCTGATGATTACTCATCCTCTGATGAGAATGAAGACACTAGGTAAGAGCAAGCTGCTAGGAGCTCTTATGAAGCTAAAGGCAAAGTTTTTTGGTACAAGGCATCTGGAGGAAGAACATCCACTGCTCACCAAAGAACTCTATGCTTTGGTTCAGCAAAGGCTATGGTGCGCGTGTACGCGAAACCTATACTATTTTGTACAATAACAGTAGTCCCAGCAAGTGTACTGGGTTGTCCAAGTAATACCTGAGCGAGTCAGAGTCGATCCCACGAGGATTGTGGCTTGAAGCAAGCTTATGGTTGTCTTGCAGGTCTTAGTTAGGCAGAATCAAAAGGTTGTTAGATTATCAGTGATATAAATATCACATTTACCCAGGAATCGTATAAAATATTATAGGAATAGAGTTGAGAGTTCGAGTTGCTTTGTCTTTCTAAAGTAACTCTGGTACTACTATCTTCTTTGCTTGTGAATGATCTTCTGCTATGGCAGGCTGTAAGTGATTAAAGCTATTACCCGTGGTCATAGATCTCCTCTGCTACAGATTGAACATGGCCATGGCCATTGGCGATCCTACTCAAAACGTCACAGACAAGGTCGAATCTTTCGGATCAGAGAACGCTGCTTCTTTGGATTCTAGCCTATACCATGGAGACCCTAATCTCTTGGGAGAACGGCTGAACTGGTGCCTCGAGAAGTCCCCGACGAAATCATAGACTAACCGTCTGAGAGATGTATAACCATAGCTGTTGGCTCGTGCTTTTCTTCCAGGTACTCACACGAACCCAAGTAGACGCGGGTGTTTGTCAGGCACGTTCGTCTTAATGTGATGAACAAAGCCAATTTGTCAGATTGTCATGTTCATCACGATGAATATTGGGATATACATCTTAGAGATAGATCAAACACGGATCGAAGAAAAAATAGTAATACTTTTATTAATTCATAGGACTCAGCAAGGCTCCTTATCTCCACCTAGGAGGTTTAGAGACTCATACTGAAAGTAAAAATATAGAGAAAAATGAAATAGTGGCTAAAAAGATGGAGGAAGGTGATGAAAATTCTGAAGAACTCCAAATTACATAAACATAAACCCTTAAGTACTAAACAGATGACTAGTAAGGGTAAAATAGTCTATTTAGTGCTAAAATCTACTTTTGGGGCCCACTTGGTGAGTGTTTGGGCTGAGTTTGATGAGATCCATGTTCATTGAGGTCTCTTGGGTATGGAACTGACGATCGGATTTCTGCCAGTAAAGAAATTCACAAATATAATTGCGTTGTAAGTATAGTTTCTAAACTAACAAAATTCTTTCGTACAAAAGTTTGGTTGTCACAAGTAACAAAACCCAATAAAATTTATAACCGAAGTATTGAAACCTCGGGTCATCTTCTCAAGGAATTGCAGGGAGGTGTGTTTTATTATTGGTTATGGAAAACAGTATTTTTGGGTTTTTGAAAGGTTTGAACAAGAGAAATAAATTGCAGGAATTAATAAATCAATAGCTAAGAAAACTCTTGGCAAGGTATGAAAATTAGAAGTCATATCTTAGTTATCCTTATCAATTGTGATGAGAATTGCTCATTGCTCCCACTTAGTCAACCTCTAACTATGAAGGTAAGTCAAGTAGATAAATAAATATGAATCCTCAATTCCTAGTCAATTCCCAAAGAAAGACTAGAGTTAGTGGAATTCAAGTCAATTAGCAACTTCTAATTATCAATCAACAAAAGAGTTTGATAACTCAAGAGTCTCTAATTACTCAACCAAAGCCAAGAATATAGAAAGCTAAATAAAGTTAAAAAGCATTAATAACATAAAATTGAAGAAAGCAATCTTTAGATATGAAATACCTCAATTTATATTAAATAAGAAAATCAATTCTACCATGGAAAGTTCATAAGCCAAATTGAAAAGATAAATAACAATTAAAGTAATAGAATAAATAAAGTAGAAAATAAATTAAAGGAACATTGAACCTGAAATGAAGAAGATGAAATCCTAATCCTAAGAGAAATCCTAATCTTAAATCCTAAGAGAGAGGAGAGAACTTCTTTCTCTAGAAACTACATCTAATCCTAAAAATTGTGAATATGAAAGTTGTGTTCTGTATGAATGTATTCCCCCACTTTATAGCCTCTAATCTGTGTTTTTTGGGCCGAAAACTGGGTCAAAACAGCCCAGAAATCGCCCCCAGTGATTTCTGGTTCGTACAGATCGCTGCAAAGTCACGCGAAAGCATCGTCCACGCGTTAGCGTGGATTGGGCTTTTGCCAGGTCACGCGTCTGCGTGATTCACACCTTCACATCATATGGTTTCGAGGCAGCTATGACAAATTATATATCGTTGTGAAGCCCCGAACGTTAGCTTTCCAACGCAACTAGAATCACGTCATTTGGACTTCTATAGCTCAAGTTATGGTCGATTTAGTACCAAGAGGTCAGGCTGGATAGCTTTAGCAGTTTCTTCAGTTTCTTGTATTCCTTCCACTTTTGCATGCTTCCTTTCCATCCTCTAAGCCATTCCTGCCCTGTAATCCCTGAAATCACTTAACGCACATATCACGGCATCTAATTGTAATAAGAGAGGATTAATATTAGCAAATATAAGGCCAAAAACGCATGTTCTCAATCATATCACAAAGTTAGGAAGGAGAATGTAAAGCCATGCATTTTGTATGAACAAGTGTATGAAAGATTGATAAAATCCACTCAAAGCACAAGATAAACCGTAAAAGAGCGGTTTATCAGGAACGCCAGCTAAGGGGCCTTCTCTAGGCCCTTGGACGCTGGGCTCTGCTCTTTGGGCGCTGGATGCATGGAAGGGAGCAGGAAGCTGGTGTTGGATGCCAGTTTTCGGCCTTCTAATCCGAAGAAAAGTATGGACTATTATGAATTGCTGGAAAGCTCTTGAAGTTAGCTTTCCATAGTTGTTGAGGGCTCTCCATTTGGGCTTCTGTTGCTCCAGAAAAGCTCTTCCGAACGCAAGTAGGTCAGATCCGGATAGCATCTGCAGTGCTTTCTCTGTCTCTGAATCACACTTCTGCTCCATCTTCTCAATTTCATCCAGAAATTACCTGAAATTTCCCAAAATTACAAAAACTCAGAGTCAAATCCAAAAATGTGAATCCAAAACTAAAACCTATAAAAACTTAATAAAAACTACTAAAAACTATATGAAAATGATGTCAAAAAGCGTATAAAATATCCGCTCATCATAACACCAAACTTAAACCGTTGCTTGTCCCCAAGCAAATAAAAACACAGTAGGATAAAAAAAAGAAAATTAAGATACAATAAATTTCTAAGCTTCAAATGAAGATTAGTAGAAATTAGATGAGCAGGACTTAGTTGCTTTTTGCTTCTGAATAGTTTTGGCATCTCACTATCCATTGAAACTCAGAGATATTAGCATCCTTAGGAACTTAGAATCCAGATGATATTATTGACTTTCCTAGTTAAGCTTATTTTGATTCTTGAACATAGCTTTCTGAGTCTTGGCCGTGACTGTAAGCACTCTGTTTTCCAGTATTACCACCGGATACATCCATGCCACATACACTTTAACTGGGTAAATCTTTTCAGATTGTGACTCAGCTTTGCTAGATTCCCCAGATAGAGGTGTCCAGAGTTCTTAAGCACACTCTTTTTGCTTTGGACGACGACTTTAACCGCTCAGTCTCAAGATTTTCACTTGACACCTTCACGCCACAAGCACATGGTTAGGGATAGCTTGATTTAGCCACTTAGGCCAGGATTTTATTCCTTTGGGCCCTCCTAACCACTGATGCTCAAAGCCTTTGGCCCTTTTGCCCTTGCCTTTTGGTTTAAAGGGTTGTTGTCTTTTTCTGCTTGCTTTTTATTTTTCTTTTTATTTTTTGCCACCTTTTTTTCGCATGCAAGCTTTTTCTTTTTCTTTTTGCTGCTTTTTCTTGCTTCAAGAATCAATTTTATTGATTTTTCAGATCACCAATAGTAGTTTTCCTTTTTCCCTATTCTTTCAAGAGCCAACATTCTAAAATCCCAACTTCAAATATGCACTGTTTAATCATACATTCAGAAAACAAAAGCAATGACACCACATCAAACTAATTAAACTAATCTTATTTAAAACTAGAAGTTCATGCATCTCTCAGTTCTTTTCAAATAAAAATTTTCTTTTATTTAAGCAAGGTGAGAGATATATGGAACATTTTACAACTTTAAGATATCAATGCAAATGACCATGCAACTAGAACAAGAGGAAGGTTAAATACACAGACAGAAAACAGAAAAATAACAGGAAAAAGAGTAAAAGAGAACAAATCCACCTGAGTGGTGGTGGCTAGTGCTCCTCCTTGAGGATCCCGTGTAGTGCTTGATCTCTTCAATGTCACTCCTTTGTCTTTGTTAAGGCTACTGCACAGGCTCATGTGTATGCTTTCTGGTTTGCTCTATCCTCTTCTTCTATACTTAAAAGTGGTAGAAGTCACAAAGCAAAGCTTTTGCAACACTAAACTTAAGAGTTTTGCTCGTCCTCAAGCAAATATGATCAATGGGAAAGAAGAAAGTGGGATAGGTAGAGCTTCTGTGGGACCTCTTGGTCTTGAGAGGCTTGGGAATTCCAGATTCCCTACTTCTTTACACTGGCGTTTGAATGCCCAGGGGCTGTTCCCTGGCTTGCGTTCCACGCCAGCAATACTCCCCTCTTGGGGTGTTGAACGCCCAGTGAGGTCTTTTTCCCTGGCGTTCAACTTTAACAGTCTATCTGGAGTGTTCTGTTTTCACTGTTGTGAATTCTGTCTCTTGAGTAATGCACATGATCATGACTCTGACAACAAAATGAAAATAAATATGTTGAGTAAGGTTGGGTTGCCTCCCAACACGTGCTCTTTTAATGTCACTAGCTTGACCTTTAGCTCCTTACGGAGGTGAGTATGGGATCAGATTTTTGCCCCTGACAGTGAATTTTCTGCCTGTTCCCTCATGAATGAGCTCTACATGCTCTAGAGATAAGACACGACTCACTGTATATGGTAAGGCTGGCTTCTTAGTGAAGACAACTCTCATGCCTGGTGAGAGGCCTTCAGTAGGGACGTTCTTGTCCCTCCAACCTTTAGGTACTTTCTTTTTAGTACCCTTGGGCTTAGAGCTTGTTGAGGGCTGCCCAACACCAAAATTAGAATTGATGTTTGGGGGCTCTGCAGAGCTCTGCATAGAAAGAGAGGGTTGGCACTCTATGTGTTGTACAATTGTCTCTCTTTTAGAGGAAGAATTGGGATGAAGCATCATAAATAAGATGTGATCCTCCCCTAACTTTAGGGTTAGTTCTCCCTTAGCCACATAGCATTAGCTGTGGCTAGGAAAGGTCTTCCGACGATGACACAATCATCCTCATCCTCTCCTATTTCCAAGACTATGAAGTTTGCAGGAATGTAGTGGTTTTCAACCTTAACCAAGACATCCTCCACTAAGCCATATGGCTTCTTCATGGTATTCTCTACCATCTCTAAAGAGATGTGTGCAGCTTGTACCTCAAGGATTCCCAACTTCTCCATTACAGAGAGTGGCATGAGGTTGATACTTGAGCCTAGGTCACACAGAGCCTTTTCAAAGGTCATAGTGCCTTTGGTTCAAGGAATCAGAATGCGTCCAGGATCTGAAAGCTTCTGAGGTAGCTCTTGCTGAACCAAAGCATGAAGTTCTTTGGTAAGTAGTGGAGGTTCTTCCTCTAGAGGCTTTGTACCAAATAACCTGGCATTCAGCTTCATAAAAGCTCCTAGGTATCGAGCAACTTGCTCTTCCCTAGTGTCTTCATCCTCACTTGAGGATGAGTAGCCATCAGAACCTATGCACTGCAAAAGTGCATTCAAAGGAACCTCAATAGTCTTTATGGTTTCCTTTAGTTCTGGGCTAGAGGGTTCTTGAGTGGTGTTCCGAGGGTTACTTGAAACTGTAGGTCGATCTCGGTCGAGATCTTCTGTGTTGGTCGGAGCCGACGTGTCCGGCAGGCATATAGCTGCCGGAGCTGGTGTGTCCGACTTGTGGGACTGAAAATGCTGTTGATCCTTCATCCCCGGAGGGTGGGGGGTACCTACAAGGGACTCCGATGCTTAAGTTAGCAAGGGTATTAAGCAGGTATTGAGTAGAATCAGAGTATGAGTTATACCTGGGTGCTCCAGTGTATTTATAATGCTAAGATGTGGCCTTCTGTGGATAAGATAAGTTAGTTATCTTATCTTATAATACAGGCGGGAGTTTTTCATACCCTTAAGTCGGATTAAATTTCAATCTTGACGCCTCATTAAAAATCCTTTTCAGGAAAAAGAGTGCATCTTGAGATCTTTTACCTTTCCTAGCTATAGTACCTTCTTAGGTTACAGGCGTGCCATGATCTGGGGAGTTCTCGTCACTCGAGTTCGGACAGTTTGTAGTAGCCCTTCCCAAGTACTTCTGTGACTCGGTAGGGTCCTTTCCAGTTAGCTGCCAGCTTTCCTTCTCCGGGTCGAGTTGTTCTAATATCATTTCGGATTAAGATGAGATCGTTCTCTGTGAAATCTCTTGGCACTACCTTTTGATTATACCTGGAAGCCATTCACTGCTTTAGTGCTTCTTCTCTGATCCGAGCTCTTTCTTGGATTTCTAGAAGTAGGTCGAGCTCTTCTTTTTGGAGTTGAGAATTGGTTTGTTCATTCTAGTGGACTACTCGGGGAGATCCTTCCTTGACCTCTATTGGAATCATTGCCTCCACTCCGTATGCTAGTCGGAATGGTGATTCGTTCGTAGTAGAATGGGGGTTTGTCCGATACGCCCATAGGACATGTGGAAGTTCCTCGGCCCAAGCCCCCTTTGCTTCTTGCAGTCTCCGTTTCAACCCGGCCAATATGACCTTGTTGGCCGCTTCGGCTTGTCCATTGGCTTGGGGATGTTCGACGGAGGTGAACGGGTGTTTTATATTCAAGTTGGCCGCTAATTTTCTGAAGCCTGCATCTGTGAATTGGGTGCCATTGTCTGTGGTGATGGAGTATGGGACCCTGAATCTTGTAACGATGTTCCTATATATGAATTTCTGACTTCTTTTGAGTGGTGGCATTGGCTAGGGGTTCTGCCTCGATCCATTTCGTGAAATAGTCTACCCCTACTATGAGGAATTTTACTTGTCCTGATCCCTGTAGGAAGGGTCCGAGAAGATCGAGTCCCCATTTTGCAAATGGCCAGGGTGAGGTCACGCTAATGAGTTTTTCTGGCGGGGCGATGTGAAAGTTGGCATGCCTCTGACATGGTGGACATGTCTTTACAAATTCTGTAGCTTCCTTTCGTAGAGTTGGCCAATAGAATCCCACCCGGAGTACTTTTTTGGTGAGAGCTTGTGCTCCGAGATGATTGCCACAAATGCCGCTGTGTACTTCCTCCAAGACTTCCTTTGTATTGGAGGTCGGTACGCATTTTAACAATGGTGTTGAGATCCCTCTTTTGTATAGGATGTTGTTTATGATAGTGTAGTACTGTGCCTCCCTTTGTAACCTCTTTGCCTCATTTTCATCTGTGGGGAGTGCTTCTGTTGTGAGGTAGTTAATTATGGGGGTCATCCATCCTTGATCCCGACCTGTTATGGCTAGGATTTTTTCTTCTTCCGATATTGATGGGTTCTGCAGTATTTCCTGGATGAGGCTTCTATTGTTGCCCCCTGGTTTGGTGCTAGCTAGTTTTGAGAGCGCGTCAGCTCGGGCATTTTGCTCGCGGGGTATGTGGCAGATTCTATATTCCCCGAGTTGTCCGAGCTGTTCTTTGGTTTTATCCAAATATTTTTTCATGGTAGGATCTTTGGCTTGGTAGTTTCCCGTTATTTTCGAGGTAACGACTTGTGAGTCACTGTAGATGTTGAGTTTCTGAGCTCCAACTTCCCTAGCCAGCTTCAAACCAGCTAATAACGCTTCATATTTTGCCTGGTTGTTTAAGGCCGGGAATCCAAATTTAAGGGAAAGCTCAAGTTGGGTTCCTTGGTTGCTTTCGATTATCACACCTGCACCGCTTCCGGCTTTATTTGAGGAACCGTCCACGTATATGTTCCACTCTATGGGATTTCTGTGGTGTCTGTGAATTCTGCAATGAAGTCGGCTAGGTATTATGATTTGATGGTTGTCCGTGTCTCGTATTGGAGGTCGAACTCGGACAACTCGATTGCCCACTGTAGGATTCTTCCTGCTAGATCTGTTTTTTGAAATATCCCTTTTATGGGCTGGTTGGTCCGAACTTTAATGGTGTGCGCTTGGAAGTATGGGCAAAGTCGTCAAGATGCAAGTATCAGAGCGTAGGCAAACTTCTCTATTTTCTGGTAGTTCAGCTCTGACCCCTGTAGTACTTTACTAATGAAGTAGACGGGTTGTTGTCCCCCTTCATCTTCTCTAATTAGTGCTGAGGCTATTGCCCGACTTCCTACTGCGAGGTATAGTATGAGTGGTTCTCCTTCTCGTGGTCGAGATAGGATGGGGGCTGTCCCAGTAATTCTTTAAAGTCTCGGAAGGCTTGTTCACATTCCGTTGTCCACTCGAAGTTTTTTCCCTTCCTTAAGGTAGCGTAGAAGGGGAGGGATCTTATTGCTGACCCTGCTAGTAATCTGGACAAGGCCGCCAGTCTCCCATTGAGTTGTTGGACTTCTTTGACGCAGGTCGGGCTTTTCATGTTGAGTATTCCCTGGCATTTATCTGGATTTGCCTCAATTCCTCTTTGTGTGAGCATGAAGCCCAGGAATTTACCTGCCTCCACTGTGAAGGTGCATTTAGCCGGGTTGAGTCACATGTCGTGCTTCCGTATGGTGTCGAACACTTGAACCAAGTCGGTTAGTAATCTTTCTTCACTTTGTGTCTTTATCAACATGTCGTCCACATAGACCTCCATGATTTTTCCGATGTGGTCTGAAAGACTTTATTCATTAGCCTTTAATAAGTGGCTCCCGCGTTCTTAAGGCCGAAAGGCATTACGATATAGCAATAATTTGCTTTTTCGCGTTGATGTTGGGCTTCTTTCTCAAGTTTCTTTAATCGATTTTGAAGTGCTTCTATCACCCCTGGATTTGATGAATTTTTTTTCTCCATTAGGTTCCGGAGTATCTTTAAGTATAGCATCCGTGTTCTTGTGCGGTGTTCTCTCCTCCAAACCTGAGTCGTGGTCGTTGTCATGGTTGTCCGCCATGGTGTTGGGATGGCTTCCAGGTTCCCCGGTAACGGCGCCAATGTTCCGAGGGTTACCTGAAACTATAGGTCGATCTCGGTCGAGATCTTCTGTGTTGGTCGGAGCCGACGTGTCCGGCAGGCGTATAGCTGCCGGAGCTGGTGTGTCCGACTTGTGGGACTGAAAATGCTGCTGATCCTTCGTCCTCGGAGGGTGGGGGGTACCTGCAAGGGACTCCGATGCTTAAGTTAGCAAGGGTATTAAGCAGGTATTAAGTAGAATCAGAGTATGGGTTATACCTGGGTGCTCCAGTGTATTTATAATGGTGAGATGTGGCCTTCTGTGGATAAGATAAGTTAGTTATCTTATCTTATCTTTATCTTATCTTTAAGTGAGGTCATTGATGCAGCGAAAATTGGTGAATTAAAAATTATTCAAATGTGTACATTGCAAGTATAGTTCTTAACTCACCGGAAATCCTTTTATCAATTTAGAAATATGTCACAGAAATTCAAATTTTAAATACTGGGAGTATGAATCCCAGGTCGTCTCCCAACGAGTTGCAGAAAGGTGTGCTATTTTATTAATCAGATGTTTTCAAAAAGGTTTGAGTTGAATAACAGGAAATTAAATTGATGAATTTGAACAATGTAAATAAAAGCCTTGACTGGGAGTTGATTAGTTGGAATCCCTATTACAGTTGGAATACTCTCAAGATTAATTGATAATTAAAAGTTATTCTGTTTTGTTATCCTTCACTAGGCAAGGGAAAGTCAAACAAGTTGGAATACTACGTCTGTTCACAAATTGTAACCCACTTAATTAAAAGGGATTGGTGTTAGTGACTAGAAGGCAATCCAACAGTAACCCAATTACAATCTTTCTTTCAAGCCTTCCAACTCAATTGGTTCCTTTCAATCAACTCCCCATCAAGTTAGGGAACTACTCGCTCATTGTGAATGCAAAATTCTTAACATATGAGAAGAAATTAAAGAAAGACATTGTAAATAGAAATAAAAAATAATCCAATTAAAATAAGAATAATCCTTATATTGAATAAATCCTAATAATATTCCAATGGTAAAATTAACAAAGCAAAGGACATGGAAGAGTAAAGCCAAGTAAAGAAAACGAACTAGAATGACGAAGTCTTGATGAGGTAATGACTCTTCTTAATATCCCAATGCAAAAGTAGTAGAAAAATAATATCCTAAGAGTACCAATGGTGTAGAGAGAAAACCTAGAGGAGGAGTAAAACTAGATCTAAAAACTCAAAACTGTGTAGAATGAATGTTTTCTCTCATTTCTGCATGTTCTCTGGCTCTAGTCTGCTGTTCTGGGCCAAGAACTGGGTCAAAACAGGGCCCAAAACCGCTCCCAGTGAAATCTGCAGATTATGCAGATCGCGCATGTCACGCGATCGCGTCGTCCACGCAAACGCATCATTCGCATTTTTTCGTGCCACGCGTTCGCGTCGTCCATGCCTCCGCGTCACTTGTGCTTTTCCTTTCCGCACGGTCACGTGAGCCATACGACCGCATCACTGCGATTTCTCCTCTTTTGCGCGAACGCGTGAGCCTTGCGGCCGCGTCACTTCTCGCTGGTTGTCTCCTCAATTTCTTGTGTTCCTTCCATTTTTGCTAGCTTCCCTTCCAATCTCCAACTCATCCATGCCCTATAAAGCCTGAAACACTTAACACACAGATCATGGCATCAAATGGGATAAAGGAGAACTAAAATGCATAATAAAAAGTCTCTAGGAAGAAGTTTTCAACCATGTAATAATTCCAGGAAGGAAATATAAATGCATGCTAAATTAATGAATAAGTAGGTAAGGATCATGATAAAACCACATAATTATACACAATATAAACCATAAAATAGTGGTTTATCAGTCATCTTATCTTTAAGGGAACCGCCCTTCTCTCTGTAGGCTTGGGCCGCCTTAGGATTTGGGGCATGTTCCTCTATTTGGGCCCTTCTTTGGGCTTTCCTGGGGACTTGACTGAGCTCTTTGGGAAGAGGTCGGGTTGTCCTGACCTGAAGAGGTCGGTCGCTTTGTCTGTCGAACATCCCGGGTCGGACACCTCGACCTAGGGTATGAACAAGTGGGCTTTAAGCTTTCAAGGGATGTGCTTTGACTGGCGTTCAACTCTAGCTCTGTCAGCTTATTGGACATTGAACACCCTTGTTGTCCACCCTGACTGGCGTTAAACGCCAGTCCCTCTAGCATTGTGGGCATTGAATGCCCAGTGAAGAATTTTTTACTGGCATTTAATTCCTTTCCATTCTCCTCCAATTTGGCCCCAACCTCCATGGTTATGGCCTTGCACTCTTCTCTGGGATTAACCTCAGTATTACTGGAAAGAGTGTCAGGAGGGATCTCAGGGATCTTCTTGCTCAGTTGACAAACTTCTACCTCCAAATTTCTAATGGAAGACCTTATTTCATTAATGAAACTATGGGTGGTCTTTGTGAGGCTAGAGACTAGAGTGGCTAAGTCAGAAAGGCTCTGCTTAGAGGTTTCCATATTCCCTAGAGAAGATGGGAATGGTGTTCTGTTCGTGAACCTGTTCTGGTTCCTTCCACCTTGGTTGTTATTGAAACCTTGCTGAGGTTTCTATTGTTCCTTCCATGAGAGGTTAGAATGATTCCTCCATGAAGGATTGTAAGTGTTTCCATAGGGTTCTCCCATATAATTTACCTCTTCCATGCTGGGTTGATCAGGATCATAGGCTTCTTCTTCAAGAGAAGCTTCCTGATTACTGCCAGCTGTAGTTTGCATCCCAGTGAGATGTTGAGAGATCATGTTTACCTGTTGGGTCAAGATCTTATTCTGATCCAGAATGGCATTCAGAGTCTCAACTTCATGAACTCATTTCTTCAGAGAGGTACCATGGTTTACAGGATTCCTCTAACAAGTGTACACGAATTGGTTGTTCACAACCGTCTCAATGGGCTATCTTGGTTTTTGATGATCGAAATTTTGTATGTCGATATAGAATTTAATAGTGCATACAATCGTGAGTATAGTCTAATCGACACTCAAATCTCGCATCAAACAATTCTACAATCTACAATTGGGGGTATTAATCTCCCGAGTCGTCCTCCCTTGGAATTGCCAGAGAATGCATGTTATTGATTAGGAAGCTTTTGTGTGATTTGTGAAGGTCGGTGTACTAATTCAAGCTAGCAAAAGTAGACGACAAATAATCAATATTAAAGGGCTTGGCCTAGGGTTAGCATTAGAAATTCTATCACTATAGTTTCCTTCAATGATGATAACGATTAAGTCTTGCTCCACTTATTTGACCTCTAATTATAGAGGAGAATCAAGTGAAAGTGACTAGCTTGAGTCACAAGTCCTAGCTTCACCCTAAGGGAATCTAGTTTTAGTGCATTCCAAGCCAATTAGCAATCCTTAATTCTCAATCAACAATTGACATCGACTATTCAAATTTTCCTAACGGTTCAAACCCTAAGCCAAGTGAAAAACTTTTAATCCATAACTAGTGTTGGCATTTTATCAAACATTTGGTGAGCATTCATAAGAGGCATTATGGAATTGGAATGAAGAATTGAAATGAAGAGATCTGAATCACACAATTATCTACAATTGAACAATTACAAGTAATGGACATGAAAGTACCTCAATTCACTAGTTCCAAATCCAAGTAACAAAGGCAAAGCTAGATCCAAAGTGAGAGGATCATAGAACACTAATTGAGAATATGAGAAGAGTAGATCTACTAATTACATCAAAATAAAAGTGTATTACAATGGATCTCACCAAGAAAAATCAAAGGAGAATTGTAGTGGAGAATGTGTAGAATGAAATCTTAGAGAGAGGTTGAAGGTTCTCTCTCTACCCAAAATGTAACCAACTCTAAGAAAATATGTAAAATGAGTCAAAAGCCCCTTAACCCTTCAATCTTTGGCCTTCTTAAGCTTTTTCCGCCCAAGCTCTTCCCCAAAATAGGGTCTCTAGCTGCCTCCATGCTCTAGTCACGTGTTCTCTTAAAAAATCATTTGTGACCATCAGCGCGTACGTGCACAGCACGCGCACGCGCCCCTGGGGCAATTGCAATCTGCGCGCAGGCGTAATTTGCGTGGACGCGTCCTTGAGGATCATGACTTAGCCACTAAACGTGCCGGCTTGCAGTTTGGCTCCTAGCTTTGGCTTTGGTGGTGCAAATCTGCGCGGACGCGCCCTATACGCGCACGCGTCGATGCTGAAGTTTCCAAAGCTCAATTTCCCATGCTCCTTTCCTTTGTACATGCTTCCATTCTCTCTTCCAAGTCATCCTTGCCCTATAAACTCTGAAGCCACTTAACATACAGGTCACGGCATCGAATGGCACTAGAGAAGGATTAGAAATATATCTGATTTAGTGCAAAAGAAGCATGTTTTCATCCATGAGGCAGAATTGGGAAAGGAACACAAAGTCATGTATTTTCATATGAAAAGTGTGTAGAATCGTTGATAAAACCCTCGAAATCAATACAGGATAAACCTTAAAAATGGGGTTTATCAGTTTTGCCACTGGCACAAAGCGGGCCTAGAATTGGCGTAACTCTCTGGAAAATGTACAAGAGGTGCAGCAGGGTCATCGACGTGGGTGCGGCGTGGACGCTCGCGCATCAATTTACTAGGTGGCGAATGGGTGCGTGCGCACCAGGTGCGTGTACGCGTAAAGAGGGTTGAGCACGAGGCTTAATGTAGGCTCAAAGGTGGTACAACTCTCTGGTCCTTAGCCTAGGACTTGTGGCAGCAAATCGGCGTGGACACGCCATGTGCGTGGTTGTGCGAATTTCGTTTTGAGCAATTGGACGCACTGGCGCACGGTGCGCGTCAGTGCGAATGAAGTTATGCTGGGGGCCTAATGTTGGCGCGAGAGTGGCCCAACTCTCTTGAAAAGGTATGGACCTGCATCCGCGTTATGGAGGCGTGCGCGCATAGCGTGCGCTCGCGTCCCTGTCCCTTTTTTTATTATGAGCATGAAGAATGCACATCTTATCACAATTCTGACAGGTAGCTAGCCAAAAGCTGAATAGAACACCTAAAACTTCATCTAAAACCTAGAAATGAGGTGTTTGCTATCATTCAAGTGGTCTATAGTGCAAACTTCTATGAACAATTAAATCAAATCTAGCTAAACAAGTTAAGGACTAAGTAATCACCAATCAAAGAAGAGTTCAATGGCTATATACAAATGGAGCAAAAAGGTAGATCTTACCATGGTGGGGTGTCTCCCACCTAGCACTTTTGTTTAACGTCCTTAAGTTGGACTTCCACTAGCTCAATGCTCTTTGTCAAGAGGTACATCTTCCAAAAGGAATACCTCAATTTCCTTGGTGCTCTTTCTTTGCTCACCATGGTACAATTTGAGACAGTGCCCATTTACCTTGAAAATATCCGAACTTGAGGGATGGCGCAAATGGTAGACTCCATACGGTTCTACTTTCTCTACTTGATAAGGTCCTTCCCATCTTGATCTAAGCTTTTCGGGTAGCAATCTCAACCTTGAGTTGTAAAAGAGAACTAGTTTACTGGGCCTAAATTCCCTTCTCCTAATGTTCTTATCATGGATAGCCTTCATCTTTTCCTTGTAAAGCCTAGAGTTGTCATAGGCTTCTAATCTCAAACATTCTGATTCCGCCAATTGAAGCTTTCTCTCAATTCCAGCCCCACCCAAATTTAGATTGAATTCCTTGATGGCCGAATATGCCTTGTGTTCAATTTTTACCTGTAAGTGGCAAGCTTTACCGTACACCAACCGAAAGGGGCTCGTGCCAATTGGTGTTTTGTATGCCGTTCGGTATGCCCAAAGTGCGTCGGTTAGCTTGGCACTCCAATCTTTTCTACTAGGCTTCACAATCCTTTCCAATACATGCTTAATTTCCCGATTGGAAACCTCAGCTTGGCCGTTCATTTGGGGGTGATAGGCCGTGGCAACTTTATGTATAATGCCGTACTTCTTCATGAGTCCTTCCATTTTTTTGTTGCAAAAGTGTGAACCTTGGTCACTTATGATTGCTCTTGGTGACCCAAAGCGACAAATTATATTATTCCTCACAAAAAAAAGAACTACATTAGCATCATCCGTCTGGGTGGGTATCGCTTCCACCCATTTGGATACATAATCGACGGCTAGTAGAATGTAGAGAAAACCATTAGAGTTTGGGAATGGCCCCATGAAGTCGATACTCCACACATCAAAGATTTCACAAAAAAGTATGTTTTGTTGGGGGATTTCATCATTCTTAGAGATATTGCCAAATCTAAGGCATCGAGAACAAGATTTGCAATAAAGAGAAGAGTCTTTAAGAAGAGTTGGCCACCAAAATCCACAATCAAGGACCTTTCTTGCCGTCCTTTGAGGTCCATAATGTCCACCTCCCTTGAAAGAATGGCAAGCATCCAAGATTGCTTGGAATTCGATTTGGGAAATACACCTTCGAACTACTTGGTCCGCTCCACATCTCTAAAGATAGGGATCATCCCAAACATAATATTTGGATTCGCTTTTCAGCTTATCCTTTTGATGTTTGGAGAGGTTAGGAGGAAAGGTGCGTGAAACCAAGTAGTTTTCCATTGGAGCATACCAAGGAATAACTTCCGAGATTGGATGCAAGCCTTCTAAGGGAAAAGAATCATTGATAGGAGCGGTTTCGCCGTTGGTGTGTTCAAGGCGACTTAAGTGATCCGCCACTAGGTTTTGCGAACCACTCCTATCTTTGATTTCCAAATCAAATTCTTGCAACAATAGAACCCATCTAATCAATCTCGGTTTGGATTCCTTCTTAGCCAACAAATACTTCAACGCCGCATGATCCGAGTACACTACTACCTTAGAACCAAGAAGATAGGCTCGGAATTTATCCAAAGCAAAAACAATAGCCAAGAGTTCTTTTTCGGTAGTAGTGTAATTGGATTAGGCTCCATCTAGTATTTTTGATGCATAAGCTATGACATATGGATTCTTACCCTCGTGTTGTGCTAATGCGGCTCCCACCACATAGTTTAAAGCATCGCATATTATTTCGAACGGCCGACTCCAATCCGGCCCTCTTACGATAGGAGCTTGTGTCAATGCCACTTTAAGCTTGTCGTAAGCTTCCATGCACTCTTTGCTTAGATCAAACTCAATGTCCTTTTGCAATAGTCGAGAGAGAGGTAATGCTACGTTACTAAAGTCCTTGATAAATCTTCGGTAAAATCCTGCATGTCCAAGGAACGAATGGACTTCCTTATCGGAGGAGGGGTAAGGCAAGCTAGATATAACATTGATTTTTGCCGGATCTATGGAAATATCTTCTTTGGAAACAATATGTCCTAAAACAATGCCTTGCCTAACTGTTCCGAGGGTTACCTGAAACGTGTAGCTCGGTCGTCTTGGAGAGGCCCGAGGTGGGGGTCAGGGACCCAAGCTTTATATGTGGAGTGGTTGGTGGTTGTACCTGCAATGACACTCCGATGCTTAAGTTAGCATGGGTTCAAGCAGATATGTGTAGAATGTGGAATGTGTGTCATACCTGGGTGCTCCAGTGTATTTATAGTAGTTGGCCGTGATCTTCCCTGGATAAGATATTCTTATCTTATCTTATCTTTTGGGTGTTTTATCTCTATCTTTGTGGAACCGCCTTTCCTAGGCCTTTTCGGCCTTTAGGTTTTGGGCTGCGTTCCTTTTGATGGGCCTTCTTAGCTTTATTGTCCGAGGTCCGACCTCAGGCGTGGGCCTTGGGACGAGGTCGGACCTTTCATGGATTTTGCCGAGTTTGGAGGAGCCCGGTCAGGGTATGAACAGTGCCCCTGCCCGAGTTCGTCCTTTTTGGGAGGTCGAGCTCGGGCATAGTAGTTTTTCAAAATTCAAAAATGGCCGTTCCTGCATTTATTGCATTTTACCGTTTCTCCTTCGATTTCCGTTCGGGCTTTGTGAAGGCATTATTTATTTGCCCCTTTCGTCCTTTTCTTCGTTTATTCTGTTCCCTTCCTGTTTTCTGAGTTTTCGCCATCTCCTTTTTTGAGCACCGCTTCCTTTTTCTTTTGTTCTTCTTCTTCCCCGAATCTTTCCGCATGTCTTTCCGGGGTTTCCTCTGCGCCGCCGTTCCGTTCTCCTTGCTTCGGAGCTCGTCGTCCTCGTTTCTTTCTTCCAGGTTTGTTCCCATCTCTTTTCTTGTGCACATATGCTTCTGTTTCTTTTGTGTGGCTCTTTGTTTGTTTCTTTTTCCCTATGCCTGGGTTGCCCCGAAAAGAGGCACCGCCAGTTGTTTGTACATGGGGGGGACTCTTTTTTGTTCTCTGGTATTTTGCTCCGGGTTGCTGTATTTTCTTCTAAAAGATCTTTGTTTCTTGCTTTGCTGAATGGGTTCTCGCTGTCTGCTTTTATGTGATTTTTGCTTGCTGTTGTATTCTTCTTTGTAGGCAAGAATTTTATGTCTCGAAAGGTTCTTCAAGCGATGTCGACCAAGATTCCAAGTGGTCTTGGTTGGGTAGATCCTGTTCCTCTAAGAGTCCCTTCTGTGGTAGATTCTGAGTATTTAGCTAGGTTTCGTAGGCAATGTAGCATATGTGAAGATAGAGAGTCTGAGAGGGATTATGAACTAGTAGCCCCGGATTCCGAGGAGAGAGTTTGCTTCCCGCCCTTAGATAGTTCCGAGAAGCTCTTCTTTTACGCTTATGATTGTTTTTTCTCTAAGCTGAGTGTCCAACTTCCTTTTACCGACCTGGAGTCCGAGGTGTTATGGTCTTGTAACCTTGCCCCTACGCAGCTCCATCCAAATTCTTGGGCATTTTTAAAGCTGTTTCAACTTTTGTGTCAGCTTTTGGGCATTGCTCCCTCTATTTCTCTTTTTTCCTACTTGTTTGTGTTGACGAAGCCGGGGTCAGGTGGAGGGAAGGTATCTTGGGTCTCTTTTAGGGCTAACCAGGGAAGAAAGTTTTGTACCCTGTATGATGAGTCCTTTCACGATTTTAAGAACTTTTATTTCAAGGTCCGGGCTACTGGAGACGTCCGACCTTTCTTTCTAGATGAGAGTGGGGAGCCTTCTTTTCCTCTTTGTTGGCAGGAGAATGTAGTGTCTGCTAAGTATACCTTTGAGAGTCTAGATGAGGTGGAGCAGGCTTTTGTGGGTGTGGTGAGCAGTTTATGGGGTCGGGCACCTCACTTGGACACGAAGAAAATGTTGGGAGATCCAAGCCTTCTCCGTTCCGAGTTAGGTAGTTCCCGACCTCTTCCGAGATTCATCTTTTTTAGTATTTTGGTTTTGCTTGTTTTTGGTGGAATTTCTGTTGTGGTAATCCTTTTCTTTATTTCTTGCAGAGATGTCTTCTCAGGCGGATTCCATGAAGTTCCTTCGTCGGACGAAGAAGTCTGTGGCTACTCGGAATATCGAGGCCGGGGAGGCTTCTGCCCGATCTTCTCCGCAGAAGACTACTGTGGGTGTTCAGACTCGGTCGAAGACTATTCCGACTCCCCAGTTCCGAGCTATAAGTCAGGATCCTCCGACCTCTGGGCCTGCTACTTCTTCTCCTCCTCCGTCCTCGGGTCCTCCTCCCAAGAAGCAGAAGACCTCTCAAGAGCTTGCCGGTTTCAACGATAAGGACTTTGATGCTCTTGGTTGGGTTGAACAGCATATTCTCCCTCAGACCTTTATTTCTACTGATGATGTGTCTATGGAGCATCATTTTCAGTATATGGCGCGGAGCTGTGTCCGGATGGCTAGTCTTCATGCCGCTATTGCCCGGGAGTTCAAGAAGTCCCCCCTTGGGGCGACCAGCTCCCGACTTGAGAAGGCTCAGTCCGAGTTTGATAGGATTAGTCAACTGAAGGCTGCCAGGATTACTGAGCTGGAGGCCTCTTTGGAGAAAGAGAAAACTAAAGCTACCGCGGCTGTGGCGGCAGCGAAGACATCTGAGGAGATGGCGAAGGCGGCGACGGAGAATTATACTCGGATATATGCCGAGCTTGTGGAGACAAAGGAGAAGTTGCAATCTGCTCGGGATGATTTTTACGAGCTAGAAGGTCATGTGGCCAAGGGTATGGATGCTATGTTTGAGAATTTGAAGGCTCAGGTCCGAGTTCTTGCTCCTGACCTGGATCTGAGCTTATTTAGTACGGATAACGTTGTTGTGGAGGGAAAGATTGTTCCTGCTCCCAACGAGGATGAGGTTCCGGTGTCTGACCCCAAAGTTCCGGTGGAGAACCCGACTTTACCTTTGGCCGGGGATGGATCTGGTGTGGAGGTTTCAAACCGGGATGACGTTGCTGTTGATGCAGTCCCGATATCTATGTTTCCTCCGCAGCCTTCTGTTGATGTGGAGTCTGGAAAGGACCTTGATCCTCTGTAATCTTTTTATTTTTGGTGTTTTGCCCGACCTGTGGGCTCTTTTGTTTTTCGATGGTTTCTGTGAACGCTTTGGACACCTTTTTGCTTATTAGCTACTTGTAGTAACTTTTTAGCTTATTTATGCGGTGTTTTTGTTCGCGTTTTGACTTTTTGTTCCGCTTTTATGCTTTTTAGTTGTTTTTGGATAACAACTTTTTAGCTAGCGCTTGGAACTTTTTGCTGTACCCTTTCTTTTGATTTCATTTTTTTTTGTCGCTTGTACTTTTTAGTTGTATAGCAACTTTTTAGTAAGCGTTTTCGAAATCTTTGTTTTCGTTTTTTCGCTTGTACTTTTTAGTTGTATAGCAACTTTCTAGTAAGCGTTTTCGAAATCTTTGTTTTCGCCGTTTTAAGGCTTCTTTCTTTGGATCCGGGCTCTTTCTCGGGCCTCGGGCGTTTCGAGTACCTCCTTTTGTTGGGTCCGACCTTGTTGTTGGTCGGCCTTTTTAAGTTATTTTTGTAATCTCTTTTTATTGGCTTTTCTGAGCCTTTTCAGAGTTACTTTATAACTTCTCACATTAATTTGAACCTCGTCGCTTTATCTTTGCCGACCTTGTGTGGTCTCTTGGCAAATGATTTTTTGCGTTTTGCCGAGCATAAATTAATGCGCCTTGGCGGGGTACTTTCTAGGATTTGTTTCATCATGAGGAAAAAAAATAGAAAAATTTGATTAGTATTAAAAAAGAAAGAATATTTACAGAGTGTTTACCCTTGACTAGGTCGGGTGTCTTACTTAACCGGGTGTCTCATTAAAAAACCTTTGTAGGGAAAAAGAGTATACCTCGGGTTAAGTTTTTCTAGCTGTAGTACCGTCTTAGATTACAGGCGTGCCAGGCCCTGGGCAGCTCATTGCCTTCTAGGTCGGATACTTTGTAATAGCCTGTCCCTAAGACTTCTGTTACCTTGTAGGGCCCTTTCCAATTTGCGGCTAGCTTTCCTTCTCCCGATTTTTGTGTTCCGATGTCATTTCGGATTAGAATCAGGTCGTGAATGGAGAAGCTTCGCTTTATTACTTTCTGATTGTATCTGAGGGCCGTTCGCCGTTTTAAGGCTTCTTCTCGGATTCGGGCTCTTTCTCGGACCTCGGGGAGGAGGTCGAGTTCTTCCTTTTGTGCCTGCGGGTTGTCTTCTTCGTTGTAGAAGATGACTCTGGGTGACCCTTCATCTATTTCGATAGGAATCATTGCCTCCATCCCGTAAGCTAGTCGGAACGGTGATTCTCCTATTGTAGAGTGTGGGGTTGTCCGATATGCCCATAGTACCTGGGGGAGCTCCTCGGCCCATGCCCCTTTGGCCTCTTGGAGTCTTCGTTTTAACCCTGCCAAGATGACTTTATTTGCAGCCTCTGCTTGTCCATTGGCTTGTGGGTGCTCGACTGAGGTGAATTGCTGTTTGATTTTTAGTTCGGCTACTAAGTTCTGAAAACTTGTGTCCGTGAACTGTGTTCCATTGTCCGTTGTGATGGAGTAGGGGACTCCGAACCTTGTGACAATGTTTTTGTATAGGAATTTGCGGCTTTTCTGAGCCGTAATGGTGGCTAAGGGTTCAGCGTCGATCCACTTTGTGAAGTAGTCGACCCCTACTATGAGGTATTTGACTTGCCCCGGTCCTTGGGAGAACGGGCCGAGTAGGTCAAGTCCCCATTTTGCGAAGGGCCATGGTGCGGTAATGCTGATAAGGTCTTCTGGTGGTGCCTTGTGGAAATTGGCGTGTTTTTGGCAGGGGGCATATTTTCACAAATTCCGTTGCATCTCTTTGCAAGGTCGGCCAGTAGAACCCGGCTCGGACTATTTTTTTGGATAATGCCCGAGCTCCGAGATGGTTTCCACACATACCTCCGTGGACTTCCTCGAGGACGCTCTTTGTTTCTGAGGTCGGAACGCATCTAAGGAGGGGGTTTGAGAATCCTCTTCTGTATAACACGTCGTGGATTAGTGTATAATTCTGGGCGTCCTTTGCAAGCCTTTTAGCTTCTTTTCTTTCGGCGGGGAGAGTTCCCGACTTCAGGTAGTTGAGTATGGGGGTCATCCATCCTTGCTGTTGGTTGGATATATTTAGCGTTTCCTCCCCTCTTAACACGGAGGGAGATTGTAAGGTTTCTTGGAGGAGACTTCTGTTGTTGCCTCCGGGCTTGGTGCTGGCGAGCTTTGAGAGGGCGTCTGCCCGGGCGTTTTGTTCCCGAGGTATGTGCTGGATTTGTATTTCTGAAAAGTGGCGTAATTGTGCCTGTGTTTGGTCCAGGTATTTTTTCATAGTTGGGTCTTTGGCCTGGTAGCTTCCATTTACTTGTGATGTGACGACCTGGGAGTCACTGAAGATTGTGATTCTCTGGGCTCCGACCTCTTCGGCTAGCTTTAGACCTGCTAGTAGGGCCTCGTATTCGGCTTGGTTGTTCGAAGCCTGGAACTCGAATTTTAGGGATAGTTCTATCCGCGTTCCTTGGTCGCTTTCAAGTATAACCCCGGCTCCGCTTCCTGTTTTGTTTGAGGACCCGTCGACATACAGGTTCCATGAGAGTGGGGTTCCAGGGGTCTCCGTGTATTCTGCGATAAAGTCGGCTAGATACTGGGATTTTATGGCAGTCCGGGCTTCATAGTGGAGGTCGAACTCGGACAGTTCCACCGCCCATTGTAGTATTCGTCCTGCCAGGTCTGTTTTTTGCAGGATGTGTCTCATGGGTTGGTTTGTCCGGACTTTGATGGTGTGGGCTTGAAAGTAGGGACGGAGCCTCCGAGCTGTGAACACTAGGGCGTAGGCGAATTTTTCTATCTTCTGATAGTTTAATTCGGCCCCTTGTAGTGCTTTGCTTACAAAGTATATGGGGTGTTGTCCTTGGTCATTTTCTCGTATTAACGCTGAAGCGACTGCACGGTTTCCAACCGAGAGGTATAGTACGAGTTCTTCTTCTTTTAAAGGTCGGGTTAGGATTGGTGGTTGCCCGAGGAACTCCTTGAATTCTTGGAAGGCTTTTTCGCACTCCGGGGTCCATGAGAAGGGTTTCCCTTTCTTTAGGAGCGAGTAGAGAGGTAGTGATTTTATTGCCGATCCTGCCAAGAATCTTGATAGGGCGGCTAGCCTTCCATTCAGTTGTTGTACTTCTTTGACACACGTCGGGCTCTTCATATTGAGTATTGCTTGGCATTTGTCCGGGTTTGCTTCAATGCCCCTTTGAGTCAGCATGAAGCCTAAGAACTTTCCGGCTTCTGCGGCGAAGGTGCATTTTGTCGGGTTAAGTCTCATGTTGTGTTTTCTGAGGGTGCCGAAGACACTGGTGAGGTCGGTCAGCAAGTTTCTGTCTTCTTGTGTCTTTACCAGCATGTCGTCGACGTACACCTCCAGCTGTAGTCCGATGTGCTTTGAGAACACTTTGTTCATTAGCCTCTGGTAGGTTGCCCCTGCGTTCTTCAGCCCGAAGGGCATTACTACGTAGCAGTAGTTTGCCCTTGGGGTTATGAACGAGGTCTTTTCTTGGTCGGGTCCGTACATCGGGATTTGATTGTATCCCGAGTATGCGTCCATGAAGGAGAGATATCTATAGCCTGAGGCTGCGTCTACTAAGGCGTCGATGTTTGGTAGTGGATATGGGTCTTTGGGGCAGGCTTTGTTGAGATCCGTGTAATCGACGCACATCCTCCATTTTCCGTTGGGCTTTTTTACCAGGACCACGTTTGCGAGCCATAGGGGGTATTTTACTTCCCGAATGAACCCTGCGTCTAGTAGTGCTTGTACTTGTTCTTCTATTGCTTGCATGCGCTCAGGTCCGAGCTTCCAGCGTCTTTGTTGGACAGGTCTGGATCCCGGGTATACTGATAGCTTATGGCACATCAGGTCGGGGCTTATGCCTGGCATGTCGGAGGCTTTCCAGGCGAAGAGGTCGGAATTCTCCCTTAAGAGGGTTATGAGTTCCTCCTTTAGGCCTGCTTCGAGGTTTGCTCCTATATTTGTTATTTTTTCAGGTGTGTTCCCGATCTGGACTTTGTCGGTTTCTCCCTCTGGTTGTGGCCGAAGGTCTTCTCGGGCTTGAACTCGTCCGAGTTCTATTGTGTTGACCTCTTTCCCTTTTAGGCTCAGGCTTTCGTTGTAGCATCGCCGTGCTAGTTTTTGGTCGCCTTTTAGGGTAGCGATTCCTTTTGCGGTAGGGAACTTCATACAGAGGTGTGGGGTCGAGACTATAGCTGCCAGTCTGTTTAGGGTTGGTCGCCCAATGAGGGCATTGTATGCTGAAGTGACGTCGACTATAATGTAGTCGATGCTTAATGTTTTAGATTGCTCCCCTCTTCCAAAGGTAGTGTGCAGCGAGACGTATCCTAAGGGATGGATTGGGGTATCCCCTAGCCCAAATAGGTCGGTGGGATAGGCTTTTAGTTCTTTTTCTTCGAGTCCGAGCTTGTCGAAGGCCGTTTTGAACAGGATATCTGCTGAGCTTCCCTGGTCAACCAGAGTTCGATGTAAGTTGGCGTTTGCTAGGATGATGGTGATTACCATTGGATCGTCGTGCCCGGATATTATCCCTTGAGCATCTTCTCGGGTAAATGAGATAGGAGGTAATTCGGGTAGGGGACTGTCTTCTCGGACATGATAGACTTCTTTGAGGTGTCTTTTTCGCGAGGATCTGGATGTTCCTCCGCCTGCAAAACCTCCATTTATCATGTGAACGTGCCTTTCAGGGGTTCGTGGGGTTTGTTCGGCCCGATTTTCGTTATTTCCCCGTCTTCTCTTCCTGGTCTCTTCTCCTTTCTCTGCTATGTATCTGTCGAGTTTTCCTTCTCTGGCTAGCTTTTCTATAACATTTTTTAGGTCGTAGCAGTCGTTAGTAGAATGACCGTAGAGCTTGTGGTATTCACAGTATTCGGACCGATCTCTCCCCGCTCTCTTGTGTTTTAGCGGTCGAGGTGGTGGGATCTTTTCGGTGTGGCATACTTCTCTGTAGATGTCTACCAAGGAGACTTGGAGGGGGGCGTAACTGTGGTATTTCCGTGGCTTGTCCGAGTTGGTTTCTTCTTTCTTTTTCTGTTCCCGATCTCGATCTCGGAGCGGGTAGGTTGATTCCTTCCTAGAAGAGTCTCTTAACTGGGAGGTTTCCTCCATGTTGATATATTTTTCTGCTCGCTCCTGCACCTCGTATAGGGAGGTCGGGTATCGTTTGGATAGGGATTGGCTAAACGGTCCCTCCTTTAGGCCGTTTGCTAGTCCCATGATGGCTGCTTCAGTGGGCAAGTGTTGTATGTCCAGGCAGGCTCTGTTGAATCGCTCCATGTACTCTCGGAAAGTTTCTTGGTTACTTTGTTTGATTCCAAGTAGACTGGGGGCATGTTTTGTCTTGTCCTTTTGAATAGAGAACCTTGTTAGGAATTTTTTGGTTAGGTCTTCGAAGCTGGTGACTGATCTTGGTGGCAGGTTGTCGAACCACTTCATGGCCGACTTGGTGAGAGTGGTGGGGAAGGCTTTGCATCGAATTGCGTCAGAGGCGTCGACCAGGTACATTCTGCTTCTGAAGTTGCTGAGGTGGTGACTCGGATCGGTGGTGCCGTCGTAGAGATCCATATCGGGTGGTTTGAAGTTTCGCGGTACCTTCTCCTTCATGATCTCTTGTGTGAAGGGATCATGGTTGCCTTCGGGGGTGGTGCCGCGTTCTGTCCTGTTTTTTAGGTTGGCCTCTATTTTCCGTAGTTTTTCTTCTAATTCTCTGCGCTTGCGAGCCTCCCTTCTCAGATCTTGTTCAGTTTCTCTCTGCTTCTTTATGTCCTCTTCGAGTTGTTTCAGTCGGTTTTGTTGTGCTCGGACTGCTTCTAGAATTTCCGAGCTCTTTTCATTCTCGGGATTTTGTGGATCTTTGTTTGGGAGCGATGTCTTTGGGTGATTCTGTTTGTTTCCTCCTGGAGTGCGTGGTGATAGAGGGCTGTCCGGTCGTTCTCCGGTGTCAACTTCATCCTCTTGTTCTGATGCAGCGTGGTCATTGTTGGAGGGGTCGTCCGCCATAGTAGAGGGATGACTTCCAGGTTCCCCGGCAACGGCGCCAATGTTCCGAGGGTTACCTGAAACATGTAGCTCGGTCGTCTTGGAGAGGCCCGAGGTGGGGGTCAGGGACCCGAGCTTTATATGTGGAGTGGTTGGTGGTTGTACCTGCAATGACACTCCGATGCTTAAGTTAGCATGGGTTCAAGCAGATATGTGTAGAATGTGGAATGTGTGTCATACCTGGGTGCTCCAGTGTATTTATAGTAGTTGGCCGTGATCTTCCCTGGATAAGATATTCTTATCTTATCTTATCTTTTGGGAGTTTTATCTCTATCTTTGTGGAACCGCCTTTCCTAGGCCTTTTCGGCCTTTAGGTTTTGGGCTGCGTTCCTTTTGATGGGCCTTCTTAGCTTTATTGTCCGAGGTCCGACCTCAGGCGTGGGCCTTGGGACGAGGTCGGACCTTTCATGGATTTTGCCGAGTTTGGAGGAGCCCGGTCAGGGTATGAACACTAACCATGAAATGGCATTTTTCAAAATTTAAGACAAGGTTTGATTTAGTGCATCTTTCCAAAACTTTTTAAAGGTTGTCCAAGCAATGATCAAAAGAATCACCATACACACTGAAGTCATCCATGAAAACTTCCATGCATTGCTCTAGAAAATTCGCAAATATGCTCATCATGCACCTTTGGAAAGTTGCCGGTGCGTTGCATAAGCCGAATGGCATACGCTTGTAGGCATAAGTTCCAAAGGGGCAAGTAAATGTTGGTTTTTCTTGGTCTTCTAGAGCAATGTGTATTTGGAAGTACCCCGAATAACCATCTAGAAAGCAATAATGAGATTTACCAGCTAATCGATCAAGCATTTGGTCGATAAACGGTAGTGGGAAGTGATCTTTTCTAGTGGCCGCATTCAACCTTCGGTAGTCTATGCACACCCTCCAAGAGTTTTGCACCCTTGTTGCTATGAGTTCTCCGCTCTCATTCTTGATTGTGATCACCCCGGATTTCTTTGGCACTACTTGGACCGGGCTCACCCATTCACTATCCGAAATGGGATAGATGATGTCCGCTTCTAGTAGCCGGGTGACCTCTTTTTTCACAACCTCTAGAATAGTTGGAGTGAGTCGCCTTTGAGGTTGTCGAACGGGTCTAGTCCTTCTTCAAGGAATATTCAGTGCTCGCATACTTGGGGGCTTATTCCCACTAGATCCGCCAAGTTCCACCCTATGGCCCTTTTGTTCTTCCTCAAGATGCATATCAACTTTTCTTCTTGTTGAGGATTTAGTTCCTTTGCAATGATCACAGGGAACTTGTGGGCTTCATAAAGATATGAGTACTTTAGGTGGGGTGGTAGTGGCTTTAGTTCTACCTTTTGGTCTTGGCTTGAAGTTTGAATTTCCAGATGGTCCGGATGGGATAATGTGTTTGCTTCGCTTGGATCTTCATTTGTGTCTTCAATCATGTGCTTCTCATCTAACTTTGCAAGATGCACCTCGGCCACAATATTGTGAATTGGGTCACACCGGAATAGAGAATGATTCTCCGATGGATGTTTCATTGCTTCTTCCAGGCTAAAACTCACGACTCTCCCATCTATTTCAAACGAGTAAGTTCCCGAGTAGGCATCTAACTTAAATCTAGAGGTCCTCAAAAATGGTCTCCCAAGTAGAATAGATGATGCCCTCTCGGACTCGCTTGATGGCATCTCAAGAACATAGAAATCAATCGGAAACACCAACCCTTTTATATTTACCAGTACATCTTCCGCAACACCTGTCACGGTTATTATGCTTTTGTCTACTAAAACAAATCTTGTCGTTGACCTCTTCAATGGTGGTAGCCTCAATATATGGTAGACGGAGAGGGGCATAATGCTAACATATGCACCGAGATCACACATAGAATCTAGAAATTGTACCCCATTCACAGTGCAAGTGACCATGCACGGGCCCGGATCATCACACTTCTCGGGCAATGCTCCCATTAAAGCGGAAATAGAACTCCCCAATGGAATAGTCTCTAACTCAAGAATTCTATCCTTGTTCATGCATGAATCCTTAAGGAATTTTGCATATTTAGGTACTTGATGGATAGCATCAAAGAGGGGGATGGTTACCTCAACTTTCTTGAACATTTCTATCATTTTGGGGTCAAGTTCCATGCGCTTCCTAGCTTTCTTTGCAAGTGTCAGAAATGGGATTGATTGTGCAATTTCTTCTTCCATGGCTCCCTTATTCTTGGGGACCTCACTTGTTGTTTGAGTTTTTTCATTCTCAACTATGACTTGTGTTTCCTCCTCTTCTTCTATTTCTTCTATCTCGATTTCTTCCTCCTCTTCAGTGATTATGATCGGACTTGGGTCCTTTGCCTTCTTCCCTTTTAATTGAGTCCCGGATCTCAAGGTAATGGCATTAATGCAGCCCTTGGGATTGGGTTGAGGTTGAGAGGGAATGGCACTAGGATTTGGGGCGTGAAGAGTAGAATTGGAGGGTGGGTCTATGCATGCAAGAAGAGCTTGTAGTGTAGATGTAAGACCGGTAAGGCCGGAAGCAAGTGTGGTTTGGAGCTCTTTTTGGCCTTAGAGGATAGTCCGAAGTGTATCATCTTGATTGGGAGAAGTGGAAGGGTATGTGATTTGAGGGGCTTGTGATTGGTTGGGTGGTGGTCGTTGATGTGATGGTTGATAGGTTCGGTAATTCCTTCCTTGATTTTTTTGGATGTATGATTAGTTTTGGGGGTATGGTCAGTTTTGTGAGTTGTTGTTGTTCCATCTTTGGTTGCCTCCATTGTTGTTGTTGTCCCTACTTCCTTGTTGGTGATTGTCCCTCCAATTTTGATTATAATTGCCACCCCCTTGAATGTAGCGTCCTCCTTGTTGGGGATACCCTTGATTGAAATTACCGCCTTGTTGGTAGTACCCTTGATTCGGGCAGTCATAGAAGTTGTGGGTAGCTGCCAAGGTGTTATCTTCTTGAAGACTTGGGCACTCATCCGTGTAGTGGGAGTAGTAAGAACAAATGCCACACACTTTTTGGGGGACCAATTGTTGACTATATTGTTGAGGGGATGGTGGAGGTTGTTGTTGGTAAGGTTGTTGTTGATAAGGTTGTTGTTGACCCAATTGGAGTTGCTTTAGGATGTTTGTCATTTCGCCCAAGGATTTGGCTAGAGTGGTGGTCTCGCTACTAGAGGATACTTCTTTCACAGTTTTTGGGCGGTTGACTCTTCGTCTAGCATGTTAATTGGACTCTGCCAAGTCACTAATGAGTTGCCATGCTTCCTCCACCGTCTTGTATTTAGACGAAGAACCATTGCTAGAGGAATCCAAGAGAGTCATATCTTATTCTCGCATCCCTTGGCATATGTAACCGAGCAACACTTGAGCGTCAATAATGTGGTTAGGGCATGCGTCAAGAAGTTTGCGAAACCGTTCCCAATACTCGCATAGGGGTTCCGTTTCGCCTTGCACAATGCATGAGATATCCTTCCTTAGCTTGTCCATCTTTTTCGGGGGCAAGAATTTTTCTAAGAACCCTCTTCTAAGCAAGTCCCAATCGGAGATAACCTCACTAGGTAGAGTGTAGAACCATTCTTTAGCTTTATCTTCAAGAGAGAAGGGAAAAGCAAACAACCATAAAGCAACTTCATCGGATCCTTCCCGTCTAGTTGTTGAGCATATACGATGAAAATATTTGAGGTGTCGAATAGGATCTTGTATAGGAAGTCCATAGAACCTAGGTAGGAGGTGAATCAAAGCGGTATTGGGTTCAAAATTTGCGTTCAAGTTGGGATGAAGCATATGAACGGGTTGAAGAACATAATCCAGTGCACCCGCTTCCTTGAGAGTAACTCTCCTCGGAGCGGCCATGGTGTTGGTACCTAGATCAAAAGAAGAATTGTTAGTAGTATTAACGGAGGGATAGTTAGTGCCTTCTTCGAATGACGGTTCGAAATTCACTTCGGGTACAGATCAAATGGGACTAAGCTTGGATTTGGTTGGGAACGCGTCATGCAATGAAGGAGAAGTAAAGCTCATGGTAATAAGTGGGATTAGTCAATCAAACAAAGAATCAAGAGAAAATGCAACTATGTATATATACACATATTTACACTAAGCAATAACATGGCACACATAAGCAAGTCCCCGGTAACGGCGCCATTTTGATGATCGAAATTTTGTATGTTGATATAGAATTTAATAGTGTATACAATCGTGAGTATAGTCTAATCGACACTCAAATCTCACATCAAACAATTCTACAATCTACAATCGAGAGTATTAATCTCCCATGTCGTCCTTCCTTGAAATTGCTAGAGAATGCATGTTATTGATTAGGAAGCTTTTGTTGTGATTTGTGAAGGTCGGTGTACTAATTCAAGCTAGCAAAAGTATACGACAAACAATCAATATTAAAGGGCTTGGCCTACGGTTAGCATTAGAAATTCTATCACTATAGTTTCCTTTAATGATGATAACGATTAAGTCTTGCTCCACTTATTTGACCTCTAATTATAGAGGAGAGTCAAGGGAAAGTGACTAGCTTGAGTCACAAGTCCTATCTTCACCCTAAGGGAATCTAGCTTTAGTGCATTCCAAGCCAATTAGCAATCCTTAATTCTCAATCAACAATTGACATCCACTATTCAAATTTTCCTAACGGTTCAAACCTTAAGCCAAGTGAAAAACTTTTACTCCATAACTAGTATTGGCATTTTATCAAACATTTGGTGAGCATTCATAAGAGGCATTATGGAATTGGAATGAAAAATTGAAATGAAGAGATCTAAATCACACAATTATCTACAATTGAACAATTACAAGTAATGGACATGAAAGTACCTCAATTCACTAGTTCCAAATCCAAGTAACAAAGGCAAAGCTAGATATAAAGTGAGAGGATCATAGAACACTAATTGAGAATATGAGAAGAGTAGATCTACTAATTGCATCAAAATAAAAGTGTATTACAATGGATCTCACCAAGAAAAATCAAAGGAGAATTGTAGTGGAGAATGTGTAGAATGAAATCTTAGAGAGAGGTTGAAGGTTCTCTCTCTACCCAAAATGTAATCAACTCTAAGAAAATATCTAAGAACACGTAAAATGAGTCAAAAGCCCCTTAACCCTTCAATCTTTGGCCTTCTTAAGCTTTTCCCGCCAAAGCTCTTCCCCAAAATAGGGTCTCTAACTGCCTCCACGCTCTGGTCACGTGTTCTCTTAAAAAATCATGTGTGACTATCGGCGCGTACGCGCACAGCACGCGCACGTGCCCCTGGGGCAATTGTAATCCGCGTGCAGGCGTAATCTGTGCGTACGCATCCCTGAGGATCATGACTTAGCCGCTAAATGTGCCAACTTACAGTTTGGCTCCTAGCTTTGGCTCTGGTGGCGTAAATCTACACGGACGCGCCCTATGCGTGCACGCATTGATGCTGAAGTTCCAAAGCTCAATTTCCCATGCTTCTTTACTTTGTACATGCTTCCCTTCTCTCCTCCAAGTCATTCTTGCCCTATAAACTCTGAAACTGCTTAACATACAGGTCTTGGCATCGAATGGCACTAGAGAAGGATTAGAAATATATCTAATTTAGTGCAAAAGAAGCATGTTTTCATCCATGAGGCAGAATTGGGAAAGGAACACAAAGTCATGTATTTTCATATGAAAAGTGTGTAGAATCGTTGATAAAACCCTCGAAATCAATACAGGATAAACCCTAAAAATGGGGTTTATCAGTTTTGCAGGCATTTTCTTCAAGTGGAGAGATCTACCTGCATAGCTGTTCAATGAAATTTGGGACATCTAAGACAAGCCATTACAGAACACGCCTATGATGGACCACTCTGAGAGCATGTCAAGAGGACATCTCTTGATCAGCTGCTTGTATCTTTCCCAAACTTCATAGAGGGATTCACCTTCTCTTTGTATAAAGGTTTGAACTTCCACTCTAATCTTGCTCATCTTTTGAGGGGGAAAGAACTTAGCAAGGAAAGCATTAACTAGCTTTTCCCAAGAGTCAAGACTCTCTCTAGGTTGGGCATCCAACCAGAACTTATCTTTGTTTCTTAAAGCAAAAGAAAAGAGCATAAGCTTGTAGACTTCAGGATTATCTTCCAGTGGAAGTCCATGGAATTTGCTGTTCTGTTGCGAAAAAGAGACTAACTGAGGCTTAAGCTCAAGTTGTTAGCTCCAATGGCAGGTACAGCAATGCTTATGCCATAAAAGTCAGAGGTAGGGTAGTCACCAAGGACCTTTCTAGGTTCCTCTTGAGGTTCGGCCATATCCTCTGTTTCTTGTTCAAAATTTTTTGAAAGGTCTCTTTTGGAGTGTTGTGTTTTAGCTTGCTGTAAACACCTCCTCAGAGTCTTTTCAGGTTCAGGATCAGGAGTCAATAGGGGTTCTTTATTTCTGTTCTTGGTCATAAAAAGAAGCCAAAAAAGAAAAAAAAAAGAAAGAGACTTCTAATAGGCAAGAAGCTCCTCCTTAAAGTCAGAATAAGAAGAAGGAAGAAGAAGATAAAAAATAAAAATAGAATTAAATAAAAGAAGTAGAAGATAAATACCTTAGATATAGCAGATAAGCATAAATAAAAGAAGATAGAAAAATAAATCACAAGGAAGCTTTTTGTGCCAATTGGCAAGAAGCTCCAAGTGAGATGTGAAGAAAAAAGGAAAGAAGATAAAGAATTGTAGGTAAAGAGTCGAAGGAAGTAGAGTTGAATGAATAAAGATGAGAGGAGAAAAAGTATAAATAAAAAAGTAAATAACAATTAAAATATTTTTATTTTTTTTATTTTATTAATTAATTAATTTTCCAAAAATTAAGTTAAATTAATTTAAAAAGATTTGAATTTTAATTGTTAAATTTTCAAAAATAGAGGAGGGAAGAGAAGAAGGAATTTTTGAAAATTAAGAGAGATGAGAGCTAGTTAGGTAGTTTTAAAAAAGAAGAGAGAGAAGAGAAATAGTTTTAGAAAATTAAGAAAAGGGAGTTAGTTAGGTGGTTTTAAAAAAGAAGAGAGAGAAAGAGAGAGATATTTTTGAAAATTTGAAAGGAAAAAGTTAGTTAGGAGGATTTGAAAAAGATGAGAGAGAAGATTAGATATCAATTAAGAAAAGATAAAAATAAAAATAAAAATGAAAATAAAAGATAAGATAAGAAAAGATTTGAAATTAAAATTTAAAATTAGAAAAAGATAAGATAGAAAATTAAAAAGATTTGAAAAGGATTGAATTTTAAAATTGGAGGTTTGAAAAGATAAGATAAGAAACTAAAAAGATTTGAAAAATATTTTAAAAAGATAAGATTTTGAAATTTAATTCTGAAAAAGATTTGATTCAAAAATTTGAATTTTGAAAAAGATAAGATAAGATTCTTAAATTTTGAAGAAGATATGATAAGATTTGAAAAAGATAAGATTTTTTGAAAAAAGATATGATTTTTATTTTTGAAAATTTTGATTTTTGAAAACATGACAACTAAGATATGATAAGATAAAATTTTAAAATTGAAATCTGAATTTTTTTAGGTAATTTTCGAAAATTTAGATAAAAAATAGTTAGAAAAGATATTTTTTATTTTTGTATTTTTTTATGAAAGAGAAAAACACACAAAAGGCAGAAGACTTAAAATTTTTAGATCTAGCACCCTTGTTTTTCGAAAATTTGGAGGGAAACACAAGGGGACACCAAACTTAAAAATTTTAAGATCTAAATAGATAAATGACTCAAGAACACTTTGAATAAACACAAGAACACAAAGAACAAAATTTAAAGGCTCAAAGAACTCAAGAACATAAAAAAGGACACCAAACTTAACATTTTCGAAAAACACAAGAAAATAAACAAGAAAACACCAAACATAAAAATTAAAATAAGATTTTAGACAAAGAAAATTATTTTTGAAAAAAATTTAGAAAGAAAGACTCAAAGGAACAGTAGTTACCAAGAACATAAGCCAACGCTGTAACCAACTAAGTTAGAAATTTAAAATCTTTGAAAAACATTTTTAGGATTTTCAAAAAAATAGAAAGGAAAAATAAAATAAAAGACTCAACACGATCACAAGACTAAAAAAAGAACACAAATTAAACAAAGAAAAGAAAATATTTTTGAAAAAAAAAACATTTTAATTTTTCAAAAAATTTGAAGAAGAAAACAAAAAATTAAAAGACCCAAAAAATAAAAATTACTTGATCTAGCGAGCAAGACGATCCTTCAGTTTGAACACAGCCATGGCGATTGGCCGTGGCTACTCAATCTGACGAAGGGTGGAGCGCATAGCAGTCCATTGTCTTGGCGATCCTACTCAAAATGCCACAGACAAGGTCAAATCTTCTGGATCACAGAACGCTTCTTCTTTGGATTCTAGCCTATCGCACGGAGACACTAATCTCCCCGGAGATTGGCTGAACTGGTGTCTCGAGAAGACCCCAACGAAATCGTGGATTAACCATCTGAGAGATGTATAACCATAGCTGTTGGCTCGTGCTTTTCTTCCAGGTACTCACATGAACTTAAGTAGACGCATGTGTTTATCAGGCACATTCGTCTTAATGTGATGAATAGAGCCAATTTGTCAGATCCTCCTGTTCATCACGATGAAGATCGGGATATACATCTTAGAGATAGATCAAAGACAGATCGAAGAAGAAACAATGATACTTTTATTAATTCATAGGACACACCAGGGCTCCTCCCCTCAACCTAGGAGGTTTACAGACTCAAACTGAAAGTAAAAAATAGAGAAAAACGAAATAATGGCAGACTTCCCTCCAAGAAGTGGAGGAAGGTGATGAAAAGTCCAAAGAACTCCGAATTACATAAACATAAACCCTTAGGTAGCGTTTGTTTTCAGGTACTGAGACAGAAACTGAGAGACTGAGACTCAGTATCGTGTTTGTTAGTTCAGAGACTGGTACTAAAATTTATGTCTCTGTCTCCAAAATTTCAGTATTTCAGTACCTCCAAAAAGTAAGGACACAGGGGACTGAAATTTTTAGAGATAGAGACTGAAACTTTAATAATATTTTATACCTAAAATACTTTCATTTCAATCAATTAATTCCAATTTTACCCTTTGTGCAAATTAAATTAGAGTTCCATTCTTGTTTCAATTTCTGTCTCCCATTTTGCACCAAACAGAATACTGATATTTGTTTCAATCCCTGTCTTTTAGTCTCTGTCTCTCAGTCTCAGTCGTTCTGTCTCTGTCTCTCCACCAAACGCTACCTAAATACTAAACAAATGACTAGTAAGGGTAAAACAGTCTCTTTAGTGCTAAAATCCACTTCTGAGGCCCACTTGGTGAGTGTTTGGGCTGAGCTTGATGAGATCCACGTGTATTGAGGTCTCTTGGGCATGGAACGCCAGCTAGCGGGTCCTCTTTGGGCCTTTGGACGCTGGGCTCTACTCTTTGGGAGATGGACGCATGGAAGGGAGCAGGAAGCTGGTGTTGGATGCCAATTTTAGACTATTATATATTGCTAGAAAGCTCTGGAAGTTAGCTTTCCATTGTCATTGAGAGACCTCGATTTGGACTTCTATAGCTCTAGAAAAACTCTTCCGAATGCAAGCAGGTCTGATTCAAACAGCATCTGCAGTGCTTTTTCTGTCTCTGAATCAGACTTCTGCTCCAGCTACTCAATTTCAGCCAGAAATTACCTGGAATTGCCCAAAAACACAAAAACTCATAATAGAATCCAAAGGTGTGAATTTAACACTAAAACCTATAAAACTTAATAAAAACTAAATAAAAATTACTAAAAATTATATGAAAATGATGTCAAAAAGCGTCTAAAATATCCCCTCATCAGGCTACCTCAGAAGTTTCCAGATCCTGGATGCTTTTCAATTCCTTGCACCATAGGCTCCATGACCTTTGATAAGGCTCTGTGTGACCTAGGTTCAAGTATAAACCTCATGCCACTCTCTGTAATGGAGAAGTTGGGCATCCTTAAGGTACAAGCTGCAAATATCTCATTTGAGATGGCAAACAAGACAATGAAGAAGCCATATGGCTTAGTAGAGGATGTCTTGGTGAAAGTTGAAAACCCCTACATCCCCGCAAACTTCATAGTCTTAAACATAGGAGAGGATGAGGATGACTTTGTTATCCTTGTAAGACCTTTTGATGCCAGGGCATCTTGGCCAGTTTCACTGACCTTTTCTGTACTGTTTTAGGCTAGTTTCATGCATTTTCTTAGTAAATAAGCAAGTTTTGGACAAAAATACACTTATACCTTGATTCAAGCAAACATTGTGAACTTTACATGGTTTCATGAGAATTATGCAGGAATTTAATGATAAGCATGTAAATAATGCATGATCTCATGCCTTGGAACAGAGCTTTGATGCACTTTAATTGCTTGATTTCAGGACAAAGGAAGCAAGGAAGAGCCATGTTAGTAGCCACGTTAATCTGATTAACGTGACTACTAACGTGGAATGGTAATAAGCTTGTAGCGTTAATGGAAAAAGTGATCGATAATAACGCCTTCGAAGCCATCATAGCCCACGTTAGTTGCCACGTTAATTACATTAACGTGGTAGCTAACGTAGAGGAGAAGGAGAGCTCCAACGTTAGTGATAAAAGTGAATATCACTAACGTTCCAAAAAGGCATATTTAGCCACGTTAAGAGTCACGTTAATCCAATTAACATGAACTCTAACATGGGAGGAGAAAGCAATCACCAACGTTAGTGACACTCACCTTTGTCACTAACGTTGGACTAAGCCAATAGAGCCCATGTTAGTGGTCACATTAAGACCACTAACGTGAAGAGTAATGTGGAGTAAGCATGATAGGCCAATGTTAGTGACACTCACCTTTGTCACTAACGTTGGAGATGGCAATCACCACCACGTTAGTGGTCACGTTAATTCAATCAACATGAGGCACTAACGTGGGAAGGAAGGGCGCTTGGAGCGTTAGTGACAAAGGTAAATGTCACTAACGCTCTCGAAGATTAGGCATGCCCATGTAAAGGGCCACGTTAGTTATACTAACGTGGATCACTAACGTGGGGAAAAGAGGCAAGGAGCAACGTTATTGGAAAATGTGAATGCCAATAACGTTTGCAAAGGACCAAGTGGTAACGTTATTGAAAAAGGTGAATGCCAATAACATTTGCGAAGGACCAAGAGGCAACGTTAGTGGTCACGTTAGTGCCACTAACGTGGAAGTTAACGTGGATCACTTTGGCTTGGAACGTTAGTGAAAAAAGTGATCGTCACTAACGTTCTCGAACCCACATTTTCACTTAACGTTAACACCCCTAACGTCCTAACTAACGTCCACCCATGCCTAACTCACACTTTTTCTGCAAGCAAAGCTGAGCCCACTGAAGATTTTAACTGCTTCAACTCAAGATCAAAGGCCCATATCCAAGACTTGAAGAACTGACTAGAAGATCAAGAAGAGTAGTATATATAGGAGTAGTTTTGAACTAGAGAGAAGCTTGGCAATTTGGAGAACTACACTCTGTATATTTACTTTTCTGCACTTTCTAGTTTGTTTTTGAATGTATTATTCTCTATCATTTTCCATTTCCAGAGCTAGGAACAACTAAACCCCTTTTTATTGGGTTAGGGAGCTCTGTTGTAATTTGATGGATCAATTATAGTTTTCATTGTTCTTCCTCTTTCTTTTCTCTTGATTTACTAGAAAACCTTCGATCTTAATTCAATTGGTTAGTTGTCTTGGAAAAGAAACTCTCCATAATTGGATCTTCTCTGAGCCTTGGAAAATGGGTGAAGAGATCATGCTAGAAATGCTTTCTCATGTTGGACCAAATTGGGGTTTGGACGGATATCGTGACATGTAATCCTCCCAACACTTTGATTTGGAAATACATGTGGTATAATCAGTGACCATAGTTCATCTCTTCCCATGAGTAATTAAATCAAGGAATTCGGCAATTGTTCAAGCTTAAAGAGATTGGGTTGCCAAGGAATTGGGATCCAATCACCTAAGATTGCCAAGGAGATCAATGAATGCATTGATTGAGGAAGAGATGAGAATGAACTTGATTCGGAGAATGCAACATCTCCTAAGCCCAATGAATCCCCCATTTCTAATCTTACCCATTCTCTTTACTTTCTGCCATTTATCTTTATGCTCATCTCTCCAATTCCCCATTTAAGATTCTGCAATTTACTTTCCCACCATTTAATTTTGTACAATTCTCTACTCAATTTCTGTTTAGCTCAACTAGCACATTTTTCCAACTAAATTTGCTTGACCAATCAATCCCTGTGGGATTCGACCTCACTCTGTTGTGAGTTTTTACTTGACGATAATTCGGTATATTTGCCAATGAAAAATTTGTTGAGAGACAAGTTTTTGTGCATCAAGTTTATGGCGCCGTTGCCGGGGATTGATTTTGAATCGACAATGATTAAGTTGGAAGATCACTAGATTGAGCATTTTTCTTTTGCTTGTTTATTTTACCTAGTCATTTACTTCCAGTTTCAGTTACTTTCCTCCTTCATCCCCTCTCCCCTCTTTATTTTCTTTCTCTTTGTTGTTATTTACAATTTTGTTGACTAATCCACTAACTGTTTGATAAATTGCACCAGTCACACTAACAGCCACTCTAACAAGAATAATCTCTTCATTTTATTTCTTGCTGTGGGTTTTGTTAGTTGTATGACAGGGAGAAGAAGCGGAGCTTCAACTTCCTTTGATTCTGAACCTGAAAGGACCTTCCTTAGATTGAGGAGGGAAGCAAGAGGGAAAAGAGTTGTTGGTGCTGAGGAAGAGGAAGAGTACTTTGAAACAAACATGGAGGAGAACCTGGAAAACAACCATGAAGAAGAAGTTCACAACCATGCCAGAGAAGGCCCTGTGAATCATGATGGGCAAGAGAGAAGAGTTTTAGGCTCTTACATCAATCCAAACCTAGAAAATTGTGGAAGTAGTATCCAAAAGCCAACCATACATGCCAATAACTTTGAATTAAAACCCCAGCTCATCACCCTTGTTCAGAAGAACTGTTCATTCGGAGGAAGTGCCTAAGAAGACTCCAATCAACATCTAACCATCTTCCAAAGAATATGTGACACTGTGAAGTCTAATGGTGTTCATCCGGATGTCTATAGACTGCTTTTGTTCCTTTTTTCACTCAGGGACAAAGCATCTAAATGGCTGGAATCTTTCTCGAAGGAGAGTTTAACAAACTGGGAAGATGTGGTGAACAAATGTTTGGCGAGATTCTACCCTCCTCAAAGAATCAACAGGTTGAGAGCTGAGGTACAAACCTTCAGGCAACAAGATGGTGAAACTCTCTATGAAGCATGGGAGAGATTTAAGGACTTAACAAGAAGGTGCCCACCGAACATGTTCAATGAATGGGTTCAACTAAACATTTTCTATAAAGGTTTTTCTTATGAATCAAAAAAGGCCGAAGACCATTCATCAGGGGGTTCTCTATATAAGAAGAAAACCATTGAAGAAGCCATAGATGTCACTGAGACTGTAGCTGAGAATGACTACTTCTATGCTTCTGAAAGGAGCAACACTCGATGAGTGATGGAGCTGAACCACATGGATGCACTGTTGGCTCAAAATAAGATGATCACCAAGCAGTTAGCTGATCTTACCAAGAAGGTGGAAGAGAACTAAGTTGCAGCAATCACCACTTCATCACCAGCCCAAGAAGGAGTGAATACAGGAGAGGAAGATGACTTGGAACAAGCCAACTATGTTGGAAACCCACCTAGACAGACCCATGATCCATACTCCAAAACTTATAATTTTGGTTGGAGAAACCACCCTAATTTTGGGTAGGGAAACCAACAAGACCAAGGCCAAGACCAGAGACGCTACAACCACAATCCCAACAACAATGAAACTCACCAACATCCCTCACAGAGATCTGGTGCACGAAATTATGATTTATTCTTTTCACAACTCAAACAGTCCCCGGTAATGGCTCTAAAAACTTGATGCTCAATACCATGGTCTAAACATAATTTCACAACTTCACACAACTAACCAGCAAGTGCACTGGGTCGTCCAAGTAATAAACCTTACGCGAGTAAGGGTCGATCCCACGGAGATTGTTGGTATGAAGCAAGCTATGGTCACCTTGTAAATCTCAGTCAGGCAGATTCAAATGGTTATGGATGATATATGAATAAAACATAAAGATAAAGATAGAGATACTTATGTAATTCATTGGTGAGAATTTCAGATAAGCGTATGGAGATGCTTTGTCCCTTCCGTCTCTCTGCTTTCTTACTGTCTTCATCCAATCCTTCTTACTCCTTTCCATGGCAAGCTGTATGTTGGGCATCACCGTTGTCAATGGCTACAGTCCCGTCCTCTCAGTGAAAATGTTCAACGCGCTCTATCACAGCACGGCTAATCATCTGTCGGTTCTCAATCAGGTTGGAATAGAATCCAGTGATTCTTTTGCGTCTGTTACTAACGCCCAGCCTTCAGGAGTTTGAAGCTCGTCACAGTCATTCAATCCTTGAATCCTACTCAGAATACCACAAACAAGGTTTAGACCTTCCAGATTCTCTTGAATGCCGCCATCAATTCTAGCTTATACCACGAAGATTCCGATTAAGGGATCTAAGAGATATACATTCAAGCCTTGTTTGCTTGTAGAATAGAGGTGGTTGTCAGGCACGCGTTCATAAGTGAGAATGATGATGAGCGTCACATAATCATCACATTCATCAAGTTTTTAGGTGCGAATGAATATCTTAGAACAAGAATAAGCTGAATTGAATAGAAGAACAATAGTAATTAAATTAATACTCGAGGTACAGCAGAGCTCCACACCTTAATCTATGGTGTGTAGAAACTCCACCGTTGAAAATACATAAGAACAAGGTCTAGGCATGGCCGAATGGCCAGCCTCCCAAAGAGGGTTCAATCATAAAAACATGATCAAAAGATCTAAAGATCGAAAGACTCTCAATACAATAGCAAAAGGTCCTATTTGTAGAGAACTAGTAGCCTAGGGTTTACAGAAATGAGTAAATGACATGAAAATCCACTTCCGGGCCCACTTGGTGTGTGCTTGGGCTGAGCATTGAAGCTTTCATGTGTAGAGACTTTTCTTGGAGTTAAACGCCAGCTTTTGTGCCAGTTTGGGCGTTTAACTCCGATTCTTGTGCCAGTTCCGGCGTTTAACACCGGGCAGTTTTGAGCTGATTTGGAACGCCAGTTTGGGCCATCAAATCTCCGGCAAAGTATGGACTATTATACATTGCTGAAAAGCCCAGGATGTCTACTTTCCAACGCAGTTGAGAGCGCGCCAATTGGGCTTCTATAGCTCCAGAATCAGATTTTTTCTCAAGTCCCTCAATTTCAGCCAGAAAATACCTGAAATCACAGAAAAACACACAAACTCATAGTAAAGTCCAGAAAAGTGAATTTTAACTAAAAACTAATAAAAATATAATAAAAACTAACTAAAAAATACTAAAAACATACCAAAAACAATGCCAAAAAGCGTATAAATTATCCGCTCATCAAGATCATATCAACACCCACCTAATCACCCTTCTCAACATCCATATCAAAACCAACATGACCACTCTCAACCTCCTAACCTCAATCCACCATCACCAATCGAAGATAGACTCTCCAGAATTGAGACTCTACTTGAAGGTATGTGTAAGGAAGTCCAAGACAACCGAGCGTTCAAGGACGAAGTGCGAGCCAATATCAAAAACCAGGGAGACACCATCAAGAGGCTGGAGTCCCAAGTGGGATATCTATCTCAATAGTTTCCCAAACCTACTGATAGTTTCCCAAGTGACATAGAGAAGAACCCAAGAGGAGAAACAAAGAAAGTAAGATGGGAAGAATGCAAGATGATCACTATAAGTGATGAGAGGAGTGTGGAAGAAGTAAACACACAAACAGAATACTTCCAAGACAATCCAAAGGAAAAGCATGAAGAGAGAAATCAAGCACCCCATCCCACACACAGGGAGGAGCTAAAGAAAGAGGAGTCTCTGAACCCATATGCACCTTTTCCCCAAAGGCTCAAGGGTGGTGTAGCAAGGAGAGTATATTCAAGGTTCCTCGATATGTTTGCATCCTTTCATGTAAACATACCATTCATTAAGGCTCTTCAACAGATGCCCTCATACATCAAGTACATAAAGGAGCTGCTGACCAAAAAGCGTTCATTGAAGGGTGGGCAAACAATAGTGATGAATAGGGAGTGCAGTGCTCTCATTCAAATAGAGCCATCTACAAAAAAGAAGGACCCAGGGAGTTTCACATACCCTGTGCTATAGGAAAAACCATGATTGATAAGGGACTCTGTTACCTGGGAGCAAGCATCAACTAAATGCCTCTATCCCTCATGAAAAAGCTTCAAATCAATGTGCTAACGCCCACTGATAAACCCCATTTGTAGGGTTTATCTTGTATTGATTTTTGGGGATTTTATCACCTTTTACCCACATTTATTCAATGAAATAGCATGGTTTTATAACTTCTCCCTTAATTGTGCTTAAGAGTGAAAAACATGCTTTTTAGGTCTTAAAATAGCTAAATTTAATTCACCTTGATTCCATTAGGTGCCTTGATATGTTTCTTAAGTGATTTCAGATTTAGGAGGCAAAGATTGGATCAAGGGAATGAAGGAAAAGCATGTAAAAATGGAGAACTCATGAAGAAATGTAGGAATCGCAAAAGCTGTCAAGCCGACCTCTTCGCACTTAATCGGCCATAACGTGAGCTACAGAGGTCCAAATAATGCAGTTCTAGTTGGGTTGAAAAGCTAAAATCTGGGGCTTCGAAATGATATAAGATTTGCCATAGTTTCTACACGTATGGTGATGCTCACGCGCACTGTACACGCACGCATCGTTGCTGCCATATGGTCCACTTAAACCAATACGTGGCCAGTGAATTCTAAAGCCTTGTGGGCCCAATCCAACTCATTTCTGATGCTATTTAAGCCAAGGATTGAAGGGGAATCAATATACTTTAGATACTTTTACATACTTTTGATCATTAGTCATAGTTTAGTTTTAGAAGTAGTTTTAGAGAGAGAAGCTCTCACTTCTCTCTAGGATTAGGAATTAGGGTTAGATTAGGATCTTATAGTTCTAGGTTTAATTCAAGTCTCCTTCTACTTCTACCTCCAATTGGTGATTGCTACACTTTGGTTCTTCTTTCTATCCTTATTCTCTTGTTGTAATTTCTCTTATTTTGTTTCTAGGTTTCGTAATTGAGATACCCTTGTTCCCTTTGTTTTCTTTCAATAATGCAATATTGAGGTAATTCATGATAATTGTGATTTCCTTAATTGTTGTTGTTAATTCTTTGCATTCAATTGTTGTTAGAATTCATTCTTGTTGTGATTTACTATACTTTTCTTTTGTACCTTCCAAGTGTTTGATTAAATGCTTGGGAGAATGTTAGAATAGAATTTTATGTTCTTGGCTGAGAAGGTAACTTAGGATTTCTTGAGTTACTAGTGTCCAATTGATTGATAGTTGATAGCTATTGACTCTAGCCTTCATTAATCCAATTAGTGAAAAGTTAGGATTTATGGACTTGGATTGATATAGCTCACTTGACTTTCCTTTGTTATTTGATTAAAGGATGACTAAGTGGGATTAATCCTTGCAACTACCATATTTGTGGCTAGTGATAATGATGAAGATTCTTGACAACCAAACCTTGCCAAGACCATTTTGTTAATAGAATTTCATTACCATTTACTATTCATTTTTTCTCATTCAAAACCCCAAAATAAATAAATACATAACCAATAACAAGAACACTACCCTACAAGTCCTTTGAGAGACGACCCGAGGTTCAAATACTTCGGTTTATAGATTTTAGGGGTTTGTACTTGTGACAAACAAATTTTTGTATGAAAGGATTATTGTTGGTTTAGAGACTATACTTTACAACGAGATTTCATTAGTGAAATTCTAAACAGTTAAAAATCCATTCATCAAAATGGCACCGTTGCCGGGGATTTGCAATGGTGTTATGTTATTGGTTATTCTACATATATGAATAGTGTAAATAGTTTGTCTTTTGCTTGTTTACTAGATTTTGTTAGTTTTATTTTTGTTTTTCCACTATGAATTCTCATTTTGGCTATGAGTTTGGTCCTAATTGTGTTGTAGGAAATGTGCACTTCAATGATGACACTCATTATGGATGGAACCAACAAAGATGGAGGAGCCTCAAGGAATTGATCACTCCTATTGGCAACAACCTCCGGACACTCATAGGTGTAATCACCATCCTAATGCATGTCAATTCAACGGCTATGGTAAATATTTTTGCGACAATCAATCACCACCATCATATGCCTATGACTCTTATCCTCAACATGAACCTTAACCATACTCACAAGCGCCTCCATACCAAGAAGCTTCCTATGATCCATATCCACCATATGACCACTCATCCATACCATATTCTTATGACCTTTATGAGCAAGAACCTATAGAACCACCACAATCCTATAATGACTATTACCAAGAACCACCTCAATACTCACCATCTCCATACCCTTACCAAGAAGAACCACCTTCCTACCTTGAACTCTCTCTCCAAAATAATGAGCGTTCCTACTCACCCCAAGCCCCAATAGACGATCCTTTCACTTTGTTATTCCAAGGACAAGAAGCCATGAAGCGGGATACACTTGAATTTGTGACCAATTTGACCAAGTTGGTGCATACTTTAGCCCACCAATGTTTGAATACTCAAGGTACTTTCGTGACCACATGTGAAAAGTCAAAAGAAGTGCAAAGCATGAAGGAGAAATTGGAAAATCTGGTGGAGAAAAAGGAATCGAAGTAGTTGAAAATTTAGGAAATGATTAAAGTCCAAGGGAATGTAGCACCATGGAGCACTCTTCCAAGAAGCTTGAAATTGATGTTGAGGAGGGTGCTGATGAGCGGATAATTTATACACTTTTTGGCATTGTTTTTAGTATGTTTTTGGTATGATATAGTTAGTTTTTAGTATATTTTTATTAGTTTTTTAGTTAAAATTCACTTTTCTGGACTTTACTATGAGTTTGTGTGTTTTTCTGTGATTTCAGGTATTTTCTGGCTGAAATTGAGGGACCTGAGCAAAAATCTGATTCAGAGACCAAAAAGGACTGCAGATGCTGTTGGATTCTGACCTCCCTGCACTCGAAGTGGATTTTCTGGAGCTACAGAAGCCCAATTGGCGCGCTCTCAACGGCGTTGGAAAGTAGACATCCTGGGCTTTCCAGCAATATATAATAGTCCATACTTTGCCCAAGATTTGATGGCCCAAACCGGCGTTCAAAGTCACCCTCAGGAATCCCAGCGTTAAACGCCGGAACTGGCACCAAAATGGGAGTTAAACGCCCAAACTGGCATAAAAGCTGGCGTTTAACTCCAAGAAAAGTCTCTGCACGAAAAATGCTTCATTGCTCAGCCCAAGCACACACCAAGTGGGCCCGGAAGTGGATTTTTATGTCATTTACCTATTTCTGTACACCTTAGGCTACTAGTTTTTCTATAAGTAGGACCTTTGACTATTGTATTAGAGATCTTTGGATTGTTTTGAGATCCTTTGATCATCTTTGGACATCTAGTTCTTAGATCATTGGGAGGCTGGCTATTCGGCCATGCCTAGACCTTATGCTTATGTATTTTCAACGGTGGAGTTTCTACACACCATAGATTAAGGTGTGGAGCTCTGCTATACCTCGAGTATTAATGCAATTACTATTGTTCTTCCATTCAATTCTGCTTGTTCTTGTTCTAAGATATCACTTGTTCTTCAACTTGATGAATGTGATGATCCGTGACACTCATCATCATTCTCACCCAAGAACAAGGTGACTGACAACCACTCTTGTTCTACAAGCGATCAAGGCTCTAGTGAATATCTCTTGGATTCCTGATTGCACGATGCATGGTTGATCGCCTGACAACCGAGTGCTCGTCTGACAAACGAGCCAACCATTCCGTGAGATCAGAGTCTTCGTGGTATAGGCGAGAACTGATGGCAGCATTCAAGAGAATCCGGAAGGTCTAACCTTGTCTGTGGTATTCTGAGTAGGATTCAATGATTGAATGACTGTGACGTGCTTCAAACTCCTAAAGGCGGGGCGTTAGTGACAGACACAAAAGAATCACTGGATTCTATTCCGGCCTGATTGAGAACCGACAGATGAATTCCGCTATGCTGTGACAGAGCATATGCAATCGCTTTCACTGAGAGGATGGGAGGTAGCCACTGACAATGGTGAAACCCTTGCTTAAGCTTGCCATGGAAAGGAGTAAGAAGGACTGGATGAAGACAGTAGGAAAGCAGAGAGACGGAAGGGAAGGCATCTTCATGCGCTTATCTGAAGTTCCTACCAATGAATTACATAAGTATATCTATCTTTACCTTTGTGTTATTTTCGTTCATCACCATTACAATTTGAGTTTGCCTGACTAAGATTTACAAGATGACCATAGCTTGCTTCAATACTAACAATCTCCGTGGGATCGACCCTTACTCGCGTAAGGTTTATTACTTGGACGACCCAGTGCACTTGCTGGTTAGTTGTGCGAAGTTGTGTAATGCCATGGTATTGAGCTACCAAGTTTTTGGGGTTCATGACCGGGGATTATGAGAGTTGTGAAAAAGTATTGTTCACAATTTCGCGCACCAGGTGCGCAACCTCCAAGGCATGTCATAGTTGGAGACTTGAAAGAGGCCTATCAAGAGATGGATTCCATCATGGATGAATTTCTATCTACAATCGAATCCTCTCCCATTGGACATGGAGTTGTAATTATAGAAGAGTGTGCACAACCTCCCATACCTTTGGTGAGCAATAAGAAAGAGAGTGAATCGAAAGAGAGCTACCAAGAGGAAAAAGTTGGCATGGTGTATATCGAAATTGAAGAATATGAAGAGGTTGATCAAGAAATGGATTTATTCATCAATGAATTCCTATCCAAAATTGAATCACCTTCCATTAGGCAAGAAATCAAAGTTTTTGAAGATAACACCAAGCCATGTGATAAAAGGGGAATGGTTTAAATTGAAGAAATTTGTCAAGAGGTGGAAATACACAAAGAAGAGCACAAGGAAGTAGACCTTGCATTGTCTAAGTGTGGGGAGGTCTCTCTTTCTGAGTCACCATCCAACACAACATTCAAGTGGTAAAATTCTTATCCCTAAGCTTTATTTTCTCACTTGAATATGGTTTGATTGAAACGGATGGACAACTTAGAGCTCTATGTGGAATTAAAAGCAAGAATGAGTTGTGTAGTGGTTGCAAGTTAGGAATTAGGCTCATTAAGGTCAAAGCTTCAAGGTATAGGAACGATGATTGGAAGAATTCCACTTTACAAGGGTCTCGATGGAAGGCTTGGTATGTTAAAGAGAATTCTATATGTCAACCACCCGGAAAGAAAGAGTTTGAAGACCAAATCGAAGACGGGTGTGAAAACAAGATATGGGATCCCAGTTCGCTATGTGAAGACCAATGATGGGGACTCATATCTTGGGTAGAACTTTGCCCAAGCTTGATGAAGATGGTTGGAAATTTTGTCAACCAATTGAAAAGCAAAGATCCTTGGAGATTCAAGAATGAGTACAAACATAAGCCACCATGACAATAAGCTCCTCAAAATGTCCAACTTAAGGACTTAAACTAAAAGTGCTAGGTGGGAGACACCCCACCATGGTAAACTCTTTCCATCCTCTTTTAGTTTTGTTTAATAAGTGATTTGAGTTGCCATTGTAGGTAGATTTTCATTTCATATTGATTTGTTTGTAAAGATTGGTTGTTAGTATGTTGTATTCATTAGTAGTCGATGAATAAATCCTAAAATCAAATTGCATTTTTGTGAATTGTATGATATTTGATTGAATAAAGAAGAGTTTTAGACATTATAGGGAGCTCTTGGGCATTTTTTCTGCTTTTTGGGCAAAAAAAAAGGGCATCGGCGCGCTAGCATGCTGTGCGTGCGCGCGGATTGCACTTCCGCAACTTCTAGTACAAAAACCAGAGAGTTATGCGCGCTTTGTGCTAGCATTGTGCTGGGAGCACAATCTCATCCGCGCGTAAGCACGCTGTGTGCGCGTGCGGATTGTCTCTGCTGTATCCATGCGTGAGCGCGCTGTGCGCGCACGCGCGGATTTGCACCCTGCTTTTCTCCTTCATCGTTTCTCCTTCTTTCCTCTTTTTTTCTTTCTCTTTCTATTTTTTTCTTTTCCCTATTATTTTTCTCTTTTCCAAAAAAAATTTTTAATAATAATAAAAAAATAATAATATAATAATAATAACTAAATAAATAAAATACTAAAAAAAACATAAAAAAAACAAAAACAAAATTTTTTTTCTTTCTTTTCTTCCATTTTTTTACTGTATTTGCTTATTTTCATTCATTACATTTTAATTTTGTTTTTTTTTCTACCTTGTTCTTATTTTATTTTCTAAATTTCTCATTTTAATAATGGTGTTGAACTTTCCTACTCAATTGTTGAGACCTTCTTGCATTATTTTGGTGTTTCTTGACTTGTTTGATATTGTTGGGTGATGAAACTTTTAAATCAATGCTTCATCTTGTATGACTCTTGTGTCTAGTGCATTGATATGACCTCATATTGTCTTTCATGACCCGCTTTTTCTCATTTGAACTTGATGCTCAGTATACTATTCATGCTTTAACTTTACTCTTGCATCGAGCTTAATGATATGCCATAGCTTACATTGTTTTCTCACTCACATGCTTAGCTAACATGTAGTAGAGAATCATACTCTTATTAGGCATTAGCCCCGCCTATGTTCTATTTACTTTGATATCTTTGTTGTAGGCTTAATTTTCTTTCTTTTTCTCTCCTTTTAGGCTGGCCACCAGGAAAGGAGGAAACAGAAAAGCTTTTAAATGGGGCAACAAACAAGTCATCCGCACAACCTTTTGAAGGAGCTCATCAATTGTAGCAACCCATCCACCTTGCTCTTCTTTGCATGCACTGAGGACGGTGCAAATTTCTAAGTGTGGGGAGGTCGTCCGACCGATCTCCATGGGTAACAATTTCTTTCTTTCAACACCAATTTCTTTGTTAGTTAGTTGTTGCATTGCATGATAGGTTGCATGTTAGTTATAATTTGTACATATTCTATCATTTCTTTTAGGACTACTTGGTTAGGGTGATGATTTCTTTTCCAAGAAACTATTTTTAGGGTAACCTACCAATTTGAAAACTTTTTTTTGTGGAAATTGCTTGAATGAATTTATTTTGGAACATGGTTTTTGAGCTAAGAACACAAGCTAGTGAGATTTGAGCCTAATTGTGTGGTTACATCTTATAACCACTGATGCCAGGGCATCTAGGCCAGTTTCACTGACCTTTTCTTTACTGTTTTAGGGTATTTTCATGCATGTTCCTAGTAAACAAGGCAAGTTTTGGGTGAAAATACACTTACACCTTCATTCAAGCAACTATTGTGAATTTTGCATGATTTCATGAGATTTTTGCCAGAATTACATGATATTTTAATGATGCATAATCTCATGATTTTGGCTAGAGCTTTGATGCACTTTAATTGCTTGATTTCAGGACAAATGAAGCATGGAAGAATCACGTTAGCACTCACGTTAACTTAGTTAACGTGACTACTAATGTGAGATGGCAATTGGCTTGCAACGTTAATGAGAAAAGTGATCACCAATAACGCCTGTGAACCCATTCATAGCCTACGTTAAGAGCCACGTTAACTAAGTTAACGTGGTACTTAACGTAGAAGAAAAAGGGGACTCCACATTAATGAGAAACGTGAACTCCAATAATGTTTCTCCTCAACGTTAGTGGTAAAAGTGAACACCACTAACGTTGGGAAACTAGGCAATGCCCCACGTTAAGAGTCACGTTGACTAAGTTAACGTGAACTCTAACGTGGATGAGGGTCAACAAGGCCAACGTTAGTGACACTCACTTTTGTTACTAACGTTGGAAGAAGGCTTCATTACTACGTTAAGAGCCACGTTAACTTAGTTAATGTGGGTTCTAACGTAGGAGCTTAAGGCAATTAGAGCGTTAGTGACAAAGGTGAGTATCACTAACGCTCTCGAAGGTGATAGGTGCCCACGTTAAGAGCTACGTTAGCTAAGCTAACGTGAGACCTAACGTAAGGGACAAAAGGCAAGCAACGTTAATGGGAAAAGTGATTCCCATTAAAGTTTGTGAAAAGGGGCACAGGCCAACGTTAATGGGAAAAGTGAGTCCCATTAACGTTGGCCAAGAATTGAGAAGGAACGTTAGAAGTCACGTTAAGACTTCTAACGTTGAGAATAACGTGGGCATATAAGGGTGGAACGTTAGTGGAAAAGGTGAATGCCACTAACGTTCTTGCACCCAGAAATGTATTCCACGATTAATCTCACTAAGTGCCTGATCCTAAATTCATATTTCTCTGCAAGATGGGCCCACTACAGAAGAGAATTGCTTCAACTCAAGGTCCAAAGCCCACATCCAAGACTTGAAGAACTCACTAGAAGATCATGAAGAGTAGTATATATAGGAGTAGTTTTGAACTATCTAAGGACTTTTGACCTTTTACTTTTGGCATCTTCGAGAACTACTCTCTGCATATTTACTTTTCTGTACTTCTAGCATGGATTCTTCTTTTTTGCCATTTTTGATTCTTAGAGCTATGAACAACTAAACCCCTTTCATTGGGTTAGGGAGCTCTGCTGTAATTTGATGGATCAATATTAGTTTTCATTCTTCTTCTTCTATCTTTCCTCTTGATTTTACTAGAAAGCTTTCAATCTTAATTCAATTGGTGAGTTATCTTGGAAAAGAAACTCTCCATAATTGGATCTCTTCGGAACGTTGGAAGAGGAATGAAGAGATCATGCTAGAATTGCTTTCTCATGCTGGACCAATTTGGGTTGAGATGGATATGTGACTATAATCCCCTCAATACTTGAATTGGGAAATGTATGTGGTATAATCAGTGGCCATACTTCATCTCTTCTCATGAGCAATTGACCAAGGAATTGGCTATTGATCAAGATTTGAGAGATTGGATTACCAAGGAATTGGGATTCAATCACTTAAGATTGCCAAGGAGATCAATGAATGCATTGATTGAGGAAGAGATGAGAATGAACTTGATCCGGAGAATTGCAACATCTCCTAAACCCAATGATCTTCCCATTTCTGATCTTACCCATTATCTTTAATTTCTGTTATTTACTTTTATGAGCATTATCCCAATTCCCCATTTAAGATTCTGCACTTTAATTTCTGCTATTTACTTTCTAGTTATTTAATTTTCTGCATCTCAATCTAAATTCTGTTTAGCTCAACTAGCATATTCTTCTAACTAAAGTTGCTTGACCAATCAATCCTTGTGGGATTCGACCTCACTCTATAGTGAGTTTTACTTAACGACAATTCGGTATACTTGCCGAAGGAAAATTTGTTGAGAGACAAGTTTTCATGCATCAAGTTTATGGCGCCGTTACCGGGGATTGATTTTGAATCAACAATGATTAAGCTAGAAGATCACTAGATTGAGCATTTTTTTTCTTTTTGTTATTCTTTTCTATATTCAGTAATCTACCTTAGTTTGTTTTTAATTTCTTCCTCATCCCCTACTCCCTCTCTAATTTCTGTTCTCCTTTCTTAGTTTATCATAATTCAGCTCACTAACCCACTAACTGTTTGATAAATTGCATCACTCACAAACTAACAATCAGTCTAACAAAAATTGTCTTCAGTATATCCCCTGTTGTGCATTCTGTTGTTGTATGACAGGGAGAAGAGAAGGAATCTCAACATCCTTTGATTCAAAGCCGGAGAGAACCCTTTGGAGACGAAAAAGGGAAGCAAGAGGAAAAAGAATTGTTGGTGCTGAGGAAGAGGAAAAGTATTTTGAACCCAACATGGAAGAGAACTTGGAGAACAATCATGAAGAAGAACCTCATAATCATGCCAGAGAAGGCCATGCAAACCGGTTTGGGCATGAAAGGAGGGTCTTAGGATGCTATATCAATCCTAATCCCGGAAACTGTGGAAGCAGCATTCAGAAATCCACCATTCATGCCAACAATTTCGAGCTAAAACCTCATCTCATCACTTTGGTGCAAAATAATTGCTCATTTGGAGGATGTGCTCAAGAAGACCCTAACCAACACTTGACCACCTTCTTGAGGATTTGTGACACAGTGAAGACAAATGGAGTCCACCCGGATGTCTATAGGTTGCTCTTGTTCCCCTTTTCACTCAGGGACAAGGCAACAAAGTGGCTTGAATCCTTCCTAAAAGAAATCCTGACAGATTGGGAGGAGGTAGTGAACAAGTTTTTAGCAAGATTTTATCCTCCTCAAAAGATTAATAGGCTAAGAACTGAGGTGCAGACTTTCAGGCAATTAGAGGGTGAGACACTTTATGAAGCATGGGAGAGATTCAAAGACTTGACAAGGAAATGCCCACCAGAGATGTTTAATGAGTGGGTTCAACTTCACATCTTCTATGAAGGTCTTTCTTATGAGTCAAAGAAGGCCGTAGATCATTCATCAGGAGGTTCTTTATACAAGAAGAAAACTGTTGAAGAAGCCATAGATGTCATTGAAACAATTGCTGAGAATGACTACTTCTATGCCTCTGAAAGAAGTAACATTAGAGGAGTAATAGATGTCATTGAACCACATGGATGCACTGTTAGCCCAAAACAAGATGATCACCAAGCAGCTAGCAGATCTTACCAAAAAGGTGGAAGAGAACCAAGTTGCAGCAGCCATCACCTCATCACCAACTCATGAAGGAGTAAACATAGGAGAAGAAGGTAACTGGGAGCAAGCCAACTATGTGGGAAATTCACCTAGACAAGTCCATGATCCATACTCTAAAACATACAACTCTGGATGGAGAAATCATCCCAACTTTGGATGGGGAAACTAACAAGACCAAGGACAAGATCTGAGACGTTCCAACTTTAACTCCAACAACAATGCCACCCATCAAAACACCTCACAGAGATATTACCAACATCCATCTAACCAACCTTCTCAACCACCTAATCTCAACCCACCATCATCCACAGATGATAGGCTTTTAAAGATTGAGGCTCTACTTGAAAACATGTGCAGAGAAGTCCAAGACAACAAGGTGTTTAAGGAAGAAGTGAGAGCTAACATCAAGAATCAAGGAGAAAACATCAAGAGATTGGAGTTACAAGTAGGCTATCTATCTCAACAAATTCCCAAACCCACTGATGGATTCTCTAGTGATACAGAGAAGAATCCAAGAGGAGAACCAAAGAAAGTGAGATGGGAAGAATGCAAAATGATAACCACAAGTGATGAGGGAAGTATGAATGGAGTGGAACACCTCCAAAATCACCAACAGGAAAACCAAGAGGAAGGAAGCTGTGAAACTCCACTCACATCCAAGGAAGAGCTAAAGGAAAAGGAGGCATTAAACCCATATGCACCCTTTCCCCACAGGCTTAAAGGTGGTGTAGCAGGGAGAATGTACTCAAGGTTTCTTGATATGTTTGCATCTTTAGATGTAAATATACCCTTCATTAAAGCCCTCCAACAAATGCCCTTCTACATCAAATATATAAAAGAGCTACTAGCCAGAAAAAGTCCATTGAAGGGTGGACAAACAATCAAGATGAACAGAGATTGTAGTGCTCTAATTCAACCAGGACCACCCACAAAGAAGGAGGATCCAGGAAGCTTCCACATTCCTTGTGCCATAGGAGAAATAAGGATTGACAAAGGACTTTGTGACTTGGGAGCTTCACATCAACTTAATGCCTCTATCTCTCATGAAGAAACTCCAAATCAATGAACTAACTCCTACTGATGTAATTATCAGATTGGCAGACAAAACCCAAAAACAAGCAGTAGGAGTAGTTGAAAATGTGATGGTAAAGGTTGGGAGTTACTATCTTCCCACAGATTTTGTTGTTTTGGAAATAGATGAGAATCCTGTCTACCCCATCATTCTGGGAAGACCCTTTCTAGCTACAGCTAGAGCACTCATAGATGTAGAATGAGGAGAGTTAGTGCTGAGAATACATGATGAGCAGCTCACTTTCAATGTTTACAACCTCTCACAAGGAGCAGATCACAAAGACAATAAGATGATAGAAGAGCCAAACGAGGAAGCACAAACAACACAATTGGAAACCCCATTGGTTGAGAAGCCACATAGTCAGGAAGAACCATGTTCAAAGGTGATCCAAGAGGAACCAGACCCACCAGAGTCATACAGGACCAATAACAAGATTCCCCTGGAGAAAGAATCCAAAGAAAACAAGAAAACATCAGTGGAAACAAGGAAAAGAATTCCAAAGGGATGGAGAAATAAAAAAATTCCTACAGACAATTTCTCACTAGGTGATGAAGTTATTTCTACATACTTTCCATCTATACCACTTCACCTTCCCACTATTTTATCTCAGCTACCTCCTGTGTATACTCTCAATAAAATCTTATCCTTAGAGCATATGGAGCTCATCAACAAAGCTAATGGATATAGACTCACTGCAAGAGGAGAGGACTTCAAGAACTATCAACCTCTTTGACAAGAACCAAACGTCAAGCTAGTGACGATAAAGAAGCGCTTCATGGGAGGCAACCCATGTCCTATAACCCTTTCTCTTTAAATTTCAAATAATAATAGTAATAAGACAATTTCCATGGAATCCAACTTTGACAATTAATATAAAGTCCCTCCACATGCAACGTATAGTGCATGATAAATTTGGTGTTCAAAGCACACCAATTGTGGTTTGAACACACCTTATGAGGAGAATCCATTCCCTAAAACTTGTTGCACCATGTGATTACAAACAAGTTTGGTGTACCAACGTGCATGCATGGGGAGTCTAATGTTTAATTGAATTGTTTTCATGGAAAGCATTTAGTTAATAGAAACAAAAGAAAAAGAAAAAGAAAGAGAACCATTTTAATAGTTCACACTTTTTCCCACCGAAAAGTTCAAATAACCCATTGCATTTACTGTTTGTATATAGGGAATCAAAAAGGACATTGATGGTAATTGATAGGACAATTAATACCAGGAGATTCGGCCACTACACCAAGGGAATTCTACACTTGTCTTCATAGGGAATGTCCATGGAGGTGCTACCATGCAACATGGGGAATGAATGACTTTGGAGACCGAACCAAAACCCTTATAAAAGAGGTGATCCATGTGATAATCCAATCTCAAAACCCCAACCGTTCACTATCAAAATAACACCATCAATCCACACCATTCAACAATTGCCATCCCTATATATAAACCCCTTCACACAACCCTTCCATACACACCCTGCATCCTTATTCTTTTCTTTTCACTTCTTTCTCTCGGCCATATACACTTCACGTGCACCTTATACACTCACCTCTTCTTTTCTCTCTTCAAAAATCATTCCTTCAAGACTCATTCTACCTCAACCCAACCAAACTCCAATTTTAACCCCCTTAACCTCTATTATTCAAGCCTCACTCATGGCAACATCAAGCTTCAAGAGGCGAAGAGGAAAAGAACCAACGGAGCAGCCCTCCTTCGACACTGGGAGATTCAAAATAGCCTTCCATGAGCTCGAATTCGAGCGAACAAAGGAAAAGAATATTTTACCCAAGTCAACCTTTCAGTTCGATGAAGATGAGTGTCCACAAATTCGAGAGAAGATTGAAAAGAGGGGTTGGGAAAAGCTCACTAACCCGGAAGCAAGGGCAAATGCAAACCTCATTAGAGAATTTTATGCAAATGTGGTTAGAGAAGATAAAACCACAGCCCCCACCTTCAAGAGTTATGTAAGAGGAATAGAGGTGGACTTTAGCCCCAATACAATCACTAGAGTTCTCCATTTGAGATTCCCACATTTTGTTGAGCTTGGTTACCAAGAAAGAATAGAGAAAGGTGCAGACAATGATGAATTGGAGGAGATTGTGGGTGATATATGCATTGTGGGATCTGACTGGGAAAGGTATGCAGATAAGAGACCCCGGTTCATCAGGAGAGGAGACCTCATCCCGGAAGCCAAAGCCTGGTTTGAGCTTGTGCGACGATCTATCCTTCCAGCAGCAAATAATTCCGAGGTCAATATTACTCGAGCTACCATGGTACACTGCTTGATAAGGGTTGGAAGCATCAACGCGCACGAAATTATAGCTGAAGGAATCCAAGAATCAGCTGAGAAAAAGGATTCAGGTGCCAGACTTTGGTACCCCAGCACCATCCTTAGATTATGCAACAAAGCCAAGGTAGTCTTTGAGGACAGCAATCCAACTTGGCTAGGTCTTGGGAGATCACTTACACTCCAACGCATCACCCATGTAACTCCAGCTCAACAGCAAAAAATACCCCATCTAAGGAAGAGGACATCAGAAGAGGCACAAGAGAAAGAACCTCTCCAAGAAGAACCCCAACCCACGGAATATCATCAAGAAGGATATCATGACCCAATCGACATCAACTTGGGTCACATCAGAGGAGCCATTGATGATTTTTCATGGCTATACATGGAAGGACAAGAACAAAAACTGCAACTTCAATCTCAGAGAATGGATCGGGAAGAGGAAATGCTAACAAATTGGATGAATCAACAGAGGGAATGGCAGAAACAGTTAATGGAGCAGCAACAAGAGCACTATTCCCAGCTCACTCAAGCCTTCAATAGAGTATCTGAAAGGCAAGAAAGTCAAGACAAACGCCTCCAGGAACTCAACCAACGCCAGATGAATCAAATGAAAGCATTCAACGAATTCAGCGTGCTAAATGAAGGAAGGCAACTGCACCGAGAAGAATTCAGCATCAACACTCAGGCAAAGCTAAACTATGTGGTTGAGCATATGCATCACCTACACCCGGACATCCCAAATTATGAAGCAGTTCGCAAGAACTTAACTGAACAAGAAGAAGGGAAGGTGAAATAGCAAAAGGAAGCATTAAAGAAGAAGATGGAGGATGCCGGATTCTGGAAAAAGTTGATGGGAAGCGTAAGGGAAATGGAGACTCAAGTAATCAAGGAGAATCCCAAGGGAGCAGAAGAGAATGAGCAGACCAACAAGTGAAAGGTGGTGAATTTTCTTCTTAGTTTACTTCCCTTTCAAAGCTTTAAATAAGGAAAATCATGTATGAAATAGAACACGCTTCCATGGTAGCTTAGGATTTTTAATTATGTCTTTAATTCTCATTGTTTAAGTCTATGTTATTGAGCCTAAATGTCTTGAATGCTCACTGTCATCTTGCTTACTTGTATGCTTGTCTCTTTAAGTTAATAAAAAAGAAAATGTTATGGAAAGAACAAGAATGGAGTCATTTTGTGAAGTGCATTCTAAGTGTTTGTGGTAGGATGATTAGTAAGCTAAGTTGGTTCACCAAGAAAAGAAAGAAAGCAACTATCCATCCTAAGTCATAAGTTTGAGACACATTCCTTGAGGCTAGCTAAATAATAAGATCCCAAGAAGAGAAAAAAAAAAGAGTAATACAAGTGAAAATAAGAAAGGGAACACAAAAAGGAACAATGCTAGGCACCAAGGGTTGTGAAACTGAGGCATGTGTCTGTGGTGTTTATGTACAAGGGATATACTTGGATGAATAAGCTCTTTGGGGTGCCTTATCACTTGGTAACTTGGATTAACTAATCCGGGATTATCAGCTGAAAGTCCACTATCAAGAGTAACCCTTGTTACAGAGCACTTAGTAACCCAAAGAGGTGCTGGACACCAAGGTCTCAAGAAAGAAAGAATAACAAACCATGTGCCTGTGGTGTGTATGTATGAGGGAAAGAGAGTTGATGGAGTAAGTCCTTAGGGGTGTCTTAACACCTAGCACCTTAAAACCAACTGGTTTGGGAGTGTTGGCTGAAAGCTTATCATAAAAAGTCGCCCTCTTACAGAGCACTTAGCCAAAAGAAAAATGTAATAAGCTTAAAGAGAAGGATCAATAAGAAAGAAGCCTCAAGGGATGCAATCAAGAGAGTGACTAGGGAGTTGATAAAGGCTTGAAACCTAAAAGGAAAGAACCTAAGTTGCTATGCATGAAACTCCATGAACCATGAATGCTATTCCTACCTTATCTTCTTGATCTTTTATTTCATTTTGCTTACGCTTCAGTACTTTCTTAGGGACAAGCAAGCTCTAAGTTTGGTGTTGTGATGCCAGGGCATCTAGGCCAGTTTCACTGACCTTTTCTTTACTGTTTTAGGGTAATTTCATGCATTTTCCTAGTAAACAAGGCAAGTTTTGGGTGAAAATAAACTTACATCTTCATTCAAGCAACTATTGTGAATTTTGCATGATTTCATGAGATTTTTGCCAGAATTACATGATATTTTAATGATGCATAATCTCATGATTTTGGCTAGAGCTTTGATGCACTTTAATTGCTTGATTTCAGGACAAATGAAGCATGGAAGAATCACGTTAGCACTCACGTTAACTTAGTTAACGTGACTACTAATGTGAGATGGCAATTGGCTTGCAACGTTAATGAGAAAAGCGATCACCAATAACGCCTGTGAAGCCATTCATAGCCTACGTTAAGAGCCACGTTAACTAAGTTAACGTGGTACTTAACGTAGAAGAAAAAGGGGACTCCACGTTAATGAGAAACGTGAACTCCAATAACGTTTCTCCTCAACGTTAGTGGTAAAAGTGAACACCACTAACGTTGGGAAACTAGGCAATGCCCCACGTTAAGAGTCATGTTGACTAAGTTAACGTGAACTCTAACGTGGATGAGGGTCAACAAGGCCAACGTTAGTGACACTCACTTTTGTCACTAATGTTGGATCAATTGCATTGCCTACGTTAACTTTCATGTTAAGATTGTTAACGTGAAAGTTAACGTGGAGTGAGGTTCAAAGAGCCAACGTTAGTGACACTCACTTTTGTTACTAATGTTGGAAGAAGGCTTCATTACTACGTTAAGAGCCACGTTAACTTAGTTAACGTGGGTTCTAACGTAGGAGCTTAAGGCAATTAGAGCGTTAGTGACAAAGGTGAGTGTCACTAACGCTCTGGAAGGTGATAGGTGCCCACGTTAAGAGCTACGTTAGCTAAGCTAACGTGAGACCTAACGTAAGGGACAAAAGGCAAGCAACGTTAATGGAAAAAGTGATTCCCATTAACGTTTGCGAAAAGGGGCACAAGCCAACGTTAATGGGAAAAGTGAGTCCCATTAACGTTGGCCAAGAATTGAGAAGGAACATTAGAAGTCACATTAAGACTTCTATCGTTGAGAATAACGTGGGCATATAAGGGTGGAACATTAGTGGAAAAGGTGAATGCCACTAACGTTCTTGCACCCAGAAATGTATTCCACGATTAATCTCACTAAGTGCCTGATGAGCGGATAAATTGTATGCTTTTTGGCATTGTTTTTAGTATGTTTTTAGTATAATCTAGTTAGTTTTTAGTATATTTTTATTAGTTTTTAGCTAAAATTCACTTTTCTGGACTTTACTATGAGTTTGTGTGTTTTTCTGTGATTTCTGGTATTTTCTGGCTGAAATTAAGGGTCCTGAGCAAAAATCTGATTCCGAGACCAAAAAGGACTGCAGATGCTGTTGGATTCTGACCTCCCTGCATTCGAAGCGGATTTTCTGGAGCTACAGAAGCCCAATTGGCGCGCTCTCAACGGCATTGGGAAGTAGACATCCTGGGCTTTCCAGCAATATATGATAGTCCATACTTTGCCCAAGATTTGATGGCTCAAACCGGCGTGGCAAATCAGCCTCAGAAATTCCAGCGTTAAACGCCGGAACTGGCATAAAACTTGGAGTTAAACGCCCAAACTGGCATGAAAGCTGGCGTTTAACTCCAGAAAAGGTCTCTACACAAAAATGCTTCATTGCTCAGCCCAAGCACACACCAAGTGGACCCAGAAGTAGATTTTTACGTCATTTACTCATTTCTGTACACCCTAGGCTACTAGTTTACTATTAATATGATCTTTTGACATTGTATCATGACCGGATGACCTGATGACATTTTTACACGTTTCTCATTGTATCTTCCACAGCATGAGTCTCTAAACCCCATGGTTGGGGGTGAGGAGCTCTGCTGTGTCTTGATGGATTAATGCAATTACTACTGTTTCTCATTCAATCATGCTTGCTTCCATTCTAAGATAATACTTGTTCTTAATCCGGATGAATGTGATGATCCGTGACAATCATCATCATTCTCAACTATGAACGCGTGCCTGACAACCACCTCCGTTCTACCTTAGATTAAGTAGTTATCTCTTGGGTTCTTTAACCGGAATCTTCGTGGTATAAGCTAGAATTGATGGCGGCATTCAAGAGAATCCGGAAGGTCTAAACCTTGTCTGTGGTATTCTGAGTAGGATTCAATGATTGAATGACTGTGACGTGCTTCAAACTCCTGAAGGCGGGGCGTTAGTGACAGACGCAAAAGAATCACTGGATTCTATTCCGGCCTGATTGAGAACCGACAGATGAATTCCGCTATGCTGTGACAGTGCATATGCAATCGCTTTCACTGAGAGGATGGGAGGTAGCCATTGACAACGGTGAAACCCTACATATAGCTTGCCATGGAAGGAGACTTGCGTGTTTGAAGAAGAAGACAGTAGGAAAGCAGAGATTCAGAAGATGGAGCATCTCCAAACCTCAACCTATTCTCCATTACTGCAAAACAAGTAATTATTTCATGTTCTTTTGCTTTTCACAATCAATCCTGATAATTTCTGATATCCTGACTAAGATTTACAAGATAACCATAGCTTGCTTCAAGCCGACAATCTCTGTGGGATCGACCCTTGCTCACGCAAGGTATTACTTGGACGACCCAGTACACTTGCTGGTTAGTTGTGCGGGATTGCAAAAGTGTGATTGCAATTTCGTGCACCAAGTTTTTGGCGCCGTTGCCCGGGATTGTTGAGTTTGGACAACTGACGGCTTATCTTGTTGCTTAGATTAGGACTGTTTTATTTTTGTTGGTTTAGAGTCTTTTAGTTAAGTCTAGTGTCATATTCTAAGTTTGGTGTCAATTGCATGCTTTTGTTTTTCTTTTAATTTTCGATTTTTGCATGTTCTTAGTCCCTTTTTGATTTATAAAAATTCTAAGTTTGGTGTCCTCTTTGTGTTTTTCCCTTAAAAATTTTCGAAAACTGTGTGTTTGATTTTCTAAAAATTTTAAGTTTGGTGTCTTTTTGTGTTTTTCTCTTTCCTCTTTTCAAAATCAAATCTTTTTCATAAAAATTTTTTCAATCATATCTTTCTAATTGCTATTTTCAAAATCTTTTTAATTAACTCATTGATTCAGTTTTCAATTTGCTTTGATCTTATTTTCTTTTTTGATTTTCGAATTTTTATTTTATTTTATTTTATTCTATTATTTTTCGTAAATTCAAAAAAAAATAAAATAAAATAAAATATTTTTCGAAAAAAAAGGGGAAAGAAACAAAAAGAAAAAGAAAGAAATAAAGTTGTGATCCAAGGCAACAAGAGTGTGCTTAAGAACCCTGGACACCTCTAATTGGGGACTTTAGCAAAGCTGAGTCACAATCTGAAAGGGTTCACCCAATTATGTGTCTGTGGCATGTATGTATCCGGTGGTAATACTGGAAGACAGAGTGCTTTGGGCCACAGCCAAGACTCATACACTAGCTATGTTCAAGAATCATTATGCTCAACTAAGAGAATCAATAACACTATCTGAGTTCTGAGTTCTTATAGATGCCAATCATTCTGAACTTCAAGGGATAGAGTGAAATGCCAAAACTGTTCGGAGGCAAAAAGCTACTAGTCCCGCTCATCTAATTGGAGCTATGTTTCCTTGATATTTTGGAGTCTATAGTATATTCTCTTCTTTTTATCCTATTTTGATTTTCAGTTGCTTGGGGACAAGCAACAATTTAAGTTTGGTGTTGTGATGAGCGGATAAATTGTATGCTTTTTGGCATTGTTTTTAGTATGTTTTTAGTATAATCTAGTTAGTTTTTAGTATATTTTTATTAGTTTTTAGCTAAAATTCACTTTTCTGGACTTTACTATGAGTTTTTGTGTTTTTCTGTGATTTCAGGTATTTTCTGGCTGAAATTAAGGGTCCTGAGCAAAAATCTGATTCCGAGACCAAAAAGGACTGCAGATGCTGTTGGATTCTGACCTCCCTGCATTCGAAGCGAATTTTCTGGAGCTACAGAAGCCCAATTGGCGCGCTCTCAACGGCATTGGAAAGTAGACATCCTGGGCTTTCCAGCAATATATGATAGTCCATACTTTGCCCAAGATTTGATGGCCCAAACCGGCGTGGCAAATTAGCCTCAGAAATTCCAGCGTTAAACGCCGGAACTGGCATAAAACTTGGAGTTAAACGCCCAAACTGGCATGAAAGCTGGCGTTTAACTCCAGAAAAGGTCTCTACACGAAAATGCTTCATTGCTCAGCCCAAGCACACACCAAGTGGACCCAGAAGTGGATTTTTACGTCATTTACTCATTTCTGTACACCCTAGGCTACTAGTTTACTATTAATAGGATCTTTTGACATTGTATCATGACCGGATGACCTGATGACATTTTTACACGTTTCTCATTGTATCTTCCACAGCATGAGTCTCTAAACCCCATGGTTGGGGGTGAGGAGCTCTGCTGTGTCTTGATGGATTAATGCAATTACTACTGTTTCTCATTCAATCATGCTTGCTTCCATTCTAAGATAATACTTGTTCTTAATCCGGATGAATGTGATGATCCGTGACAATCATCATCATTCTCAACTATGAACGCGTGCCTGACAACCACCTCCGTTCTACCTTAGATTAAGTAGTTATCTCTTGGGTTCTTTAACCGGAATCTTCGTGGTATAAGCTAGAATTGATGGCGGCATTCAAGAGAATCCGGAAGGTCTAAACCTTGTCTGTGGTATTCTGAGTAGGATTCAATGATTGAATGACTGTGACGTGCTTCAAACTCCTGAAGGCGGGGCGTTAGTGACAGACGCAAAAGAATCACTGGATTCTATTCCGGCCTGATTGAGAACCGACAGATGAATTCCGCTATGCTGTGACAGAGCATATGCAATCGCTTTCACTGAGAGGATGGGAGGTAGCCATTGACAACAGTGAAACCCTACATATAGCTTGCCATGGAAGGAGACTTGCGTGTTTGAAGAAGAAGACAGTAGGAAAGCAGAGATTCAGAAGATGGAGCATCTCCAAACCTCAACCTATTCTCCATTACTGCAAAACAAGTAATCATTTCATGTTCTTTTGCTTTTCACAATCAATCCTGATAATTTCTGATATCCTGACTAAGATTTACAAGATAACCATAGCTTGCTTCAAGCCGACAATCTCTGTGGGATCGACCCTTGCTCACGCAAGGTATTACTTGGACGACCCAGTACACTTGCTGGTTAGTTGTGCGGGATTGCAAAAGTGTGATTGCAATTTCGTGCACCAGTGCCTGAGCCTAAATTCACATTTCTCTGCAAGATGGGCCCACTACAAAAGAGAATTGCTTCAACTCAAGGTCCAAAGCCCACATCCAAGACTTGAAGAACTCACTAGAAGATCATGAAGAGTAGTATATATAGGAGTAGTTTTGAACTAGCTAAGGACTTTTGACCTTTTACTTTTGGCATCTTAGAGAACTACTCTCTGCATCTTTACTTTTCTATACTTCTAGCATGGATTCTTCTTTTTTGCCATTTTTGATTCTTAGAGCTATGAACAACTAACCCATTTCATTGGGTTAGGGAGCTCTGCTGTAATTTGATGGATCAATATTAGTTTTCATTCTTCTTCTTCTATCTTTTCTCTTGATTTTACTAGAAAGCTTTCAATCTTAATTCAATTGGTGAGTTATCTTGGAAAAGAAACTCTCCATAATTGGATCTCTTCGGAACCTTGGAAGAGGAATGAAGAGATCATGCTAGAATTGCTTTCTCATGCTGGACCAATTTGGGTTGAGATGGATATGTGACTATAATCCCCTCAATACTTGAATTGGGAAATGTATGTGGTATAATCAATGACCATACTTCATCTCTTCTCATGAGCAATTGACCAAGGAATTTGCTATTGATCAAGATTTGAGAGATTGGATTACCAAGGAATTGGGATTCAATCACTTAAGATTGCCAAGGAGATCAATGAATGCATTGATTGAGGAAGAGATGAGAATGAACTTGATCCGGAGAATTGCAACATCTCCTAAACCCAATGATCTTCCCATTTCTGATCTTACCCATTCTCTTTAATTTCTGTTATTTACTTTTATGAGCATTATCCCAATTCCCCATTTAAGATTCTGCACTTTAATTTCTGCTATTTACTTTCTAGTTATTTAATTTTCTGCATCTCAATCTAAATTCTGTTTAGCTCAACTAGCATATTCTTCTAACTAAAGTTGCTTGACCAATCAATCCTTGTGGGATTCGACCTCACTCTATAGTGAGTTTTACTTGACGACAATTCGGTATACTTGCCGAAGGAAAATTTGTTGAGAGACAAGTTTTCATGCATCCTTATTTTCCTTCTTGTGTGCAATTATTCTCTTTCTATAATCGTAATCTTTGATTTGTTTGATTCTTTATGTCCGTTATTTTATGTATTCATGCATTTATATGATTGAGGCCATTGTTTCATTAGCTCACTTACCCAAATAGCCTACCTTTTATCAACCTTTGTTAGCCAACTTTGAGCCTACGCTTAACCCACTTGTTCTTTAATTTAGCACATTACAAGCCTTAAAGCAAAAAACAATAATTGTCCTCTATTTGGATCTTTGATTAGCTTAGGCTAGTGTGTGTGAGTATCATTCAAGTGTGGGAACCTTGGGACATTGGGGGAGTAAAAGGGTAGTTTTGTATTTTTATTGGAAATATTGGGAATTGGGTACATACTCATGTATTAACTAAAATGTATAGACCTTATGAATTGATGTTCTTGTATGTAGCTTGAAAGAAAGAAAAAAATGAGAAAAAAATAAACGAAAAAAAGAAAGAAAAAGGGAAAAATGTAGATATCAAAAGAAAAGAAGAAAGAAAATAGAAAAGAAAGAAAAAGAAGAAAAAGAAAGCAATAAAAGGGGACAAAATGCCCCAAAGTAAAGCTCAATAAAGAATCAATGCATAAGTATTGTGAAAGGAAAAGGAAATGCATGAGTATGTGTAAAAATGAAAAATGGACAGTTAGGATAGAACTTAATTGTATAGAATGTCATAGGTGAGGTGTGAAGTTTAAGCTTATCAAAGATTCAAATTTCAAGCTCACTTGACCAAATATGCATCCTACCTGACCCTAGCCCTATTACAACCTATGAAAAGACCTCATGACGAATGTATGCATGCATTGAATAAATGTTGATTGTTAGATGAAAAACAAATCTTGGAAAGCATGATTAGGGGAGAATTGAGAGAATCGACCCTATACACTCGAGCGACTAGAGTGCAAACACTTCCAGTGAGGGTTCGATGCTCAATTCCTTGATTCCCGGCTTTCATGAGCGTTCTTCTCGCAAGTCTACTTGAACTTCATTTTGATATTCGAATTGGTAGGATTCATGAATCATTATATGATCTTGGCCCTACTTGTGCATGTATGACTTGGAGGATTGATTATTTTTAACCAAGTAGGTAAAACCATTTTGCATTTAGTTGCATCCATTTAGATAGTTGCATATAGTTTAGGTTGCATATAGTTTAATTACATGGAATAAATGTTGATACCCTTTGTTTCCCTCTTGGCTTAAGCATGAGGACATGCTTGGTTTAAGTGTGGGGAGGTTGATAAATCCCATTTGTAGGGTTTATCTTGTATTGATTTTTGGGGATTTTATCACCTTTTACCCACATTTATTCAATGAAATAGCATGGTTTTATAACTTCTCCCTTAATTGTGCTTAAGAGTGAAAACATGCTTTTTAGGTCTTAAAATAGCTAAATTTAATTCACCTTGATTCCATTAGGTGCCTTGATATGGTTTGAAAAAGATTTGATTTTGAAAAATTATGAAAACTTGAAAAAAATTTGAATTAAAAACAAAATCTTCCCTTTTGTATCATCCGGGCATTAAACGCCCAGAATGGTATCCATTCTCGCGTTTAACGCCCAAAATGCTACCCTTTTGGGCGTTAAACACCCAGCCAGGTACCCTGGCTGGCGTTTAAACGCCAGTTTTCCTTCTTCGCTGGGCGTTTTGAACGCCCAGCTTTTTCTGCGTAATTTCTCTACTGCATGTTCTGAATCTTCAATTCTCTGTATTATTGACTTTAAAAGACACAAATTAAAATTTTTTTTGAATTTTTAATGATGTGGAATAATCAAAATGCCACTAAGATCAAATAAACAATACATGCAAGACACCAAACTTAGACGTTTGTATACTATTGACACTAACAAATTGAGAATGCATATGAGAAACAACAAAACACACAAAACAAGAGAATTTAAAGATCAGAGCAAGGAAATCATCAAGAACATCTTGAAGATCAATGAAGAACATAATGCATGTAATTTTTGAAAATTAGAAGACTAAAAACATGCAATGGACACCAAACTTAAAATTAGACACTAGACTCAAACAAGAAACATAAAATTATTTTTGGTTTTAAGATTTTATAATTTTTTTGGATTTTTCGAAAATTGAGTGGAAAAGAAAATAAGGATATCAAAATTCTTAATAAGAATTTCCAGGAATCATGCAATGTTAGTCTAAAGCTTTAGTCTAAAAAGATTAGACATGGCTAGCCAAGCTTCAGCAGGACATTACATTCAAGAGCTAAATTGATGAGAATCAATCAGCTTTGATGATGATGAAAACATCATCTGAAACTCTAGAATTCATTCTTAAGAACTCTGAAGAACAAAATAAAAAAAATTACCTAATCTAAGCAACAAGATGAACCGTCAGTTGTCCAAACTCGAACAATCCCCAGCAACGGCGCCAAAAACTTGGTGCATGAAATTGTGATCATCAATGGCGCCATCAACATGGTACGCTCAATTGCAATCTCAACTCTTTATCACAACTTTGCACAACTAACCAGCAAGTGCACTGGGTCGTCCAAGTAATAAACCTTACGCGAGTAAGGGTCGATCCCACGGAGATTGTTGGTATGAAGCAAGCTATGGTCATCTTGTAAATCTCAGTCAGGCGGATTCAAATGGTTATGGAGAATGAATGATTAAAAGATAATTAAAACATAAAATAAAGATAGAGATACTTATGTAATTCATTGGTGAGAATTTCAGATAAGCGTATGGAGATGCTTTGTCCCTTCCGTCTCTTTGATTTCCTACTGTCTTCATCCAATCCTTCTTACTCCTTTTCATGGCAAGCTGTATGTTGGGCATCACTGTTGTCAATGGCTACAGTCTCGTCCTCTCAGTGAAAATGTTCAACGTGCTCTGTCACAGCACGGCTATTCATCTGTCGGTTCTTGATCATGTTGGAATAGAATCCAGTGATTCTTTTGCGTCTATCACTAACGACCCACAATCGCGAGTTTGAAGCTCATCACAGTCATTCAATCCCTGAATTCTACTCAGAATACCACAGACAAGGTTTAGACCTTCCGGATTCTCAAGAATGGCCGCCAATGGATTCTAGCTTATACCACGAAGATTCTGATTAAGGAATCCAAGAGATACACATTCAAGCCTTGTTTGCATGTAGAACGGAAGTGGTTGTCAGGCACGCGTTCATAAGTGAGAATGATGATGAGCGTCATATAATCATCACATTCATCAAGTTCTTGAGTGTGAATGAATATCTTAGAACAAGAATAAGCTGAATTGAATGGAAAATAGTAGTAATTGCATTGATACACGAGGTACAGCAGAGCTCCACACCTTAATCTATGGTGTGTAGAAACTCTACCGTTGAAAATACATAAGAACAAGGTCTAGGCATGGCCGAGAGGCCAGCCCCCATGATCTAAGAACTAGACGTCCAAAGATGAAAATACAATAGCAAAAGGTCCTATTTATAGAGAACTAGTAGCTTAGGGTTTACAAAAAATGAGTAAATGACGTAAAAATCCACATCCTGGTCCACTTGGTGTGTGCTTGGGCTGAGAATTGAAGCTTTCATGTGTAGAGACTTTTCTTGGAGTTAAACGTCAGCTTTTGTGCCAGTTTGGGCGTTTAACTCCCACTTTTGTGCCAGTTCCGGCGTTTAACGCCGGGAATTCTAAAGCTGACTTGGAACGCCTGTTTGGGCCATCAAATCTTGGACAAAGTATGGACTATTATATATTGCTGGAAAGCCCAGAACGTCGACTTTCGAACGCAATTAAGAGCGTGCCAATTGGGCTTCTTTAGCTCCAGAAAATCTACTTTGAGTGCAGGGAGGTCAGAATCCAACAGCATCTGCAGTCCTTTTTCAGCCTTTGGATCAGATTTTTGCTCAGGTCCCTCAATTTCAGCCAGAAAATACCTGAAATCACAGAAAAACACACAAACTCATAGTAAAGTCCAGAAAATTGAATTTTAAATAAAAACTAATAAAAATATAATAAAAACTAACTAAAACATACTAAAAATATACTAAAAACAATGCCAAAAAGCGTATAAATTATCCGCTCATCACCTGCCTCAAGTGTACACTATCAGCAAAATTCTGTCCTTAGAATATGTGGAGCTTCTTAACAAAGCCAATGGAGACAGATTCACTGCAAGAGGGGAAGATTTGAAGCACTACCAACCACCCTGACAAAGGCCAAACGTCAAGCTAATGACGCTAAAGAAGCGCTTCATGGGAGGCAACCCATGTTTTATATCCTTTCCCTTTAATCTTTAACAGTAGTTAATAAAGCAAGTTCATGAATTCTAAATCAACTTTGACAAGCACTTATAAGAATCTCTACATGCAGCAAATAGTGAATGACAAGTTTGGTGTTCAAGGCACACTAAGAGGGCTTGAACACAATTCATATTATGTCAATCTTAGAGCCTTAATCAAATCTTTTTACACCACATGATCACAAACTAAGTTTGGTGTCACCAACGTTGCATGCATAAGCACTTAGTGGGTCGATTGGTTTGCATTCATGAATGGCACTTAGTTAGTCATTCTAAAAAAAAAAAGAGAAGGGGGTGGCTAGCCTCCCATTTTTCTTCCCGCCACAATTCAAACTAATCCCTCTTTTCTTTTGTCTTGCAAGGAATTTGAAGGGAATGTTGGAGGAAACTGATGGGACAACCAATTGAAGGGGGGTTCGGCCACTTTACCAAAAGAATTACACACTTGTCTTCAAGGGGAGTACCTTGGGAAGTGTTGCCATGAAATATTGGGAGCAAGATAGCCTTGGAGACCGAACCAATCAATTCATAAAAGTGGTGATCCTTGTGCCCATCTAATGCCAAACCCCAACTGTTCACTCTTAAGCCATACCATCAATCCACACCGTTCAATCACCCACTACCCTCCTATATATATATATATCACTTCACTTTACACCCTTCCAACCCAATTCCTCACTTCTGGAATACACACTCAACACTTCTTCTCCCATCAGAAGCTTTCTCACACACTCTCATAGCTAGATCTTTTAAGCTGCAATTATCCATACTTCTACAAATTCAAAATCAAAGGCTACTCATGGCATCATCAAGCTCTAAAAGAAGAAAAGGGAAGGAGCCTATGGAGCAACCCCCTTTTGAAGAGAAGAAATTTAGAACCTTCCACCATGCAATACAATTTGGGTGGATGGATGAGAAAGAGATCATATATGAGCTAGGCTTTCAAGTCACGAAGACTGAGTGCCCCGAAATCACAGAAAAGGTGAAAAAGAGAAGATGGGAGCTCCTCACTGACCCGGTCACAAGAGTAAATGCAACTCTTGTAAGAGAGTTTTATGCAAACGCGGTCAGGTATGATAGGGTAGATGAATCCTATATAAGCTTCATAAGAGGGATGACAGTGGATTTTAGTCCCATGAACATCATGAGGGTGTTAAAACTACGAATCATACCATTCCCATAAGAGAGCTATCAATCCAGAATAGATAGTAGTCCCAATTATGACCAGATTGTGGAAGATATCTGCATACCAGGAGCGGATTGGGTAAGAGATTCCCATAAGAAGCCCAAATTCATTAAGAGAGGGGATCTCACCCCTGAAGCAAAAGGGTGGTTCGAAATTGTAAGGAGATCCATCCTTCCTGCCGGAAACAACTCAGAGGTAAACCTTAAGAGAGCAACGATGGTACAATGTATACTCAAAGGGGGAGAGATCAAGATTCACAAACTCATAGCACAGGGCATTTAGAAGTTCGCTGAGAAAAGTGATTCTGGAGGAAGGTTAGGCTACCCCAGCACCATTTTCTGTCTGTGCGCAAAGGCTGGGGTGGTGTTCGAAGATGGAAACCCCGAGTGGATAAAAGTCGGCATCCCAATTACTCTTTGACGGATGCATGTCGTTGCACCTCCCCTACCTCAACAAAGACTAAGAAAGAGGCCAGCCCATCAAGTGGAAGAAGGATAAAACCTAGAGGAACAAGCCCCAGCCACTTTAGACATGCATCAATTACAAGAAGCTATTGATGGCTTGTCTAGGCAATACATGGAGAATCAAGGGGCACAGAAGGAGCTTCAACTGCAAATGATGGATCACCAAGAAGAATCATTCTCTAGATGGATGAATCAACAAGGGGAGTGGCAAAAGCAATTGATGGAGCAGCAGTTGGAACAAGGGAGACAGTGGGGTGAATCCTTCCACAAGTTGAACCAAAAGCAAGATCAACAACAAGAAGCCATCCAAAAGCTAATCAACATCCAAGCAGGTTAAGGTGCACACATTCATGAGATGCATCGAAAATAAAGAGAACAGGCAGATCTTTTCGATGAATACAGAGCGTTCTTAGAAGGAGTCTATATGAGTGAGACTGGATATCATGTAAACACTCAAGCCAGGCTCGGATACTTAGTCGGACAACTGCCTGTATTGCACCCTAGGATCACAAGATATGAGGACGTAAAGGATGAATTAGCACGAGCGAAACGAGAAAGAGCCGAAAAGAGTCATGAATCAGTAAAAAAGGCATAAGAAGATTGGAAAAGAGCCAGAATGACACGGATGCAGGGAAGTGCAAGTGGACATAAAGATGAAAAACAAGAGAGAGAGCATGAGCATTCCAATAAGTAAATGGTGGTGGAGTTTCCTCTTCGTTCTATCTTTCTCATGTTTTAAATAAGGAAAATCATGTATGAAATAGAACATGCTTCCATAGTTGCTTAGGAATTTTCAATTCTGCCTTTAAAATTTCATTGTTTAGGTCTAAGTGTGTTGGTCTAAGTCCCTAGCTTTCATTTTCATCTTGCTTACATGAATCCTTGTCCTTTAAGTCAATATAAAAGAAAATGTTATGAAAAACAAGAGTAGGGTTTATCTTGTGAAGTGAGTTCTTAGGTTTGTGGTATGGTAATTAATTAGCTAAGTTAGTTCACCAACAAAGTATATAGGCAACTATATGCTCTAAATCACATGCTTGAAACACATCCTTTGAGACTAACCAAACAACAGGATCCTAATAAGAAAAGAGAAAGAACAATAAGAGTTTGAAAAGGACAGAAAAATAATAAGAAATAAGGCTAGGCACCAAAGGTTTGAATATTGAGGCATGTGTCTGTGGTGTTTCTGTGCGAGGGATATGCTTGGATGAATAAGCTCTCAGGGGTGCCTTATCACTTGGTAACTTGGGTTAACTAACCTGGGATTATCAGCTAAAAGTCCACTGTCAAGAGCAGCCTTTGCTACAGAGTACTTAGTAACCCAAAGAGGCGCTGGACACCAAGGTCTCAAGAAAGAAAAATAACAAACCATGTAACTATGGTGTGCATGTATTGGGGAAAGAGACTTGAGGGAGTAAGTCCTTAGGGGTGTCTTAACACCTAGCACCTTGAACCAACTGGTTCGAGAGTGTTGGCTGAAAGCTTATCTTAAAGAGTCGCCCTCTCACAAAGAACTTAGCCTAAAAAGAATGCAATAAACCTTGGAAAAAAAGGGAAGATCAATAAATAAGAAGTCTCATATGATGCAATCAAGTGAGTGTTCAAGGGCATGATAAGGACCTGAAAACCAGTAAAGGAATGAACCTAAGTTGCTATGCATAAAACCCCAAAAACCAAGAATTGGACTTTTATAATAATGAATTGTTTATATTGTTCTTTCATTCATCTTTCCTATGTTTCAGTACTTGCTTAGGGACAAGCAAGCTTTAAGTTTGGTGTTGTGATATCAGGGCATCTTGGCCAGTTTCATTGACCTTTTCTTTACTGTTTTAGGGTAATTTCATGCATTTTCTTAGTAAATAAGGAAGTTTTGGATAAAAATACACTTACACCTTGATTCAAGCAAACATTGTGAACTTTACATGATTTCATGAGAATTATGCAGGAATTTAATGATAAAATGGATAATGCATGATCTCATGCCTTGGAACAGAGCTTTGATGCACTTTAATTGCTTGATTTCAGGACAAAGGAAGCAAGGAAGAGCCACGTTAGTAGCCACGTTAATCTGATTAACGTGACCACTAACGTGAAATGGGAATAAGCTTGTAGTGTTAATGGAAAAAGTGATCGCCAATAACGCCTTCAAAGCCATCATAGCCTATGTTAGTTGCCACGTTAATTACATTAATGTGGTAGTTAACGTAGAGGAGAAGGAGAGCTCCAATGTTAGTGGTAAAAGTGAATACTATTAACGTTCCAAAAAGGCACATTTAGCCACGTTAAGAGTCACGTTAATCCAATTAACGTGAACTATAACGTGGGAGGAGAAAGCAATCGCCAACGTTAGTGACACTCACCTTTGTCACTAACGTTGGACTAAGCCAATAGTGGCCACGTTAGTGGTCACGTTAAGACCACTAACGTGAAGAGTAACGTGGAGCTAAGCATGATAGGCTAACGTTCACTAACCCACATTTTCACTTAACGTTAACACCCATAACGTCGTAACAAACGTCCACCCATGCCTAACTCACACTTTTTCTGCAAGCAAAGCTGAGCCCACTAGAGATCAAAGGCCCATATCCAAGACTTGAAGAACTGACTAGAAGATCAAGAAGAGTAGTATATATAGGAGTAGTTTTGAACTAGAGAGAAGCTTGGCAATTTGGAGAACTACACTCTGTATATTTACTTTTCTGCACTTTCTAGTTTGTTTTAGATTGTATACTTCTCTATCATTTTTCATTTCCAATGCTATGAACAACTAAACCCCCTTTCATTGTGTTAGGGAGCTCTGTTGTAATTTGATGGATTAATTATAGTTTTCATTCTTCTTCCTCTTTCTTTTCTCTTGATTTACTAGAAAGCCTTCGATCTTAAGTCAATTGGTTAGTTGTCTTGGAAAAGAAACTCTCCATAATTGGATCTCCTCTGAGCCTTGGAAAAGGGATGAGGAGATCATGCTAGAAATGCTTTCTCATGTTGGACCAAATTGGGGTTTGGACGAATATAGTGACATGTAATCCTCCCAACACTTTGATTTGGAAATACATGTGGTATAATCAGTGACCATACTTCATCTCTTCTTATGAGCAATTAAATCAAGGAATTGGGTAATTGTTCAAGCTTAGAGAGATTGGGTTGCAAAGGAATTAGGATCCAATCACCTAAGATTGCCAAGGAGATCAATGAATGCATTGATTGAGGAAGAGATGAGAATGAACTTGATCTGGAGAATGCAACATCTCCTAAGCCCAATGAATCCCCCATTTCTGATCTTACCCATTCTCTTTACTTTCTGCCATTTATCTTTATGCTCATCTCCCCAAATCCCCATTTAAGATTCTTCAATTTACTTTCTCGTCATTTAATTTTCTGCAATTCTTAACTCAATTTCTGTTTAGCTCAACTAGCACATTTTTCCAACTAAAGTTGCTTGACCAATCAATCCATGTGGGATTCGACCTCACTCTATTGTGAGTTTTTACTTGACGACAATTCAGTATACTTGCCGAAGGGAAATTTGTTGAGAGAAAAATTTTCGTGCATCACCTTTCCTAGCCACTACCAATGCTATCATTGATGTGTCTAAAGGAGAACTGACCTTGCAAATAGGGGAGGATCACATCCTGTGCAAGATGCCTCATCCTAATTCTCCCTCTAAAAGAGAGATAACTATACAACACTTAGTGTTCCAACCCTCTCTTTCTGTGTAGAGCTTCGCAAAGCCCCCAGACATTAATTCTAAGTTTGGTGAGCAACCAACAAGCTCTAAGCACAAAGGTACTAAGAAGAAAGTACCTAAAGGCTGGAGGCACAAAAAAGTCCCAACTGAAGGCCTCTTACCTGGCATGAGAGTTATCTTCACCAAGAAGCCACTCTTACCACACACAGTGAATTGCATCTTGTCTTTAGAGTATGTGGAGCTCATTAATGAGAAGACACGCAGAAAATTCACTGTTAGGGGTAAATATCTGAGCCCATACTCACCTCCATAATGAGCTAACCGTCAAGCTAATGACATTAAAGAAGCGCTTGTTGCGAGGCAACCCAACCTTATTTAATTATTTTCATCATTTTTATTTTCAGAGTCATGATCATGTGCATCAGTCAGAACAGAGACAGATTTCACAGCAGTGAAAATAGAACACTCTGGATGGAGTGTTAAAGTTGAATGCTAGTCAGGGTATCCCTGCTGGGCGTTCAACGCCCCTCATGGGTAGCATTGCTGGCATTGAATGCTAGCCAGGGAGCAGCCCCTGGGCGTTCAAATGCCAGTGCAGAGAAGCAGGAAATCTAGATTCCCTAGCCTCTCAGGACCAGTGGGTCCCACAGTATCTTCACCTACCTCCACTTACTTTTACACTTCCCCATACACATTTCCCTATAAACCCCAGTCCAATCACATCCATACCACTTCCCCACAACCATCATAACTCCCACCAACCCACACCCAATTCAAAATCAAATTTCCTAAAACCCAACCCACGGCCAAAACCCTACCCATCCCCACTCATATAAATACCCCTCTTCATAACGCTTCATACTCACACCTCTCATACACTCATAAGACCCATAAGGCTAATCCCTATCTCTTCCTCTCTATTCTTCTTCTTTCCTTATTTTTGTTCGAGGACGAGCAAAGTTTTAAGTTTGGTGTTGGAAATGCATAGTTTTTTTTCTTTCCATTACGATTCATAGCACCGAAGTTTGGAGAATCCTCTAGAAAGAGGAAAGGAAAGAAAAGGCAGTAGCCACTCCCTCTGAATCTTGGGAGATGGAGAGATCCATCACCAAAAATCATCAAGACCACTTCTATGAAGTAGTGGTTGAGAAGAAAGTGATCCCTGAGGTCCCTTTCAAGCTCAAGAAGAATGAGTATCCAGAAATCTGAAGAGAGATCCGGATAAGAGGTTGGGAAGTCCTAACTAATCCCATTCAAGATATTGTGATTCTCATGGTGCAAGAGGTTTATGCTAATACATGGGTTACTAAAAACCATGACACTAGTGTAAACTCAAATCCAAGGAATTCGAGCACCATGGTCAGAGGAAGAATCTTAGATTTTAGCCCAAAAAGTGTGAGGTTGGTGTTCAACTTACCTCTAATGCAAGGAGATCCACAACCTTACACTAAGAGAGTCAACTTTGATCAGAGATTGGATCAAGTTCTCTCAGATATCTGTGTAGAAAGTGCATAGTGAAAAAGGGACTCCCAAAGCAAGCCCATTCAACTCAGAAGGGTTGACCTAAAGCCCGTAGCTAAAGGATGGTTGGAATTCATCCAACTTTTCATCATCCCCACTAGCAATCAGTCAGAAGTGACTGCTAACAGAGCCATCATGATCCATTGCATCATGATTGGAAGTGAGGTAGAAGTACATGAGGTGATTCCTCAAGAATTGTGCAAGGTAGCTGAAAAGCCTCACACCAATGCAAGGTTAGCATTTCCACACCTCATCTGTCATCTATGCGATTCAGTTATATCTGCCTTAGTATGAGATCCTAGAGAAGCCTCAAGGGATGTACTTTTCTTCTCAAAGCTATCGGGATCAATGGCACACTTCTCTCGGAGAAATAAGCGCTAACATGGAGCAATTGAGGTTGGAGCATCAAGAGCATGCTACCACCCTCAATGAAATAAGAGTAGAACAAAGAGCCATAAGGGAGGAACAAAGGGCTATGAGGAAAGAACAACAAAGGCAAAGGAGTGACATTGAAGAGATCAATCATCACATTGGATCCTTAAGGAGGAGCACAAAAAGCCACCATTAAAGGTGGATTAGTTTTCTTTTACTTCCTTTCCTTTTATTTTTTTTTTCTGTTTTCTATTATGTTTTGTTTGTTCTCTTGTTCTAGTTGCTTGATCATTGGCATTGATGTCTTAATGTTATAAAATGTTCCATAAATCTCTCACCTTGCTTAAAAGAAAGTTTTATTTGAGAAGAATTGAGAGATGCATAAATTTCAAGTTTAAAATAAGAGTAGTTTAATTATGTTGATGTGGTGTCATTGCTTTTGTTTATTGAATGTATGAAATAAATAGTGCATATTTGAAGTTAGAATTTTAGAATGTTGGCTCTTGAAAGAATAAGGAAAAAGGAAAAGTATTATCGATGATCTAAAAAATCCAAAAATTTATTATTGAAGTAAGAAAAAGCAGCAAAAAGAACAAGAAAAAGCTTGCATGTGAAAAAAAAGTGGCAAAAAAAAAGAGAGAAAAAGCAAGCAGAAAAAGGCAATAGCTCTTTAAACCAAAAGACAAGAGCAAAAAGCTAGTAACCCTTTAAACCAAAAGGCAAGGGTAAAAAGACCCAAGGCTTTGAGCATTAGTGGTTAGGAGGGCCCAAAGGAATATAATCCTTGCCTAAGCGGCTCAAACAAGCTATTCCTAACCATGTGCTTATAGCGTGAAGGTGTCAGGTAAAAAGCTTGAGACTGAGCGGTTAAAGTCGTGGTCCAAAGCAAAAAGAGTGTGCTTAAGAACTCTAGATACCTCTACCTGGGGATTCTAGCAAAGCTAAATCACAATCTGAAAAGGTTCACCCAGTTAAAGTGTATGTGGCATGAATATATTCGGTGGTAATACTAAAAAACAGAGTGTTTAGGGTCATGGCCAAGACTCTAAAAGCTATGTGCAAGAATAAAAAAGAACTTAACTAGGAGAGTCAATAATATCATCTTGATTCTATGTTCCTAAAGATGCCAAACATTCTAAGTTTCAATGGATAGGGAGATGCGAAAACTATTCAGAATTAAAAATCTACTAAGTCCCGCTCATATGATTGTAACTAAGCCTCATTTGAAACACTGAAATTTATTGTGTCTTAATTTTCTTTGTTATCCTACTGTGTTTTTAGTTGCTTGGGGACAAGCAATAGTTTAAGTCTGGTGTTGTGATGAGTGGATAATTTATACGCTTTTTGACATCATTTTCATATAGTTTTTAGTATATTTTGTTTAGTTTTTATTAAGTTTTTATAGGTTTTAGTGTTAAATTCACATTTTTAGATTCTACTATGAGTTTTTTGTTTTTGTACAATTTTAGGTAATTTCTGACTGAAATTGAGGAGCTGGAGCAAATGTCTGATTCAGAGACAAAGAAAGCACTACAGATGCTGTCTGGATCTGACCTACCTGCACTCGGAAGATTGTTTCTGGAGCTACAAAAGCTCAAATGGAAAGCTGACTTCCAAAGCTTTCCAGAGTTTTCTAGAGCTTTCCAGCAATATATAATAGTTCATACTTTGCTTTAGATTAGAAGGCCCAAAACTGCCGTCCAACGCCAGCTTCCTACCCCCTTCCAGGCGTCCAGTGCCCAAAGAGCAGAACCCGGTGTCCAAATGCCCAGAGAGGACCCCATAGCCAGCGTTAAACACCCTAGGAGCTTTAAAGCACGTGGATCACATCAAAGCTCAGCCTAAACACTCACAAAGTGGGCCCCAGAAGTGAATTTTAGTAATAAATAGACTGTTTTAACCTTACTAGTCATCTGTCTAGTATTTAAAGTGTATTTTACATAACCATTCGAAGAGATCTAGGAGGACACACACCATTCAAATTTTACCTTGTATTTTACTTTCAGTATGAGTTTCTAAACCTCCTAGGTTGAGGGGAGGAGCCTTGCTGAACCCTATGAATTAATAAAAGTATTACTATTTCTTCTTTGATCCGTGTTTGATTTACTTCTAAGATGCATATCTGCTCTTCAACACAGTGAATAGGATGATCAAACAATCAGCTCTATTCATCATACTAAGACGAATGTGCCTGAAAAGCACCTGCGTCTACTTAGGTTCGTGTGAATACGTGACTGGAAAGCACGGACGAACAACTATGTTTATACATCTCTCAGATGGTTAATCCATGACTTCATCGGGGACTTCTCGAGACACTAGTTCAGCTGACTTTTGGAGAGATTAGGGTCTCCATGGTATAGGCTAGATTTCAAAAAAGCAGCATTTCCTGATTCGAAAGATTCGACTTTGTCTGTAGCATTTTGAGTAGGATCGCCAGGAGAATGAACTGCTAGAGCTTCACCCTTCGTCAGATTGGATGACCACGGCCAATGGCATTCAATCTGTAGTATTGGAGATCAATGACCACGGCCCATGGCGTTGATCAAATATAGCCTACCATGGAATAGATAACTCGCAAGCAAAGAAGATAGTAATACCAGAGTAAATTCAGAAAGGCAAAGCAACTCCGATTCTCAACTCTATTCCCATTATTGATTCCAAAAATCCTAAACTCCGTAATCCAACAACCTTCTGATTCCGCCTGACTAAGTGATAAACCACTATGTTATGGTTTATCTTGTGCTAATTTGAGTGGTTTTTATCAAGCCTTTGCACACTTATTCATACTATTTGCATGGTTTTACATTTCCCCTTCCTTACTTTGTGCTATGATTGAGAACATACTTCTTTAGCCTTAAATTTGCTATGTTTAAATCCCCTCTTATTACCATTCGATGCCGTGATACGTGTGTTAAGTGTTTTCAGAGATTACATGGCAAGAATCGCTTAGAGAATGGAAAGGAAGCATGCAAAAGTGGAAGGAATAAAAGAAACTAAAGGAACTGCTAATGTTGTCCAGCCTGACCTCTTGGTACTAACTCACCATAACTTGAGCTACAAAGGTCTAAATAACGCGATTTTAGTTGTATTGGAAAGCTAACATCCGGAGTTTCTTAACAATATATAATTTGCTATAGCTGCTTTGAAGATAAGTGATGTGCACACGTGGATCACGCGCACGCGTGACCTGGAGAAAACTCAATCCACACGTACGCATGGACGACGGGTATGCGTGACTTTGCTGCGTTCTGGACGTATCAGAAATCGCTGGGGGCAATTTTTGGGCTGTTTTTGACCCAGTTTTTGGTCCGAAAAATACATATTAGAGGCTATAAAGTGGGGGAATGCATCCATTCATTGAGACAAAATTCATTATTCACACAATTTAGGTTTTAGATGTAGTTTTCTAGAGAGAGAGGGAGAGAGAGGCTCTCTCCTCTCTCTTAGGTTTTAGGATTAGGATTTCTCTTAGTTTATGGCTATTTCTTCATTCCAGGTTCAATGTTCCTTTAATTTATGTTATCTTCTACTTTTATTTATGCTATGACTTTAGTTTATTTACTTTCCCAATTTGATTTATGAACTTTCCCATGTTAGAATTGATTTCTTTACTTAATATAATTTGAGGTATTTCAGATTTATAATTGCTTTCTTTTTTTATATGATATAAATAATTTGGATTTTCCTCTTTTGGCTTTGGTTGAGTAAATGGTGACACTTGAGTTATCAAACTCATCTGTTGATTGAAAATTGGAATTTGCTGATTGATTTGGATCCCTCTAAAGCTAGTCTTTCTATAGGAGTTGACTAGGACTTGTGGAATCAAATTGATTAGTCCACTTGATTTTCCTTTATTTAGTAAGGGTTAACTAAGTGGGAGAAATAAATAATTCTCATCACACCTGATAAGGATAACTAGGATGGGATTTCCAGTTCTCATACCTTGCCAAGAGATTTTCTAATTATTAATCTATTTTTCTCGTCATTTAAATTACTCGTTCCATAACCAATAATAAATCATACTTCCCGGCAATTCCTTGAGAGACGACCCGAGGTCTAAATACTTCAGTTATAAATTTTATTGGGTTTTATTACTTGTGACAACCAAACTTTTGTACGAAAGGATTTTCTATTGGTTTAGAAACTATACTTACAACGTGATTATTTCTATGAAATTCTTTACTAGCAAAAGTTCAATCGTCAAAATGGCACCGTTTTCGGGGAATTGCAAACGTGTGCCTTATTATTGGTTATTGTAAATATTTGCTTTTTACTTGTTCTTAGTTTTTTTTAGATTTAGGACTTAGTTGCATATCTTTATTAGTTTTTGTTTTTCTTTTCTACTATGAACTCACACCCCTTTGGCTACGAGCGTGGTTATAATTATGTTGCAAGAAGAGGAGATTATAATGACAACATGCATCAAGGTTGGGACACTTAAAGATGGGAGGAGCCACAAGGATTTGATCAACCCTTTCAGCAACAACCACCTCCAATGGACTATCAACAACCATTCTGTGATGCGTATCAAGGCAATAGTTATGGTGGACCTTTCCGTGACAATCAACACCCATGACACTATACCTATGAGCTCCCTCTTCAACATAACTTTGAACCACCATACTCACAAGCCCCTTTCCACCATACACCTCCATATGACCCAAATTCTTATCCACCATACCAACCACCACATGAGCCATACTTAGAACCACTACCTTAATATCCACCATCTCTACATCCTTATCAAGAGGAACCACCTCCGTGTTATGAGCCCTCTCTCCCAACATATGAACCCTCCTATCCACCCCAAACCTCCATGGAGAACACACTTACTTCTCTCATTGTTCTCACCTCTAAACTCCAAAATCTTATATCCCGCATGGACCACCCCTCTACCTCCAACATTCAACTCTTAAGCTCTAGTGCACTTCCATTTCAACTACATAATGATCCACCCATCCCATCACCACCCTCCATGGAAGAGCACCCACATCCATCAATCTAAGAACAACATGATCCCAATGATGTTATTGACATGGAATAAGAGAAAATGGATCATCTTAGGGACGCAATGGATCGGTTACACACGACCTTATTTCCAGAGGAGTAAGGGGAGGCCCAAAATGTAGAGGTAGGAGGGACCCTTGAAGATGAAGGAGCAGTTGAAGGGAGTCATCATGGAAAGGAAATCATCAAGGAGGAGTACGATTTTATACTAAAACAACTGGACAAAGCCGCAATAGTTAAAGAGGAAGTGGTTGAAGACTTAGGAGATGCAGAATCTCCATGGGAAGGTCAAGTCATAGAGCCTCCTTCCAAGATATCTGAAATTAATATTGAGGAGGGTGTACAACCTCCAAGGTGTATCATGGCTGAAGACCTTGAGGAGGTCGATCAAGAGGTGGATTCAATCAATGATGAATCCTTATCTACAATTGAATCCTCTCCCATTGGACTTGACATGGAGATTAAAGAAGAAGAAGCACAACCTCCCATGCCCTTGGTGAACAATGAAGAAGAGATTGAATTAGAAGAACGCTACCAAAAGGAAGAGGTTGATATTGAAGAACTTGTAAGGAGGTGGAAGTTGTTAGAGAAGAGCACATGGGAGTAGAGCTTGCATGATCATTAGAAACACCTCTCCCAAGGCCATTACCGTCCAACACAACGTTCAAGTGGGTAAAATTCTTATCCTTGACCTTTACTTTCCCACTTGAATATGTGCTACTGGAGACGGATGGTCAACTTAGAGCTCTCTGTGGCTTTAAGTGTAAGAGGGAGATGGTCAGTGGTAAAAGTTGTCCTGCAAGGTTCAACATGGTTGCATGCTCCAAATTGAAGTGTAAGGATTGGTGCAGAGCTCAACTGAATGGGTCTAGAAGGTTGTTTGGATGTCTCTGTGAGAATTCACATTGCGAGCCACCCGGATGGAACAATAGTGACCCACAATAAGACGGGTGTAAAAGCAAGTTTTGGGACCCCGAAATTCATTCCAACAGTCATCACTCTTGGGGCCTTGTCACCTGCTTTGACTTGGTTGAAGGCTTTATGTGCCTAGATTGGGACCCCAGAGGCTATTGGAATTCCAAGCAACGGTGGAAGTTTTAAGACGAGTTCAAGCACAAGCCACCATGACAAGGAGCTCACAAAATGTCCAACTTAAGGACTTTAACTAAAAGTGCAAGGTAGGAGACAACCCACCACGGTATGATCGTTCTATTTCATTGCTAGTTTTATTTTCTTTTATTTTTCCATAGTGTTTATTCATAAATTCTGCATATTCATATGCATTTTGCATTTTGCATTCTGCATAAAAAAAAGAAAGGGGCAAACCACGCGTGCACGCAAGCTATGCGTGGGCATCGATAGCAACTTTGCTCTCCCATCCAACGAACAAAAAATTGTGATGGAATCGTGCGGCTGGTATGCTCTGCGCACAATTCGACCCACGCGTACGCGTCTACGACGCATGCACGTCATCTGCGACAAGGGGAATCCACGCGTACGCGTCAAGCACGCGCACGCGTGGATAGGGAAATCGGCTTAAAAAGCATGTTGGACAGAATGTTGTGCTGCCCCCACGCTGTAACTGTGCTAGAGGCACAAAATCACCCACGCGTACACGACCCTGACGCGTGCGCGTCCCTGACGCGTGCGCGTCCCTGACGCGTGCGCGTCCCTGACGCGTGCGCGTCCCTGACGCGTGCGCGTCCCTGACGCGTGCGCGTCCCTGACGCGTGCGCGTCCTTTCGCTTTCAGACCACCCACGAGTATGCGTGGGCGACGCTTACGCGTTGCGTGGCCAACTCAGTTTTCAAGCGTACGCGTGATGCAGGCTTATGCGTCGCGTCCCGTTTCTCATTCCCTTCTCCTTTCTTCTCTCTTTTCCCCTTCTTTTCTTCCCCCCATCTACTCTGTCCCTTCTTTCCATTATTGCATTTATTTATTTCATGTTACCTTAGTTATCTATGGTTTCTTCTCATGCATTTTTTTGTTGGTGTTGGAATTTTATTTGGGTACTATTTTATTATTTTGAGCTTGTGGATTTTATGAAGAGTGATTTGACAATTGATATTTTAATTTGGCTCTCTTATACATTTGGATTACATTATTTTCATTCCAATTATACCTTGCACACCACTTGTTTGTGAAAAAGCCTTTCTGACACTTTGAATCCTATTTTCTTATACACGTTTACCTGTATGCCTCTTTTTCACAACACTTGGATTCTACATATATTTGAGATTATTATTCACAATTGTCTTCATTACATATGCTCTTTAATTTGACACATTTAATACTTGATGCTTGAATTATGCTTCTCATGCCCATTACTTGCATGCTTTTACCATCTTGCATCTAATTTTATAAATTGCCTTTTTGATCTGTATTGATGTCTTACATACATGTTATAGCTACCATGTAGTTGGTCTAACATCTTTCCTTTGGCATTCATTATCACTTGGAATTTTCTCTTTCACACTCTTCTTTTTCTTTCTTCTTTAGACATGGGTACCAAGAAAGGAAAAGAGAAGGCCACTGACAAGACACCGGCATAGAAAGGAACCACGAGACCTCCAGCTAAGGCGCTTCCATCTACAAGCGTCAGTTGGAGCAGCCCGTTCACTTGCACATCTTAGCATGCACCGAGGACGGTGCAATCTTTAAGTGTGGGGAGGTCGATACCAACTTCTGTGGGTTAGTTACCTTCTTTTCAACACCAATAATTTATTTTTCTTGTTAATTGTTTTATTTGCATGATTTTTTGCATGTATGTCTTGCTTGGTTAAAGTAATGAGTTTCTTTTCAAGACCCTTTTTACAATATTTCACTAATTTAAATTAAAAATTTGTGTTAAACTTGTTTTAAGCTTGTATTTGGAAGATAGTTTATAGCTAAGAACATACAACATATGAGACTTGAGCTTAATTATATGGTTACATTATTTAGCCATAAATTTTTATTCTTATGTATTTTCTTCTCTATAATTGCAATCTTTACTTTGTTCCATTCTATATGTCCATTGTTTAGTGTATTTACATGCTTGCATATGATTGAGGCCATCATTTGTTATTAGCTCACTTATCCCAAATACCGTACCGTTCCACTTACCTTTGTTAGCCACTTTGAGCTTTTTAATCCCCATTTGTTCTGTATTTTTCCACATCACTAGCCTTAAGCAGAAAAACAATTAATTATCCCATTAAATCTTTGGTTAGCTTAAGATAGAGATTGTGTGTCAACTAAGTGTAGGGAAACTATGGGAAACATTGGTTAATAGGGAATGTGTTATGTTTCTACTTTATTTAAATATTGGGAATTTGGGTGCCTACTCATGTGAGACCAGAAAAATCCAAAAAAAATCCATATGCATTGATATGTTATGTTTACTTTTATATTTTCAAAAAAAAAGAAAGAAAAAGAAAAATAAAAAATTATATATATATATAATAAATAAATAGGAGACAAAATTATCCCAATGTTAAGTTTAATAAAAGGTCAATGTATATGTGATAGAATCTAAAGAAATATTTGGTACATGAGTATGTGATACAAAAGTGGAAATTATGGGTAGCTAGGCATGATTTTAGAGTTACATAGGATATGTGTGTGTGTTAGGTGAAAGCTTAGGTTAGTCAAAGATTCATATTTTGGCTCACTTAGCCATACATATATCCTCACCCTCACCTTAGCCCCATTACAACCCTGAAAAGACCTCATGATGTTTGCATTGGTATACTAAATATTTGTTGATTGGTTAGATGAAGAACAAAGTTTTAGAAAGCATGACTAGAGAAGTGTAGAGTGATCAACCCTAGACACTTGAGAGATTAGAGTGCATATACACTACCAGTGAGGGTTTAATGCTTAATTCTATGTTCCCTGCTTTCATGAGCTATCTTCTTACAAGTTTACTTGTCTTTTATTATATGATTTGAATAAGTGAAATCTGATATATTCTTGCCTTGAAAAACGTGTTTACTTTTGACCAACTAGACAGAACCATCTTAGCATATAGTTGCATTCATATATAGGTTGCATTTCATGAGTCTTACTTACCCCCATTCATTCCTTTTGTCTCATTGAGCTTAGCAACAACATATAATTTGCCATAGCTGCTCTGAAGAGAGGCGACGTGCACGCGTGGATTACGCGCACGCATGACCTGGAGAAAACTCAATCCACGCGTACGCGTGGACGATGCATACGCATGACTTTACCGCGTACTGGACGTATCAAAAATCACTGGAGGTAATTTCTGGGCTATTTTTTACCCAGTTTTTGGCCCAGAAAATACAGATTAGAGGCTATAAAGTGGGGGAATGCATCCATTCATTGAGACAACATTTATTATTCACACAATTTAGGTTTTAGATGCAGTTTTCTAGAGAGAGAGGCTCTCTCCTCTCTCTTAGGTTTTAGGATTAGGATTTCTCTTAGTTTATGGCTATTTCTTCATTCCAGGTTCAATGTTCCTTTAATTTATGTTCTCTTCTACTTCTATTTATGCTGTGACTTTAGTTTATTTACTTTCCTAATTTGATTTATGAACTTTCCCATGTTAGAATTGATTTCTTTACTTAATATAATTTGAGGTATTTCAGATTTATGATTGCTTTCTTTTATTTATGATATAAATAATTTGAATTTTTCCTCTTTTGCTAATTGATTTGGATCCCTCTAAAGCTAGTCTTTCCAAAGGAGTTGACTAGGACTTTAGGAATCAAATTGATTACTCTACTTGACTTTCCTTTATTTAGTAAGGGTTAACTAAGTGGGAGCAATAAACAATTCTCATCACACCTGATAAGGATAACTAGGATGGGATTTTCAGTTCTCATACCTTGCCAAGAGAATTTTTAATTATTAATTTATTTTTCTCGTCATTTAAATTACTCGTTCCTTATTTCAAAAACCCAAAACAAAGATACTTTTTCCATAACCAATAATAAATCATACTTCCCTACAATTCCTTGAGAGACGACCCGAGGTCTAAATACTTCGGTTATAAATTTTATTGGGTTTTGTTACTTGTGACAACCAAACTTTTGTATGAAAGGATTTTTTGTTGGTTTAGAAACTATACTTACGTGATTATTTCTATGAAATTCTTTACTAGCAAAAGTCCGATCATCACTAAGACTTGCAAGATAATCATATCTTGCTTCAAACCACAATTCTCATGGGATCGACCCTAACTCAAATATTACTTGAACGACCAAGTGCACTTGCTGGTACAGCTGTACGAACGTGTGGGGATTCGTGCACCAAAATGATGTAAATACTACTGAAGAATAAAACAAACTAATCCATTAAATCGCAAGAAAGTTTTCTTTCCCAATGAAGGAGAATTTGAAGCTCATAACTAAATTTTTACAAAAGTGTGTAAAAAAAAACTTAGAAGGGAAGAAGAGAATGAGAGTGAAGAGAAGAGTCTGAAGACTTCCCTAGGTGGTGTTGTAGCCTAAAGTGCTAAGTCCAATTGATAAGCTATTCTAAATTTAAAATAAAATTCAAATTACAAGGAAATACAAATTCAAAAACTAACTCGAACTAAAGACCCTTCTTGCTTCAACTAAGTCATTTATGATGGATGTGGGCTTCATTAAGTGGGTTTGAGAATGTGTTATTAAATTATTAAATGAAGCACCAAATGTAGCATGTGATATACTTGATTTATGAATCCAAAAGGAAGCTTTAAGTGTTATATATAATTGGAAAGCTTTGGAAGTCTAATTCAGAGAGAGAGAAAGCACTACAGATGTTGTCCGGATCTGACCTACTTGCATTCAGAATAGCTTTCTTGGAGCTACAGAAATCCAAATAGAGTGCTCTAAATGTCTATGAAAATCTGACTTCTAGAGCTTTCCAAAAATATATAATAGTCCATACTTTGCTTCGGATCAGAAGGCCCAAAACTGGCATCCAATGCCAGCTTCTTGCCCCCTTCAGGCGTCCAGCGCCCAAAGTGCAGAGCCCAGCGTCCAAAGGCCCAGAGAAGACCCCCTAGCCAGCGTTTCATGCCCTAAGAGCCTCATAGCACGTGGATCTTATCAAAGCTCAACCCAAACACTCACCAAGTGCATCCCAAAAGTGGATCTTGGCACTAAATAGACAGTTTTACCTCTTACTAGTCATCTGTTTAGTATTTAAGGGATTTTATTTATGTATTTCAGACATTATCAAAGTTATTCAAAACTTTTCATCGCCTTCCTCCACCTCTTGGAGGGAGGTCTGGCATTATTTTGTTTTTCTCTTTATTTTTACCTTCAATATGAGTCTCTAAACATCCTAGGTTGAGGGGAGGAGCCCTGCTTAGTCTTATGAATTAATAAAAGTACTATTGTTTCTTCTTCAATCTGTGTTTCATCTATCTCTAAGATGTATATCCTAATCTTCATCGTGATGAACAGGACAATCTAACAAATTGGCTTTGTTCATCACATTGAGACGAACGTGCCTGACAAACACCCGCGTCTACTTGGGTTCGTGTGAGTACCTGGAACAAAAGTACGAGCCAACAACTATAGTTATACATCTCTGAGACGGTTAATCGACGACTTTGTTGGGGACTTCTCGAGACACCAGTTCAGCCAATTTCTGGGAAGATTAAGGTCTCCGTGGTATAGGCTAGAATCCAAAGAAGCAGTGTTCTCTGATCCGGAAGATTCGACCTTGTCTGTGGCGTTTTAAGTAGGATCGCCAAGAGAATAGCCTGCTAGAACTTCACCCTCCATTGGATTGAATGACCAAGGGTCCTGGCATTCATTCTGTAGCGGAAAGAGATCAATGACCACGGGCAATGGCTTTGATCACTTACAGCCTGCCATAGAAGAAGATCATTCACAAGCAAAGAAGATAATAGTACAAGAGTTACTTCAGAAAAACAAAGCAACTCTAACTCTCAACTCTAGTCCCAGCATATAATTCCTAATAGCTAACTTTCTAATAGCTAATTTAATCCAATAGCTTCTGATTCTACCTGACTAAGACCTACAAGATAACCATAGCTTGGTTCAAGCCACAATCCTCGTGGGATCAACCCTGACTCGCTCAGGTATTACTTGGACGACCCAAAGCACTTATGTGGGTTTTGCGTACATGCGCACCAGCAAGGAAAGCATTGGACTACTCTGTAGGAGGGTCATTGCAAATGATGAAGACTGCACAAGAACCATATGACCTCATAGACATGGTTGCCAACAATCAATACTTCTATTCTTCGGAAAGACAAGCAACCCCCAAAAGAGGTGTTTATGAAATTGAAGGAGTGGATTCCATCCTAGCTTAAAACAAGCTCATGCACTAGCAACTTCAACAACAAATAGAGATGATGTCAAAGAGGATGGATGGATTTCAACTTGCTGCAGTGAGCACAACTAGCCAACCTCCAATTGTGTCGGGGGCAAAGTGAAGAAAACTATGAAGGATATACCAATGAGCAGCCTGAGCAAGTTCACTACATGCACAGCCCAAATTCTGGCCAAAATGTCTTCCATGGGGACACTTACAACTCCCCATGGAGGAACCACCCCAACATGAAATCGAGAGAAAACCAGAATCAATGGCAAAGGAATCCTAACCCAAACAACTTCTACAACACAAACCATACAAACCACCAACCTACTAATCCCAATCCTTATAGAAAACCACAAAACAATAATCCCACATCCACCTTCTATTTATAACACAACCCCTAAACCAACCAAAATTACTTCCATCAACCATCAACATCCCACACTCAACCACAACCATAACCACATCAAGAATCCCAGAAAATCTCCAACTTAGAGATGATGATGGAGAAACTTATCAAGAATCAAGAATTGGCCAGCAAGAATTATGAGGCTTCTTTGAGGAACCTTGTGAGGCAAATTGGGTAATTGTCTAAGCAGCCAGCTGAGAGGCCAACCAATGCCTTCCCAGGTGACACCATTCTTAACCCCAAGGAGAAATGCAAGGCCATCCAACTTAGAAGTGGGAAAACATCAGAGCATGATACCAAAGTTGATAGAAAGGAACAAATAGAGGTTGAAAAGAATGGCAAGGAGGATTCCAAGAAGGAGGATGAACCACAAACTTCATTGAAGGGCAAGCAAGTCTTGGAGCCACAATCACAAGAGCAGAGAAGGGAGGTGAAGCCATATGTCCCTTCACTAACTTACCCTCAATGATTGAATAAAGAGATCAAAGACCAGCAATTCCCTAAGTTCTTGGAAATTTTCAAGAAGCTAGAGATCAACCTTTTCCACTTGCTGAGGCATTAGAGCAAATGCCACTCTATGCAAAATTCCTCAAGGAGCTCATCAATAAAAGGAAAAGCTGGAAAGAAAAAGAAACTGTGATCCTAACTCAATAGTGTTGTGTTTTGATTCAGAAAGGCTTACCACCAAAGCTCAAAGATCCAGGGAGTTTCTTCATACCATGTACCATTGGGAATAAACCAATTGATAAAGCTTTGTGTGACTTGGGATCCAACATCAATCTGATGCCTCCATCTATGATGAGAAAGCTATCTATAGAAGAGGTGAAGCCCACAAGAATGTCATTACAACTAGCTAATAGGTCACTCATCATACCCAATGGAGTGGTAAAAAACCTTCTAGTCAAGTTGGGCAAGTTCATCTTTCCAGTAGAGTTTGTGATTCTGGACTTAGAGAAGGAAGGAAGTGATTCAATTATACTAGGAAGACCTTTTCTAGCCACAGCAAGAGCCACCATTGATGTAGAAAAAAGGAGAGATGATCTTAAGGGCACATGATGAGCAAATAACTCTCAATGTCTTAAAAGAGATACAACTTCCTGCTGAAAGAAAGACTGCATGAGGATTGAGGATGAGGACTTAAATTGGAAGGAAAAACCTCAAGGAATCACTCATCAACTCACCATTGGTGGAAAAGAAAGAGGTTGAAGAGAGGCAAGAGGATCATGAAGACAAAAGAGCTGAGGAAGAATCGCAAACAGAGGTCCCAAAAGTGATCACTAAGAAAAAGTCCACTAACATAAAGCTTGCTGCCAAGAAGGGAGAGTCATCAAAGAAAGGGAAGAAGAGTAAGCAAAAGCTTCCTAAAGGATGTGATGACAAGTCATCATATACCTATTTTTCTATGCTTCTTCATACAAGAAATTGATGATTTGTGCTTAAATATTGAATGCTTTTGTACTTAAATGATATATTTTCTTGATATTTTAATTTTATAAATCTTGTAGAAAATAAGAAGAAAAAGAAGCAAAGAAGCACAAAAAAAGGAGAAAAAAAGAGCTTTGGGGTACACTTTGAAGTTGGGGTACACTTTGGAGCCTTAGGCCACGCTTTTAAAAGCGTGGCCCATGACCAAATCAAAGAAGAAAGCAGCCAGCACGCACACTGCCCTGCTCTTGCCAAGGGCAGGGCAGAATCGTGATGCAAAGTGAGGTTGGAAGCAAGAATTTTCGCTAAGGTAAAATCTGGGCGCTCACAGCATGACCATGCCTCCTTCAAAGGGCTATAACTTGAGCTACAGACGTCCAATTGATGTGCTTCCAGTTGCGTTGGAAAGCTGACATTCAGAGCTTTCCAACGATATATAGAAATCCATATTTGGCGTACAATTGAGGCAGGAACGAAAGGCATCTTTAAGGGCCATGAGGAAGCAAGAAACTAGGCCTTACTTTGGTGCCAAGAAAACTAAGGAAAAGAAGTAGCGTGTGCATCCACCAAGTTTCGAACTTGGAACTTCACTTTTGAAAACATTGCCCTGCCCTCCGCGAGGGCAGGGCAGCATTCTAGTGATGCACACACATGCACCACTCTGGCGCACCAAGGGAAGGCTCGGCAGCATCATTCTGGCGCACAGGCATCACTCGGCAGCACCAGCAGCACGCATCTGGCGCACCAAAGAATTCTGCCCTATCCTCCGCGAGGGCAGGGCAGCGTCCTGTGCACATCAACGCACCACACGCATGCACCATGGGCCAGATGCACAATTTTCTGCCCTGCCCTCCACAAGGGCAAGGCAGCCTCCTGGGAGCAACATATGGGCCAAAATTCAATTTAATTCAATTCCTCACCAAATTGAATCAAAGCCAACCAAACCCATTTCTCCTCAAATCCAAAGCAAGCAAAGCCCACATCATCACTCAAAGGCACATGGATCAATTAAATTAGGATTTTTATTTTTGTAATTTGTTTTAATTTCATTTTCATTTTTTATTTTGTAAAGCCTATATAAAGGCATCAATTAGGGAGTATTAGGATTTGAGAGCTCTCTCTCTTAGTTTTGATTGCTGTTTTGGAATTTTGGATTCTGAAGGAAGGAATTCTATTTCATTCCTGATTTGAGATTCATCTTGTTCTCTTACTACATAACTCAATTTTCATTTGCTGTTTTAAATCTTCTTCTTCTGCAATCTGTTCTTTTAATTTTCTGCAACTTCTCTGTTGGATTAAGGAAGGGATTGAGAGCTAGACTTGTTTTCTAGTCTCCTCCACCCCTGAGATCTTCAACTTTCCCTTAGCTATTGAAATTGAGCTGCATTTTACTTTCTGTTTCATTCCACTTCTGCTACATTTACTTTTCTGCAATTTCCTTTCCTGCATTCTACACTTTCACATCTTTGTTCACATTGAGCTTGATTTAATTTCCTGCACATTTACATTTTCTGCAATTTAAATTTCTAGTTGCTTAATCTATTGCTCTCTTTAATTTCCAGCACCCAACCCCTTTACTTTTGATGCAATTTACGTTTCTTGCAATTTAAGTTTCAGCAATTTAATTATTCTGCACTTTTAATTCCCTGCCATTTACTTTCTGTTGGCTACATTTCATCCAAATTCACTTCAATGTTAGCTTGACTAAATTAATCACCCACTAAAGTTGCTTGATCCATCAATCCCTGTGGGATCGACCTCACTCTTGTGAGTTATTATTACTTGATGCGACCCGGTATACTTGCCGGTTGGATTTATGTGTTGGAAATTCGTTTTTCCACAAAAACACCATCAGGATGGAAGAACAAGAGAATTCCAACTAAAGGGTTCTCAGAGGATTTATGGTTTGAAAGTAGAAAATAAAGTAGTTCTCATGATGATTGAATCAAAGATGACAAGAATTTCATTAAACTTTTGCATGTATCATATAGAGGATAACAAGTCTGGTGTGCAAGGCACCTAGAATGATGCATAAAGATCACAAGATGTACATCCTAGGAATTGAATTTAATTCTTTATACTACATGGCCAAACACTAAGTTTGGTGTTCACCAATGTCACATATATGCTCTCAAGAAGTCACGTTTTGGTTGTTAATTGATGAGGAACACTTAGTCAAAATTTTCAAAAATTCAAAAGTTAGTTATTGTTTTTCATTCTTGCCACCGTATAGCTTAATCTGATGTTCATCTTGTTGTTGTGAATAGGAGTACAAGATCGATGGAGAGGGACAAGTCAAGGAGGGGCGCAGCTATCCTAGAGCAAAAGCAAGTCACATGTCCTTGGAAGTTGCTCGTTGGGAAGCACAACCTTGCACACGTTGGTTGGTTAGGTGTGTCATAAGAACACCTTAATGACCGAACCTACCAACCTAATAAAGAAGTAATCCTTGTCTTCATTCAATCTTACATGCACACCCTCCGTTTCCACCATCTCAAATGCATCTCCACCATCCAATTCCTCACCATTTTGTTTATAAATATTCCCCATTGATTTCGGACCTTATGACTTAACACTACATTTGCTTGCATCCATAATTCCTTTCTTGTATTCCTTCAACTATAAGTCATAACCGTGTGCTCATCCTTGTTCAAACCACCCTTGTTTTCACTTAATTAATCACTTACCTTCATCCTCAAGCCACACTCTCATTCTACCTTGTACAAGCTACACTAGCCACTCTTCCCTATCCTTTCTTTATCTTCCATTCGGTCTATTCTAAGCAATCAATGGCAGCCTCATCAAGCTCTAAAAGGAGAAAGAGAAAGGAGCCCATTGAAGAAATTCCCTTTGACAAATGGAGGATCAAGTCGGTATTCCATGAGATTCAACTTGAATGGATGAGACCTAAAGGAATATTACCAGGGATACTATTCCAACTTCTGGATGGTGAGTGCCAAGAGATCAAAGAGAAGGATGAAAGAAGAAGATGGGAGCTCCTCACTACTCCAATCACAAGAATAAATACAAATATTGTTAGGGAATTCTATGCCAACACAGTGAGGCAAGACACAAGCATTGACACCTCTTACAAAAGCTATGTAAGAGGTGTAGAAGTTGATTTCAGTCCAAAGGCCATCAGGAAAGTTCTTGGCCTAAGAACAACATATTTTGAAGAGGCTAGTTATTATGAAAGAGTGAGTGACAACCCTGATTGTGAGCTAACTGCTACTGATATTTGTGTAGTCAGGGCTGACTGGGTGAGGGATTCTAATGGAATGCCAAGGTTTCTTAGAAGATGAGACCTCATCCCGGAATCCAAAGGATGGTATAAAATTGTGAAGAGATCTATCATACGTAGTGTAAATACTTCAGAGGTCAATATCAAGAGAGCCACTATGGTACATTGCATTATGATTGGAGGAGAAATAAGAGTCCATGAACTCATAGCAAAGAATATTCAAGAGATATCTGAAAAGGGTGATCCGAACTCTTGGCTCCATTATCCTAGCACCATCCTTCGCCTATTCATGAAAGCTAAGGTGGCGCTAGAAGATGCAAAACCTGTTTGGCTAAATCAGGGCAAGCCAATCACTCCTCAGAGAATGTCATATGTAACTACTGCCCAAGGCCAATGAAGGCCGTAAAGGAGGAGAAGGAGGGAGGAACAACAAGTAGAGGAACATCAAGAAGAAGAGCAACATGAAGAGGAACAAGCTCTAACACCAACCACAATGGATAAGAGTCGAATGCAAGAAGCCATTGATGGGCTATCAAGGCAGTTTTTGCAAAGGCAAGAACAACAAAGGCACTTCCAATTTCACCTCATAAATCAACAAAAGGAGTTACAAATGAACCTAATGGAACAAAACAAGGAGCATTACTCTCAACTCTCTCAATCCATCTGCCTAGTGACAGAGAGGCAAGACCGTTTAGAGAAGCAAATGCAAGAGCTTTCCCAACGCCACATTGATGGCATGGGAGCATTCAAAGAATTCACTACTCTTTATGATGCATGACATTGGTAGCACGAATTTCCACACCTCTATATTATTGTACCAGCAAATGCACTGGGTCGTGCAAGTAATACTTGAGCAAGTCAGGATCGATCCCACGAAGATTATTGTTTGAATCAATATGGTTATGCTGCAGGTCTTAGTTAGAAAGATAAGAAGGATTTGGTTGAACTTTGTATAAGTACTTGTTATATCAAATATTTGGATGATAAATAGGAATAAGGAAGTAAATGGAATCAAAGGGAATAGAGTTGAGGTTTGGAGTTGCTTAGCCTTTCAGAACTAATTCTGGTAATACTATCTTCTCTGCTTGTGAGTGATCTCTTCTATGGCAGGCTGTATGTGATCAACGCCATGGACCATGGTCATTGATCTCCTCTGCTACAGCTTGAACGCCATTGGCCGTAGTCATCCAATCTGACAAACGGTGAAGCGCTTAGCAAGTCATTCTCCTAGCGATCCTACTCAAAACGCCACAGACAAGGTCAAATCTCCCGGATCGGAGAACGCTGCTTCTTTGGATTCTAGCCTACACCACGGAGACCCTAATCTCTCTGAAAATTAGCTAAACTAGTGTCTCGAGAAGTCCCTAACGAAGTCGTGGATTAACCGTCTGAGAAATGTATAAACATAGTTGTTGCCTCGTGCTTTCCAGTCACGTACTCACACGAATCCAAGTAGACGCGGGTGTTTGTTAGGCACATTTATCTTAATGTGATGAACAGAGCTAATTTTTTAGATCAGCCAATTCACCACGATGAAAATCGGATATACATCTTAGATACAGATCAAACACGGATCGGAGAACAAATAGTAATACTTTTATTAATTCATAGGACTCAGCAAGGATCCTCCCTCAACCTACGAGGTTTAGAAACTCATACTGAAGTAAAACACAATGGTAAAAGTGATGTCAAAGTGTTTGAATAACATGAATAAAATCCCTTAAATTCTAAACAATGACTACGAAGGGTAAAACAGTCTATTTTGTGATAAAATCAACTTCTGGGACACACTTGGTTAGTGTTTGGACTGAGCTTTGATGAAATCCACGTACTTAGTCTTCCTTGAGTGTTGAACTCCATTCCTGGAACCTTTTTGGGCGTTGGACTCCAGCTTGGAATCCCTTTCAGGCGCTGGACGCGAGAACTAGTCGGATGGCTAGCATTGAGTGCTAGGTTTGGGCCTTCTAATCCGAAGCAAAGTATGGACTATTATATATTTCTGGAAAGCTCTAGAAGTCATATTTTTAAAACCATTGAGAGTGCTCTATTTAGACGTCTGTAGCTCCAGAAAATATCTTCCGAGTGCAGGTAGGTCAGATTTGGACGACATCTGCAGTGCCTTCTCTATCTATGAATTAGACTTCTGCTCCAGCTCCTCAATTTCAGCCATAAAATACCTGAAATTGCATAAAAACACACAAACTCAAACTAGAATCCAAAAATGTGAATTTAATACTAAAACCTATAAAAACTTGATAAAAACTAAATAAAACACACTAAAAACTATATGAAAATGATGCTAAAAAGCATATAAAATATCCACTCATCACAACACCAAACTTAAACTTTTGCTTGTTCCCAAGTAACAAAAAATGCAGTGGGATGAAAAAGAAAATTAAGATACAATAAATTTCTAAGTTTCAAATGAAGCTTAGTTAAAATCAGATGAGCGGGACTTAGTAGCTTTTTGCTTCTGAATAGTTTTGACATCTCACTATCCATTGAAACTCATAGATGTTGGCATCTTTAAGAACTTAGAATCCAGATGATGTTATTGATTCTCTTAGTTAAGCTTATTTTAATTCTTGAACATAGCTTTCTGAGTCTTGACCGTGACCCAAAGCACTCTATTTTCTAATATTACCACCAGATACATTCATGCCACATACACTTTAACTGGGTGAAACTTTTCAGATTGTGACTTAGCTTTGCTAGATTCCCCAGATAGAGGTGTCTAGAGTTCTTAAGCACACTCTTTTTGCTTTGGACCATGACTTTAACCGCTCAGTCTCAAGCTTTTCACTTGACACCTTCACGTCGCAAGCACATGGTTAGGGACAGCTTGGTGAAGCCACTTAGGCCAAGATTTTATTTGTTTAGGCCCTCCTAACAACTAATGCTCAAAGCCTTGGGCCCTTTTACCCTTGCCTTTTGGTTTGAAGGGTTATTGGCTTTTTTTTTGCTTGCTTTTAAATTTTTTTTTCTTTCTTTTTCGCCTTCTCTTTTTTTTTCGCATGCAAGCTTTTCTTTTTCTTTTTGCTACTTTTTCTTGCTTCAAGAATCAATTTTTGGATTTTTCAGATTACCAATAATACTTCACTATCATCATCATTCTTTCAAGAGGCAACATTCATAAATTTCTACTTCAAATATGCACTGTTTATTCATACATTTAGAAAATATAATCAAATGACACAACATCACACAATTAAACTACTCTTATTTTAAACATGAAATTTATGCATCTCTCAATTGTTTTCAATAAAAAATTTTCTTTTAAGCAAGGTGAGAGATATATGGAATATTTTACAACTTTTAAGACATTTAATGAAAATGATCATGCAACTAAAACAAGAGAACAAATAAATAGACAGAAAACAGAAAAAAATAAAACAGGAAAGGAGTAAAAGAGAACGAATCCACCTGAATGTTATTGGCTAGTACTCCTCCTTGAGGATCCAATGTAGTGCATGATATATTTAATGTCACTCCTTTGTCTTTGTTAAGGCAGCTGCACAGGTTCATGTGCATGCTCTCTAGTTTGCTCCATCCTTTTCTTCTATACTTAAGAGTGGTAGAAGTCACAAGCAAAGCTTTTGCATCACCAAACTTAAGAGTTTTGTTCGTCCTCGAGCAAATATGATCAATGGGGAAGAAGAAGGTGGGTAGGTGGAGCTTCTGTGGGACCTACTAGTCCTGAGAGGCTAGAGAATCTAGATTTCCTGCTTCTCTACATTGGCATTTGAATGCCCATGAGGGGTGTTGAACACTCAGTGAGGGCTTCTTTGCTGGCGTTCAACTTTGACACTCCATCTAGAGTGTTTTGTTTTCACTGCTGTGAAATCTGTCTCCTGACTGATGCACATGATCATGACTCTGACAACTGAAAGGAAAGACAAAATGAAATAAAATAAATATGGTTGAGTAAGGTTGGGTTGCCTCCCAACAAGTGCTCTTTTAATGTCACTAGCTTGACTTTATTGCACCTAACTTAGTAGCAGTGTTGAGCCTCCTGGCTCTATATCTCCTTCAAGGTAATGTTTGACCCTCTGTCCTTTGACAGTGAACCTTCTTTCTTTACCTTAAAGCTCTATGTGCTCGTAAGGTGATACACTAGTAATCACAAACGGTCCTGTCTAACGGGATTTAAGTTTCCCAAGAAACAGTTTGAGTCTTGAGTTGAAGAGCCAGACTTTCCAACGCCGTTGAGAGTGCGCCATTTGGAGTTCTGTAGCTCCAGAAAATCCATTTCGAGTGCAGGGAGGTCAGATTCCAACAGCATCAGCAGTCCTTTGTCAGCCTCCTATCAGAGTTTTGCTCAAGTCCCTCAATTTCAGCCAGAAAATACCTGAAATCACAGAAAAACACACAAACTCATAGTAAAGTCCAGAAATGTGAATTTAGCATAAAAACTAATGAAAACATCCCTAAAAGTAACTAAATCATGCTAAAAACTACCTAAAAACAATGCCAAAAAGCGTATAAATTATCCGTTCATCAGACAACTAACCAATTAGATTAAGATCGAAAGCTTTCTAGTACATCAAGAGAAAAGAAAGAGGAAGAAGAATGAAAACTATAATTGATCCATCAAATTACAACAGAGCTCCCTAACCCAATGAAAGGGGTTTAGTTGTTCATAGCTCTAGAAATGGAAATGAAAAAGGGTAGAATAGAATACATGCAGAAAGTGAATATACAGAGTGTAGTTCTCAAAAGTGCAAAAGCTCCCTAATAGTTCAAAGCTACGCCTATATATACTATTCTTCTTGATCATCTAGTGAGTTCTCTAAGTCTTGGATATTTGCCTTTGATCTTGAGTTGAAGCAGTTACAATCATCAGTGGGCTCAGCTTTGTTTAGAGAAAAAGTGTGAGTTAGGCATGGGCGTTAGTTAGGACGTTAGTGTCGTTAACGTTAAGTAAGGATGTGGGTTCGGGAACGTTAGTGACAATCACCTTTTCCACTAACGTTCCAGCCCAAAATGATCAATGTTAACTTCAACGTTAGTGGCACTAACGTGACCACTAACGTTGCTTCTTGGTCCTTCGCGAACGTTATTGGGAATCACCTTTTCCAATAACGTTGCCTTGTGCCCCCATTCCCTACGTTAGAGTTCACGTTAGTATAACTAACGTGACTCTTAACGTCGGCATGCCTAAGCTTCAAGAGCGTTAGTGACACTTACCTTTGTCACTAACGCTCCAAACAACCCTCCTTCCCACGTTAGAGCTCACGTTAATTAGATTAACGTGGTAGTTAATGCCATCTCTGATGTTAGTGACAAAGGTGAGTGTCACTAACATTGGCTTATCATGCTTAGCTCCACGTTATCTCTCACGTTAGTGGTCTTAACGTGACCACTAACGTGGGCAATGTTAGCTTAATCCAACGTTAGTGACAAAGGCGAGTGTTACTAACGTTGGCATTGTCTTCCCTTCCACGTTAAAGTTCACATTAACTGAGTTAACGTGATTCTTAACATGGCCAATTGCCAATTTCGAGCGTTAGTCGTATTCACTTTTACCACTAACGCTGGAGCTCCCTTTTCCTCCACGTTAACTACCACATTAAAGTAGTTAACGTGGCAATTAACGTGGGCTATGATGGCTTCAAAGACATTATTGGCGATCACTTTTCTCATTAACGTTGCAAGCTTATTCCCATTCCGCATTAGTGGTCACGTTAATTAGATTAACGTGGATACTAACGTGGCTCTTCCTTGCTTCCTTTGTCCTAAAATCAAGCATATAAAGTGCATCAAAGCTCTAGCCCAAGTTATGAGATCATGCATTATCCAATTTATCATTCAATCCTTGCATAATCCTCATGAAATCATGTAAAATTCATAATGTTTGCTTGAATCAAGGTGTAAGTGTATTTTCATCCAAAACTTGCCTTATTCACTAAGAAAATGCATGAAACTACCCTAAAATAGTAAAGAAAAGGTCAGTGAAACTGGCCTAGATGCCCTGACATCATAGGGACACCAAATCTGCTGAAGATATTCTTTTGTAGAAACATCATTACTACTTCGGTGTCATTGGTTGGTGTTGCTATTGCTTCAACCCATTTAAACATGTAGTCTACTGCCACAAGGATGTAGGTATTTGAGTAGGAAGGCGGGAATGGTCCCATGAAATCTATACCCCACGCATCAAACAACTCAATCTCTAATATTCCTTGTTGAGGCATGTTGTGACCATGAGGAAGGTTGCCAGCCCTCTGGCAATTATCACAGTTACGGACGAACTCTCTAGAATCCTTAAAGAGAGTAGGCCAGTAAAAGCCACTTTGCATTACCTTAGTGGCTGTCTGCTCACCTCAAAAGTGTCCTCCATAGTCAGATCCATGGCAATGCCATAGAATTCTCTTTGCCTCTTTTTCAGACACACAACATCGGATTATTCCATTCGAGCATCTCTTAAAGAGATATGGTTCTTCCCATAGGTAGTATTTTGCATCATGCATGAGTTTCCAGGCTTGCTGCCTGGTAAACTCCTTGGAAATGAACCATATAGCTTTGTAGTTTACAATGTCTACAAACCAAGGTACTGTCCGGATGGCATAGAGTTGCTCATCTGGAAAGGATTCAGATATGTTAGTGGAGGTAGAAAAAGTCTCTGCTACTGGCTCAATCCGGGACAAGTGATCAGCCACCTGATTTTCTGTCCTTTTTCTATCTCTAATTTGTATATCAAACTATTGTAGGAGTAATACCCATCTTAAAAGTCTAGGTTTAGAATCTTGCTTAGTGAGTAGATACTTTAGAGCAGCACGATCAGTATAAATAATGACGTTAGACCCTACTAGGTAGGATCTGAACTTGTCAATGGTGATGAGCGGATAATTTATACGCTTTTTGGCATTGTTTTTAGGTAGTTTTTAGTAAGTTCAAGCTAATTTTAGGGATGTTTTCATTAGTTTTTATGTTAAATTCACATTTTTGGACTTTACTATGAGTTTGTGTGTTTTTCTATGATTTCAGGTAATTTCTGGCTGAAATTGAGGGACATGAGCAAAACTCTGAAAAAGGCTGACAAAAAGGACTGCTGATGCTGTTGGAATCTGACCTCCCTGCACTCAAAATGAATTTTCTGGAGTTACAGAACTCCAAATGGCGCGCTCTCAACGGCGTTGGAAAGTAGACATCCAGAGCATTCCAGAAATATATAATAGTCCATACTTTATTCGGAAATTGACGACGTAACTTGGCATTGAACGCCAAGTACATGCTGCTGTCTGGAGTTAAACGCCAGAAACACGTCATGATCCGGAGTTGAACGCCCAAAACACGTTATAACTTGGAGTTCAACTCCAAGAAAAGCCTCAGCTCGTGGATAGATCAAGCTCAGCCCAAGCATACACCAAGTGGGCCCCGGAAGTGGATTTATGCATCAATTACTTACTTATGTAAACCCTAGTAGCTAGTCTAGTATAAATAGGATGATTTACCATTGTATTAGACATCTTTTGACAGTTTAATCTTTTGACTGTTTAGCCTTTGATTATTCGGTCTCTTGATCATTCAGGGGGCTGGCCATTCGGCCATGCCTGAACCTTTCACTTATGTATTTTCAACGGTGGAGTTTCTGCACACCATAGATTAAGGGTGTGGAGCTCTGCTGTACCTCAAGTTTCAATACAATTATTATTACTTTCTATTCAATTCTCTTTATTCTTATTCCAAGATATACGTTGCACTTCAACTTGATGAATGTGATGATCCGTGACACTCATCATCATTCTCACCTATGAACGCGCGTGATTGACAACCACTTCCGTTCTACTTTAGGCCGGGCGCATATCTCTTAGATTTCCCAACAGAATCTTCGTGGTATAAGTTAGATAGATGGCGGCATTCATGAGGATCTGGAAAGTCTAAACCTTGTCTATGGTATTCCGAGTAGGATTCTGGGATTGAATGACTTGGACGAGCTTCAAACTCTTGAAGGCTGGGCGTGATGACAAACGCAAAAGAATCAAGGGATTCTATTCCAACCTGATTGAGAATCAACAGATGATTAGCCGTGCTGTGACAGAGCATAGGAACGTTTTCACTGAGAGCATGGGATGTAGCCATTGACAACGGTGATGCCCTACATACAGCTTGCCATGGAGAGGAGTAAGAAGGATTGGATGAAAGCAATAAGAAAGTAGAGATTCGAAAGGATTCCAGCATCTCCGCAAGCCTATCTGAAATTCCCACTATTGATTTACATAAGTATTTCTATCCCTTTTTATTTTCTATTTATTATTAATTTTCGAAACCCATAACCATTTAATCTGCCTAACTGAGATTTACAAGGTGACCATAGCTTGCTTCATACCAATAATCTCTGTGGGATCGACCCTTACTCACGTAAGGTATTACTTGGATGACCCAGTACACTTGCTGGTTAAGTTGAACGGAGTTGTGTCCACACATAATTGAAAAAGTAATGAATTTTACAAAATACAATAACAAAGGAATCACAATTTCGTCCACCAAGTTTTTGGCGCCGTTGCCGGGGATTGTTCAAGTTTGAACAACTGACGGTTCATCTTGTTGCTCAGATTAGGTAATTTTCTTTTCAAAAATCTTTTTCAAAATTTTTCTTTTATTTCTCGTTTTTCCAAACTTTATTTTCGAAAAAAATTAATAAAAATCCAAAAAAATTAATAAAATCATAAAAATAAAAAATTATTTTGTGTTTCTTGTTTGAATCTTGAGTCAATTTTAAGTTTGGTGTCAATTGCATGCTTTAAAAAATTTTTCTTGTATTTTTCGAAAATTCCATGCATTCATAGTGTTCTTCATGATCTTCAAGTTGTTCTTGATAAGTCCTCTTGTTTGATCTTGATGTTTTCTTGTTTTGTTGTTTGTTGTTTTTCATATGCATTTTTCGTTTGTTAGAATCCATGCATTAAAGATTTCTAAGTTTGGTGTCTTGCATGTTTTCTTTGCATTGAAAATTTTTCAAAATTATGTTCTTCATGTTCATCTTGACATTCAAAGTGTTCTTGATGTTCATCTTGACATTCATAGTGTTCTTGCATGCATCTTGTGTTTTGATCCAAAATTTTTATGTTTTGGGTCATGTTTGCGTTTTTCTCTCTCCTCATTAAAAATTCAAAAATCAAAAAAATATCTTTTCCTTATTTCCCTCCAAATTTTCGAAATTTTGGGTTGACTTGGTCAAAAATTTTTAAAAATTAGTTGTTTCTTACAAGTCAAGTCAAATTTTCAAAAATTTAAAAATCTTATCTTTTCAAAATCTTTTTCAAAAATCATATCTTTTCCAATTTTTCCTCTTTTTCGAAAATTTCAAAAATCTTTTTCAAAATATTTTCAAAATCTTTTTTTATCTTTTATATCATATTTTCGAAAATATGCTAACAATTAATATAATTGATTCAAAAATTTGAAGTTTGTTACTTTCTTGTTAAGAAAGGTTCAATCTTTAAATTCTAGAATCTTATCTTGTAGTTTCTTGTTAGTTAAGTCATTTTAAAAATTAAATCTTTTTCAAAAAAATCTTTTTCTTAAAATTTTTATCTTATCTTTTTATCATATCTTTTTCAAAAAAAAAATTATCTTTTTCAAAATTTGATTTCAAAATATCTTATCTAACTTCTTATCTTCTTATCTTTTTCAAATTTGATTTTAATATCTTTTTCAACTAACTATTTGACTTTTTGTTTGTTTCTTATCTTTTTCAAAACCACCTAACTACTTTTCCCTCTTCAATTCTCGAAAATACCTCTTTCTTTTTCAAAAATTCTTTTTAATTAATTAATTGTTTTAAATTTTAATTTCAATTACATCTTATCTCTAATTTTCAAAAATTGCTAACCCCTTTTTCAAAATTATTTTTGAAATCCCCCCTCTCTTTTCTTATTCTATTTAATTATTTAATTACTAACACTTCTCCTCACCTCTCTTCATCTAAAAATCCAAACCATTCTCCTTTCCTTATCCCCTTTCTTCTTCTACTAACATAAAGGAATCTCTATACTGTGACATAGAGGATTCCTCTTCTTTTCTTGTTTTCTTCTCTTTCATATGAGCAGGAACAAGGAAAAAGGCACTCTTGTTGAAATTGATCTAGAATCTGAAAGGACTCTGAAGAGAAAATTAAGAGAAGCTAAGTTACAACAATCTAAAGGTAACCTTTCAGAAACATTAGAACAAGAGAAGGAGATGGCAGCCGAAAATAATAATAATAATGCAAGGAGAATGCTTGGTGACTTCACAAAGCCAACGTCCAAATTTGATGGAAGAAGCATCTCTATTCCTGCCATTGGAGCTAATAATTTTGAGCTTAAGCCTCAACTAGTTGCCTTAATGCAACAAAACTGCAAGTTTTATGGACTTCCATCTGAAGATCCTTATCAGTTTTTAACTGAGTTCTTGCAGATCTGTGAGACTGTAAAGACGAATGGAGTTGATCCTGAAGTCTACAGACTCATGCTTTTCCCTTTTGCTGTAAGAAACAAAGCTAGAATATGGTTGGATTCACAACCTAAGGATAGCCTGGACTCCTGGGATAAGCTGGTCACAGCCTTCTTGGATAAATTCTTTCCTCCTCAAAAGCTGAGCAAGCTAAGAGTGGATGTTCAAACCTTCAAACAAAAAGATGGTGAATCCCTCTATGAAGCTTGGGAAAGATACAAGCAGCTGACCAAAAGATGTCCATCTGACATGTTTTCAGAATGGACCATATTAGATATATTCTATTATGGTCTATCTGAATTTTCAAAAATGTCATTGGACCATTCTGCAGGTGGATCTATTCACTTAAAGAAAACGCCTGAAGAGGCTCAAGAACTCATTGACATGGTTGCAAACAACCAATTCATGTACACTTCTGAGAGGAATTCCGTGAATAATGGGATACCTCAGAAGAAAGGAGTTCTTGAAATTGATGCTCTGAATGCCATATTGGCTCAGAACAAAGTGTTGACTCAGCAAGTCAACATGATCTCTCAAAGTCTGAATGGATGGCAACATGCATCCAACAGTACTAAGGAGGCAGCTTCTGAAGAAGCTTATGATCCTGAGAACCCTGCCATGGCAGAGGTTAATTACATGGGTGAACCTTATGGAAACACCTATAACTCATCATGGAGAAATCACCCAAATTTCTCATGGAAGGATCAACAAAAGCCTCAACAAGGCTTTAACAATGGTGGACGCAACAGGCTGAGCAATAGTAAGCCTTTTCCATCATCTTCTCAGCAACAGACAGAGAATTCTGAACAAAACACTTCTAATTTAGCCAATCTAGTCTCTGATCTGTCAAAGGCCACTTTCAGTTTCATGAGTGAAACAAGATCCTCCATTAGAAATCTGGAGGCACAAGTGGGCCAGCTGAGTAAGAAAGTCATTGAAACTCCTCCCAGTATTCTCCCAAGCAATACAGAAGAGAATCCAAAAGGAGAGTGCAAGGCCATTGATATAATCAATATGGCCGAATGCACAAGGGAGGAGGAGGACGGAAATCCTAGTGAGGAAGACCTCCTGGGACGTCCCTCAAGCAAAAAGGAGTTTCCTATTAAGGATCCAAAAGAATCTGAGGCTCATATAGAGACCATAGAGATTCCATTAAATCTCCTTCTGCCATTCATGAGCTCTGAAGACTATTCTTCCTCTGAAGAGGATGAAGATGTGACTGGAGAGCAAGTTGCTCAATATTTAGGAGCTATCATGAAGCTGAATGCCAAATTGTTTGGTAATGAGACTTGGGAAAGTGAACCTCCCTTGCTCATTAGTGAACTGGATACCTGGATTCAGCAAATTTTACCTCAAAAGAAACAAGATCCTGGCAAGTTTTTGATACCTTGTACCATAGGCACCATGACCTTTGAAAAAGCTCTGTGTGATCTGGGGTCAGGGATAAATCTTATGCCACTCTCTGTAATGGAGAAGCTGGGGATCATTGAGGTACAACCTGCCTTGTTCTCATTACAATTGGCAGACAAGTCATTGAGACAAGCTTATGGAATAGTAGAGGACGTGTTAGTAAAGGTTGAAGGCCTTTACATTCCTGCTGATTTTATAATCTTAGACACTAGGAAGGAAGAGGATGATTGCATCATCCTTGGAAGACCTTTCCTAGCCACAGCAGGAGCTGTGATAGATGTCAACAGAGGTGAATTAGTCCTTCAATTGAATGGGGAATACCTTGTGTTTAAGGCACATGGCCATCCCTCTGTGACAAAAGAGAGTAAGCATGAAGAGCTTCTCTCAGTTCAGAGTCAAGAAGAGCCCCCACAGTCAAACTCTAAGTTTGGTGTTGGGAGGCCACAACCAAACTCTAAGTTTGGTGTTAAGATCCCGTATCCAAACTCTAAGTTTGGTGTTGGGACTATACAACATTGACCTGATCACCTTGTGCCTCCATGAGAGCCACTGTCAAGCTATTGACATTAAAGAAGCGCTTGTTGGGAGGCAACCCAATTTTATTTATCTAATTTTTATTTTATTTTATTTTATTGTTATTTTGTGTTTTATTAGGTACATGATCATGTGGAGTCACGAAAAAAATATAAAAATTAAAAACAGAATCAAAAACAGCAGAAGAAAAATCACACCCTGGAGGAAGCACAGGCTGGCGTTCAATGCCAGTAAGATGCATCTGGCCGGCGTTCAACGCCAGAACAGAGCATCTTTCTGGCGCTGAACGCCAGAAACAAGCATTGTTCTGGCGCTGAACGCCAGGAATGTGCCTAGAGAAGAAAAGCTGGCGCTGAACGCCAGTAACAAGCATGAAACTGGCGTTCAACGCCAGAAACATGCTTTACATGGGCGTTGAACGCCCAGAAGGTGCACCACACGGCGTTTAAACGCCAGAATGGTGTGCAAAGGCATTTTACATGCCTATTTGGTGCAGGGATGGAATTCCTTGACACCTCAGGATCTGTGGACCCCACAGGATCCCTACCTACTATATTCCCACCTTACCTCCTAATCCTATTTTTGTGATTACTCTTCCCCATGTCACACTTCCCAAAACCCTTCACCAATCACCTCAATCTCTCTTCCCAATTACCATCTTCACCATCCACATCCATCCACTCTTCCCCATAAACCCCACCTACCTTCCAAATTCAAATTTTCTTTCCCACCCAATCCCACCCTATATGGCCGAATCTTCACTCTCCCCTTTCCCTATATAAACCCCTCCATCCCACTTCATTTTCACACAACACAACCCTCTCTTCTCCCCCTTGGCCGAATACACATTCACCCTTCTCCTCCATATTTTCTTCTTCTTCTCTTCTTTCTTCTCTTGCTCGAGGGTGAGCAATATTCTAAGTTTGGTGTGGTAAAAGCATAAGCTTTTTGTTTTTCCATTACCATCAATGGCACCTAAGGCCAGAGACATCCAAAAAAAAAGAGAGAAGAAGAGAAAAAAAGGGAAGACAAAAGCTTCCACCTCTAAGTCATGGGAGATGGAAAGACTCATGTAAAGGGTTTATAGCTCAATGGTAGAACATTTGACTGCAAATCAAGAGATCCTTGAGATACCTCAGGGGATAAATTATCTCCAGACAATTATTGGGAGCAACTAAGGATAGGAACACCAAAATTACTAGGAATCATGCAACAGAAGCAAGGAAGAGACATAAAGGAGCTCAAAAAGCACCATTGGACCTTCAAGAAGGCGCCACCCTCACTCAGGTGGATTCATTCCTTGTTCTTATTTCTTTCTGCTTTTCGGTTTTTATGCTGTGTTTATCTATGTTTTGTGTCTCTACTTCATGATCATTAGTAGTTAGTAACTATGTCTTAAAGTTATGAATAATTCCATGAATCTTTCACCTCTCTTAAATGAAAAAAAATGTTTTAATTCAAAAGAACAAGAAGTACATGAATTTTGAATTTATCCTTGAATTTAATTTAATTATATTGATGTGGTGACAATACTTTTTGTTTTCTGAATGAATGCTTGAACAGTGCATATTTTTGATTTTGTTGTTTATGAATGTTAAAACTGTTGGCTCTTGAAAGAATGATGAACAAGGAGAAATGTTATTGATGATCTGAAAATTCATGAAATTAATTCTTGAAGCAAGAAAAAGCAGTGAAAAGAAAGCTTGCGAAAAAAAGAAAAAAATGGCAAAAAAATAGAGAGAAAAAGAAAAAGCAAGCAGAAAAAGCCAATAGCCCTTAAAATCAAAAGGCAAGGGTAAAAAGGATCCAAGGCTTTGAGCATCAATGGATAGGAGGGCCCAAGGAAATAAAATCCAGGCCTAAGCGGCTAAACCAAGCTGTCCCTAACCATGTGCTTGTGTCATGCAGGTCCAAGCGAAAAGCTTGAGACTGAGTGGTTAAAGTCGTGATCCAAAGCAAAAAGAGTGTGCTTAAGAGCTCTGGACACCTCTAACTGGGGACTTTAGCAAAGCTGAGTCACAATCTGAAAAGGTTCACCCAGTTATGTGTCTGTGGCATTTATGTATCCGGTGGTAATACTAGAAAACAAAGTGCTTAAGGCCACGGCCAAGACTCATAAGTAGCTGTGTTCAAGAATCAACATGCTTAACTAGGAAATTCAATAACACTATCCAAAATTCTAAGTTCCTAGAGAAGCCAATCATTCTGAACTTCAAAGGAAAAAGTGAGATGCCAAAACTGTTCAGAAGCAAAAAGCTACAAGCCCCGCTCATCTAATTATAATTAATATTCATTGATATTCTGGAATTTATAGTATATTCTCTTCTTTTTATCCTAATTGATTTTCAGTTTCTTGAGGACAAACAACAATTTAAGTTTGGTGTTGTGATGAGCGGATAATTTATATGCTTTTTGGCATTGTTTTTAGGTAGTTTTTAGTAAGTTCAAGCTACTTTTAGGGATGTTTTCATTAGTTTTTATGTTAAATTCACATTTCTGGACTTTACTATGAGTTTGTGTGTTTTTCTGTGATTTCAGGTAATTTCTAGCTAAAATTGAGGGACTTGAGCAAAACTCTGAAAAAGGCTGACAAAAAGGACTGCTGATGCTGTTGGAATCTGACCTCCCTGCACTCGAAATAGATTTTCTGGAGCTACAGAACTCCAAATGGCGCGCTCTCAACGGCGTTGGAAAGTAGACATCCAGAGCTTTCTAGAAATATATAATAGTCCATACTTTATTCGGAAATTGACGACGTAACTTGGCATTGAACGCCAAGTACATGCTGCTATCTAGAGTTAAACGCCAGAAACACGTCATGATCCGGAGTTGAACGCCCAAAACACGTTATAACTTGGAGTTCAACTCCAAGAAAAGCAGCAACTCGTGGATAGATCAAGATCAGCCCAAGCATACACCAAGTGGGCCCCGGAAGTGGATTTATGCATCAATTACTTACTTATGTAAACCCTAGTAGCTAGTCTAGTATAAATAGGATGATTTACTATTGTATTATACATCTTTTGACAGTTTAATCTTTTGACTGTTTAGCCTTTGATTATTCGGTCTCTTGATCATTCAGGGGGCTGGCCATTCGGCCATGCCTGAACCTTTCACTTATGTATTTTCAACGGTGGAGTTTCTGCACACCATAGATTAAGGGTGTGGAGCTCTGCTGTACCTCAAGTTTCAATACAATTATTATTACTTTCTATTCAATTCTCTTTATTCTTATTCCAAGATATACGTTGCACTTCAACTTGATGAATGTGATGATCCGTGACACTCATCATCATTCTCACCTATGAACGCGCGTGATTGACAACCACTTCCGTTCTACTTTAGGCCGAGCGCATATCTCTTAGATTCCCCAACAGAATCTTCGTGGTATAAGTTAGATAGATGGCGGCATTCATGAGGATCCGAAAAGTCTAAAACTTGTCTATGGTATTCCGAGTAGGATTCTGGGATTGAATGACTGTGACGAGCTTCAAACTCCTGAAGGCTGGGCGTGATGACAAACGCAAAAGAATCAAGGGATTCTATTCCAACCTGATTGAGAAACGACAGATGATTAGCCGTGCTGTGACAGAGCATAGGAACGTTTTCACTGAGAGGATGGGATGTAGCCATTGACAACGGTGATGCCCTACATACAGCTTGCCATGGAGAGGAGTAAGAAGGATTGGATGAAAGCAATAAGAAAGTAGAAATTCGAAAGGATTCCAGCATCTCCGCAAGCCTATCTGAAATTCCCACTATTGATTTACATAAGTATTTCTATCCCTTTTTATTTTCTATTAATTATTCATTTTTGAAACCCATAACCATTTAATCTGCCTAATTGAGATTTACAAGGTGACCATAGCTTGCTTCATACCAACAATCTCTGTGGGATCGACCCTTACTCACGTAAGGTATTACTTGGATGACCCAGTACACTTGCTGGTTAAGTTGAACGGAGTTGTGTCCACACATAATTGAAAAAGCAACAAATTTTACAAAATACAATAACAAAGGAATCACAATTTTGTCCACCAATGGCATACACCACTGCAAGTAGCTCCTTTTCTGTAGAAGTGTAGTTTTTCTGCGCATCATTTAATACGCGACTAGCATACTAAATGAAATGTAGAAGCTTGTCATGTCTCTGACCTAGGACTGCGCCAATTGCATGATCACTTGCATCACACATTACCTCAAATAGCAAGTCCCAGTTGGGTGCAGAGATGATAGGAGCAATGACAAGCTTGGCTTTCAAAGTTTCAAAGGCATGCAGACATTCTTGGTAAAAGACGAATGGAACATCAGTAGCCAAGAGATTACATAGGGGTTTAGCGATTTTAGAAAAATCCTTTATGAACCTCCTGTAAAATCTTGCATGTCCTATGAAGCTTCTGATTGCCTTAACACTAGTAGGTGGAAGCAAGCGTTCTATCGCTTCCACCTTAGCTTGATCCACCTATATCCCCTTATTTGAGATCCGATGCCCAAGAACAATGCCTTCAGTTACCATGAAGTGGCATTTCTCCCAGTTTAGAACTAGGTTTGTTTCTTGGCATCTTTTCAAGACCTAGGTCAGATCATCATGACAGGAGTCAAGTGAGTGTCCATAAATAGAGAAGTCATCCATGAATACCTTAAGGAATTCCTCTACCATATTAGAAAAGATGGATAACATGCATCTTTGAAAGGTGGCAGGCGCATTGCACAGGCTAAATGGAATTCGTCTATAGGCGAACACGCCAGAGGGATATGTGAATGTTGTCTTCTCTTTATCCTGTGGATCTACTGCTATTTGATTGTACCTGAAATATCCATCTAGGAAACAATAAAAAGCATGACCTGCTAGTCTTTCTAACATTTAGTCAATGAAGGGTAAACAAAAGTGATCTTTCCTACTAGCGTCATTGCGTCTTCTGTATTCAATGCATATGTGCCACCCTGTAACTGTCCTTTTTGGGATCAACTCATTCTTTTCATTGTGAACCACTATCATTCCTCCCTTCTTAGGAACAACATGGATAGGGCTCACCCATGGGCTATCAAAAATGGGATAAATAATCACAGCCTCAAAGAGCTTAGTGACTTCCTTCTGCACTACTTCCTTCATAGCTGGGTTCAATTGCCTGTGTGGTTGTACCACTGGTTAGGCATTATCCTCCAATAGGATTTTATGCCTGCATTGAGCAGGGATAATACCCTTAAGGTCACTTATAGTCTACCGATGAGCGGATAATTTATACGCTTTTTAGTATTATTTTTAGGTAGTTTTTAGTATGATTTAGTTAGTTTTTAGTATATAATTATTGGTTTTTATGCAAAAATCACATTTCTGGACTTTATTATGAGTTTGTGTATTTTTCTATGATTTCAGGTATTTTCTAGCTGAAATTGAGGGACCTGAGCAAAAATCTGATTCAGAGGGTGAAAAAGGACTACAGATGCTGTTGGATTCTGACCTCCCTGCACTCGAAATAGATTTTCTTGAGCTACAGAAGCTTAATTGGCGCGCTCTCAATTGCGTTGGAAAGTTGACATCTTGGACTTTCCAACAATATATAATAGTCCATACTTTGCCCGAGTTTTGATAACACAAACTGGCGTTTTAACGCCAACTTTCTACCATTTTCTGGCGTTAAACACCAGAATTGGCATAAAAGCTGGAGTAAAACGCCCAAACTACCACTAGAGCTGGCGTTTAACCTCAAGAGAAGCCTATTCATGTGAAAGCTTCAATGCTCAGCCCAAGCACATACTAAGTGGGCCCCGGAAGTGAATTTCTGCATCATTTACTTATTTCTATAAACCCTAGGTTACTAGTTCATTATAAATAGGACCTTTTACTATTGTATTTTTATCATAGGGAGATCTTTAGATCATTTTTGAGACTATCTTTGTATCACTGTTGATCTCTTGATCACGTTTAGGGGGCTGGCCATTCGTCCATGCCTGGACCTTCATCACTTATGTATTTTCAACGGTAGAGCTTCTACACCTCGTAAATTAAGGTGTGGAGCTCTGCTGTTCGTCAAGAATTAATGCAATTACTACTGTTTTCTATTCAATTCAAGCTTATTCTTGTTCTAAGATGTTCATTCACACTTCAACATGATGAATGTGATGATCAAGTGACACTCATTACCATTCTCACTTATGAACGCATGTCTGACAACCACTTCCGTTCTACCTGAAAACAAGCTTGAATGTATATCTCTTGGCCTCCTGGTCCACGACGCATGGTTGCCTCTCCTGACAACAGAGCCTTCTATTCCGTGAGATCAGAGTCTTCATGGTATAAGCTAGAATCAATTGGCAGCATTCTTGAGATTCGGAAAGTCTAAACCTTGTCTGTGGTATTCGGAGTAGGATCTGGGATGGGATGACTGTGATGAGCTTCAAACTCGCGAGTGATGGGCACAGTGACAGTGTGCAAAAGGAAGATTTGATCTTATTCCAACACAAGTGAGAACCGACAGATGATTAGCCCTACGTAACACATAGCCGGACCATTTTCACTGAGAAGACGGACGGTAGCCATTGACAACGGTGATTCCCCAACATACAGCTTGCCATGAAAAGGAGTACGCATGACTGGATTAAAGCAGTAAGAAAGCAAGGATTCAAAAGGAACAAAGCATCTCCGAACGCTTATCTGAAATTCCTACCAATGAATTACATAAGTATCTCTATCCTATTTTATGTTTTTATCTGTCTTTTAATTATCAAAATCCCATAACCATTTGAATTTGCCTGACTGAGATTTACAAGATGACCATAGCTTGCTTCAAGCCGACAATCTCCATGGGATCGACCCTTACTCACGTAAGGTATTATTTGGATGACCCAGTGCACTTGCTGGTCAGCTACGCGGAGTTGTGAAGAAAGTATGTGACATCACGATTTCGCGTACCAAGTTTTTGGCGCCATTGCCAGAGATTATTCGAGTTTGGACAACTGACGGTTCATATTGTTGCTTAGATTAGGTATTTTTCTTTTTATTTTGTTCTTCAAAATTTTTAAGAATGAATTCTAGAGTTTCAGATGATGCTTTTATCATCACAGGAGCCAGTTGATTCCCATAAATTTGGCTGTTGTATGTAATGTCCTGCTGAAGCTTGGTTAGCCATGTCTAATCATTTTAGACTGAAGCTTTAGACTAACATTGCATGATTCATAGAATTCTTATAAAAAAATTTTGAGCTTATTTTCTTTTTCAAAAAAATTTTCAAAAAAAAAATACAAAAAAATTTCTTAAAATCATAAAAATAAATAATATTTTGTGTTTCTTGTTTGAGTCTAGTGTCAATTGCATGACTTTATTCTTGCATTTTTCGAAAGTGTGTTCTTGTGTTCTTCATTAATCTTCAACTTGTTCTTGATGATTTTCTTTGTCTGATCTTTAAAGTCTCTTGTTTTGTGTCTTTTGTTGTTTCTCATGTGCATTCTCAAATTGTTAGTGTCTCTAGTATGAAAATTTCTAAGTTTGGTTTCTTGCATGTCTTTCTTTTCTTAATTTTTTTTTCAAAAATACGTTCTTGATGTTCATCATGACCTTTATAGTGTTCTTGATGTTCATCTTGACATTCAAAGTGTTCTTGCATGCATCCCTTGTTTGATCTTAGGTTTTCATGATTAGTTTCATTTTGTTGTTTTTTTTCTCATCATTAAAAATTTAAAAAAATAAAAAATATATCTTTTCAAGTCGTAATACAGAGAATTGAAGATTCAGAACATACAGTAGAGGAATTACAGAGAAAAAGCTGTGCGTTCAAAACGCCCAGTAAGGAAGGATTTCTGATGCCAGAATGGATACCATTATGGGCGTTTAACGCCAGGATAACACCATGGAGGTGATTTTGTTTTCAATTCAAATCTTTTTCAATTTTTCAAGTTTTAAAACTAATTTTTCAAAACCTTATCTTTTTCATATCCTCTCTTATCAATCATATCTTTTTCAAAATTAAATCTTTTTCATTTTTCTTTTAATATTTTCGAAAATCCTTGCTAACAATTAATGTTGTGATTCAAAAATTTCAAGTTTGTTACTTTCTTGATAAACAAAAGAGATAAAACCGACGAATAAGAAACAAAACTCATTAGGAAAAAAAATATTTTATCTTTTATTCTTTTTTTATGGAATATACACATCAATCTTTATGGACCATACCTTTCATTCCGCTTCCAGTTCCTATAAAGGTTCTATATTTGAATTTTATAATCATATCTTTTAATTTCTTGTTAGTCAAGTCATCGATTTTAAAAATCAAATCCTTTTTTTTTTAAATCTTTTTCAATCATATCTTTTTAAAATTATATCTTTTTAAAATCAAATTTTTTCAATCATATCTCTTTTAATTTGATTTCAAACTTTTTTTTCTAACTTCTTATCTTTTCAAAATTATTTTCAAATCTTTTTCAACTAATTACTATTTCTTATCTTTTTCAAAACCACCTAACCACTTTTCCACTCCCAATTTTTGAAAATCACTAACCACTTTTCCAAAAATCTTTTTAAATTTTGAAAACTCTCTCTCTCATCTCTTTCTATTTAATCACTAACACTTATCCTCCTTTAATAATTTAGACTCCCTCCCTCTCTATAAGTTCGAATTCTTCTCTCTACCTCATTGGAACAAACAGCTTTGAGCTTAAGCCTCAATTAGTTTCTCTGATGCAACAGAATTGCAAGTTTCATGGACTTCTATTGGAAGACCCTTATCAGTTCTTGGCTGAATTCTTGTAAATCTGTGACACTGTTAAGACCAATGGAGTTGATCCCGAGGTCTACAAACTTATGCTTTTTCCTTTTGCTGTAAGAGACAGAGCTAGTATATGGTTGAACTCACAACCTAGAGACAGTCTGAACTCTTGGGAAATGCTGGTCAATGCCTTCTTAGCTAAATTCTTTCAACCTCAAAAGATGAGTAAGTTTAGAGTAGAAGTTCAAACCTTCAAATAGAAGGAAGGTGAATCCCTCTATAAAGCTTGGAAAAGATACAAGCAATTGATCAGAAGGTGTCCTTCTGACATGCTTTCAGAATGGAGCATCATAGGTATCTTATATGATGGTCTGTCTGAGTTATCCAAGATGTTATTGGACCATTCTGCAGGTGGATCTATTCATCTGAAGAAAACGCCTGCAGAAGCCCAGGAACTCATTGAAATGGTTGCAAATACCCAGTTCATGTACACTTCTGAAAGAAATCCTGTGAACAATGGGACAACTCAGAAGAAAGGAGTTCTTGAGATTGATACTCTGAATGTCATATTGGTTCAAAACAAATTTTTGACTCAGCAAGTCAATATGATTTCTCAGAATCTGACCGGATTACAAGCTGCATCCAGCAGTAATAAAGAAGCATCTTCTGAAGAAGAAGCTTATGATCCTGAGAACCCTGCAATGAAAGAGGTGAATTACATGGGAGAATCCTATGGAAACACATATAATCCTTCATGGAGAAATCATCCAATTCTCTCATGGAAGGACCAATAGAAGCCTCAACAAGGTTTCAACAACAATAATGGTGGAAGAAATAGGTTTAGCAATAGCAAGCCTTTTCCATCATCTTCTCAGCAACAGAAAAAAAATTCTGAGCAGAATCTCTCTAGCTTAGCAACCATAGTCTCTGAGCTATCCAAGACCACTCTCAGTTTCATGAATGAGGCACGGTCCTCTATCAGAAATCTAGAGGCACAAGTGGTTCAGCTGATTAAAAAAGTTACTAAAACTCCTCTTAGTACTCTCCCAAGCAATACAGAAAAGAACCCAAAAAGAGAGTGCAAGGCCATCAACATAACCAAAGTGGCCGAATGCACAGAGGAGGAGGAGGACGTGAACCCCAGTGAGAAAGACCTCATGGGACATCATCTGGACAAAAAGGAGTTTCCTATTGAAGAACCAAGGGAATCTGAGGCTCATACAGAGACCATAGAGATTCTATTGAACCTATTCTGCCAATCATGAGCTCTAATGAGTATTCTTCCTTTGAAGAGGATGAAGATATTACTGAAGAGAAAGTTGCTAAGTACCTTGGAGCAATCATGAAGCTGAATGCCAAGTTATTTGGTAATGAAACTTGGGAGGATGAACCCCCCTTGCTCACCAATGAACTGAATAATTTGATTAGGCAGACATTTCCTCAGATGAAACCGGATCCCAGAAAATTATTAATACCCTGTACCATAGGCACCATGACCATTGAGAAGGCTCTGCATGACCTGGGGTCAGGCATAAACCTCATGCCACTCTCTGTAATGGAGAAACAGAGAATCTTTGAGGTACAAGCTGTAAGAATCCCACTAGAGATGGCAAAAAAATCCATGAAATAGGCTTATGGACTTGTAGAGGATGTTTTAGTAATGGTTGAGGGCCTTTACATCCCTGCTGACTTCATAATCCTAGATACTGAGAAGAAGGAGGATGAATCCATCATCTTTGGAAGACCCTTCCTTGCCACAGCAAGAGCTGTGATTGATGTGGACAGAGGAGAGTTAGTCCTTCAATTGAATGAAGACTACCTTGTGTTTAAGACTCAAGGATCTCCCTCTGCAACTATGGAGAGGAAGCATGAAAAGCTTCTCTCAATACAGAGTCAACCATAGCCCCCACATTCAAACTCTAATTTTGGTGTTGGGAGGCTCCAACCATGCTCTGAATATCTGTGAAGCTCCATGACAGCTCACTGTTAAGCTATTGACATTAAAGAAGCGCTTATTGGGAGGCAACCCAATTGTATTTATCTATGTTAGATTTCCATTTTCCATTGTTATTTCATGTTTTCTTTAGGTTGATGATCATGTGGAGTCACAAAAATAACTACAAAAATCAAAGCAAAAATAAAAAACAGCATCAAAAATGGCACACCCTGGAGGATGAGCTTACTGGCGTTTAAATGCCAGTAAAGGTAGCATAATGGGTGTTAAACACCCAGTCTGGCATCATTCTAGGTGTTTAACGCCAGAAAAGGGCACCAGACTGGCGTTTAACACCAGAAAAGGGCTCCAAGCTGGCGTTAAACACCAAAAAGGGAAGAAAAGTTGGCGTTAAATGCCAGGAATGGGCAGCAATCTGGCGTTTAACGCCAGGATTAGCACTCAGATGGCATTTACACGCCAGAATGGTGCAGGGATGAGAAATTCTTGTTGTCTCAGGATCTGTGAACCCCACAGGATCCCCACCTACCTCAACCCACTCTTCCCCAAAACTCCCACCTACCTCACTATTCAAATTCAAACACTTTCCCTCCTAAACCCAACCCCTAATACATGAACCCTACCCCTCTTTTCACTCCTATAAAAACCCCCATTTCTCCTTCATTCTCACACATCATAAACACTTCTAACCCCCATTGGCCGAACCAATCACACCTCTCCATCTCCTCTGTTTCTCCTTCTTCTCCATCCTTCTTTCTTCCTTTGCTCGAGAACGAGCAAACCCTTTAAGTTTGCTGTGGAAAAAGCATTGCTTTTTGTGTTTCCATAACTATTTATGGCACCTAAGGCCGGAGAAACCTCTAGAAAGAGGAAAGGGAAGGCAAAAGCTTCCACCTCTGAGTCATGGGAAATGGAGAGATTCATCTCAAAGGTCCATCAAGACCACTTCTATGAAGTTGTGACCAAGAAGAAAGTGATTCCTGAGGTCCCTTTCATGCTAAAAAAGAATGAGTATCCAGAGATCCGACATGAGATTCGAAGAAGAGGTTAGGAAGTTCTCATCAACCCCATTCAACAAGTCAGAATCTTAATGGTTCAAGAGTTCTACGCTAATGCATGGATCACTAAGAACCATGATCAAAGTGTGAACCCGAACCCAAAGAATTGGCTTACAATGGTTCGGGGGAAATACTTAGATTTCAGTCCAGAAAATATAAGGTTGGCATTCTACTTGCCAATGATGCAAGGAGATGCACGCCCCTACACTAGAAGGGTCAACTTTGATCAAAGGTTGGACCAAGTCCTCATGGACATATGTGTAGAAGGAGCTCAGTGGAAAAGAGACTCCAAAGGCAAGTCGGTTCAATTGAGAAGGCATGACTTTAAACCCGAGGCTAGAGGATGGTTGGAATTCATCCAATGCTCCATCATTCCTACTAGCAACCGATCCGAAGTGACTGTAGATCGGGCAATCATGATCCATAGCATCATGATTGAAGAGGAAGTATAAGTTCATGAGGTCACATCTCTATAACTCTACAAAGTGGCTGACAAAACCTCCACCTTGGCAAGGTTAGCCTTTCTTCATCTCATCTATCACCTATGAAATTTAGCTGGAATTGTCATAGAGGAAGACATCCTCATTGAAGAGGACAAGCCCATCACTAAAAAGAGGATGGAGCAATTAAGAGAGCCCACTCATGGACCTCAATAAGAGAATGAGGAAGTCCCTCATCAAGAAATTCCTGAGATGCCTCAAGGGATGTATTTTTCTCCACACAACTATTGGGAGCAACTCAACACCTTTTTGGGAGATTTGAGTTCTAATATGGAGCAACTAAGGATGGAGCACCAAGAGCACTCCATTATTCTCCATGAAATTAGAGAGGATGAAATAGCCATGAGGGAAGAGCAACAAAGGCAAGGAAGAGACATAGAGGAGCTCAAGCATTCCATTAGATCTTCAAGAGGAAGAATTAGCCGCCATCACTAAGGTGGACCCGTTCTTTGATTTCCTTGTTCTTTTCTTTCTGTTTTTCGATTTTTATGCTTTATGTGTTATCTATGTTTGTGTCTTCATTACATGATCATTAGTGTTTAGTATCTATGTCTTAAGGCTATGAATGTCCTATGAACCCTTCACCTTTCTTAAATGAAAAATGTGCCTAATTACAAAAGAACAAGAAGTACTTGAATTTCCAAATTTATCTTGAAATTAGTTTGATTATTTTGATGTGGTGGTAATACTTTTTGTTTTCTGAATGAATGCTTGAACAATGCATAATTTTGATAGTGAAGTTTATGAATGTTAAAATTGTTGGCTCTTGAAAGAATGATGAAAAAAGAGAAATGTTATTGATAATCTGAAAAATCATAAAATTGATTCTTGAAGCAAGAAAAAGCAGTGAATAACAAAGCTTGCAAAAAAATGGCAAAAAAGAAAAAGAAAGAAAAAGAAAAAGCAAGCAAAAAAAGCCAATAGCCCTTTAAACCAAAAGGAAAGGGTAAAAGGGATTCAAGGCTTTGAGCATTAATGGATATGAGGTCCCAAAGGAATAAAATACTGGCCTAAGCAACTAAATCAAGCTGTCCTTAACCATGTGCTTGTGTCATGAAGGTCCAAGAGAAAAGCTTGAGACTGAATGGTTAAAGTCATGATCCAAAGCAGAAAGAGTGTGCTTAAGAACTTTGGACACCTCTAATTAAGGACTTTAGCAAAGTTGAGTCACAATCTAAAAAGGTTCACCTAGTTATGTGTCTGTGGCATTTATGTATCCGGTGGTAATACTGGAAAACAAAGTGCTTAGGGTCACGACTAATACTCATAAAGTAGCTGTGTTCAAGAATCAACATACTGAACTAGGAGAATCAATAACACTATCTTAATTCTGAATTCCTAGAGATGCCAATCATTCTGAACTTCAAAGGATAAAGTGAAATGCCAAAACTGTTCAGAAGCAAAAAGCTACTAGTCCCGCTCATCTAATTGGAGCTAAGCTTCATTGATATTTTGGAATTCATTGTATATTCTCTTCTTTTTATTCTATTTTGTTTTCAGTTGCTTGGGGACAAGCAACAATTTAAGTTTGGTGTTGTGATGAGCGGATAATTTATACGCTTTTTGGCATTATTTTTAGGTAGTTTTAGGAATGATTTAGTTAGTTTTTAGTATATAATTATTGGTTTTTATGCAAAAATCACATTTCTGGACTTTGCTATGAGTTTGTGTATTTTTCTGTGATTTCAGGTATTTTTCTGGCTGAAATTGAGGGTCCTGAGCAAACGTCTGATTCAGAGGCTGAGAAAGGACTACAGATGCTATTAGAAAGTGTGTGAGATCACAATTTCACGTACCATCCACCCAAGGAAGGTCTTATGTGTTTTAAGCACCTGAATCAGTGCTTCTTCTTTCTGTGGCTCTAATATAAAGCTTATGATTACATGATAGGTATCTCTCTCTCCCAGAAATGCATATTTCAGGGAGGAAGGTAATGGCTTAAGCTCAAGCTTAGGAGGCTTCTCCTTTTCCTCAGAGGTTTCCAGAGGTTCCTCTGAATCAGGCTGAGTATCATCAAGAATATCATCAAGCCTGTCCTTGAAACTTTTGGCCATGTTCACCTCTTCCACCAGGGAATCAATGAGGTCAATGCTCATACATTTCTCAGGAATGTCTGGGTGCTGCATAGCTTTGACAACATTCAGGACAAACTTTTCCTGATTGACTCTTAAGGTTACTTTCCCTTTTTCAGCATCAATAAGGGTCCCTCCTATAACTAGGAAAGGTCTTCCTAGAATAAGAGATGCACTCTTATGCCCTTCCATTCCAATTCCACAAAGTCAGTGGGAAAGGCATAGGGTCCAACCCTGACAATCATGTCTTCAACTACTCCTGATGGCATCTTAATAGAACCATCAGCAAGTTAAAGGCACATGCAGGTTGGTTTGTCTTCATTAGTCAAACTAAGTTTCTTTATTAGTGAAGCAGGTATTAGGTTGATGCTTGTTCCAAGGTCACATAGAGTTGTCATTGTACAAGCATCACCTAGAGTGCATGGTATCATAATGATTCCAGGGTCTTTAAGTTTCTCTAGTAAGCTATTCGGAATGATTGCACTGTATTCCTCAGTGAGGAAGACTACTTGTGTCTCTCTCCAATCCTTCTTATGACTTAGAATGTCCTTTATGAACTTTGCAGAAGAAGGTATCTGTTCAAGGGCTTCTGCAAAAGGGATCTTTATCTCTAATGTTCTGAGATACTCTACAAAGCGGGAAAACTATTTATCCCTTTCCTCTTGACATAGTTTCTGAGGAAATGACATCCTAGCTTTATAATCATCAACCCTGGTTGATGGAGGCCGAATGCCATGTGTGTTGGAAAGGGGGCTATTACCTTGTTTAGTAGGGTTGTTGTCATTAGGTGACTGACTTTCCTTGCTTGGGTGTTCAACTCCCAAGCTGCTGCCCCCTAGGGCGTTTGAACGCCCATTATTTGCCCTTTCTCGGCATTCAACGCCAAGAGAGATACCTCTTTGAGCATTTGAAGGCCCAATCTCTGCCCTTTCCTGGCGTTCAACACCAAGAGGGATTCCTCTCTGGGCATTTAAACGCCTAGAGTTAACTTATGCAGAGACCTGGTTATCCTCTATGGGCTTTTCATTTTTATTATACTGAGGTTGGTTAGTTAAAGTTTCTCCATTCCTCAGTTGGATAGCCTGGCATTCATCTGTTATCTGCTTACATAACTGCTGCCTTGTTTGACTCAACTGGACTTCTATATTTCTATTAGAAGCCAAAGTTTCTCGCAGAGCCTCTTGCGGTTCCAACATTTGCTGTCCAAGGGCGTGCAATTGCTGAGTCAATGGGCCATCCTGCTTTGGAGGGTTAGGTTCAACAGCTACTGCCTTAACCTCTCCTTTTATAGAGGCCTCAGGAGATGAGTACAGATGCTGATTAGTGGCAACTGTCTGATGAGCGGATATTTTATACGCTTTTTGGTGGTATTTTTATGTAGTTTTTAGTTTGTTTTAGTTACTTTTTAGTATATTTTTCTTAGTTTTTATGCAAAAATCACATTTCTGGACTTTACTATGAGTTTGTATGTTTTTCTGTGATTTCAGGTATTTTTTTGCTGAAATTGAGGGACCTGAGCAAAAATCTGATTTAGAGGCTGAAAGAGGACTGCATATACTATTGGATTCTGACCTCCCTGCACTCGAAATGAATTTTCTAGAGCTACAGAAGCCCATATGGTGCGCTCTTAATTGCGTTGGAAAGTAGACATTTTGGGCTTTCCAGAAATATATAAAAGTAAATACTTTGCCCAAGTTGAGATCACACAAATTGGCGTTTAATGCCAACTTTCTACCCTATTCTAGCATTAAACGCCAGAACTGGCACAAAAGGTGGAGTTAAATGCCCAAACTGGCACAAAAGCTGTAATTAAACGCCAGGAATAGCCTATGCATGTGAAAGCTTCAATGCTCAGCCCAAACACACACCAAGTGGGCCCCGAAAGTGGATTTCTACATTATCTATCCTAGTTTACTCATTTTCTGTAAACCTAGGTTACTAGTTTAGTATAAAAACTACTTTTAGATATTTATTATGGATCTCATGACATTTTACATCTGACTTTGTATCTTCTACGACATGAGTCTCTAAACCCCATGGTTGGGTTGAGGAGCTCTGCTATGTCTCGATGGATTAATGCAATTATTTTTGTTTTCTATTCAATCACGCTTATTTCTATTCTAAGATATTCATTCGCACTTCAACATGATGAATGTGATGATCCGTGACACTCATCACCATTCTCAACTTATGAACGCGTGCCTGACAACCACTTCCGTTTTACCTTAGATTGAACGTGTATCTATTGGATTCCTGGTTCACGAGTTTGATTCCCTCTCCTGACAACAAAGTGTTCAATTCCGTGAAACCAAAGTCTTCATGGTATAAGCTAGAATCAGTTGGCAGCACTCTTGAGATTCGAAAATTCTAAACCTTGTCTGTGGTATTCCGAGTAGGATCTGGGAAGGGGTGATTGTGACAAGCTTCAAACTCACAAATGTTGGGTGCAGTGACAGTGTGCAAAAGGATCAATGGATCCTATTCTAGCACGAGTGAAAACCGACAGATGATTAGCCATGCAGTAAACCGTAGAGGACCATTTTCACTGAGAGGATGGATGGTAGCCATTGACAACGGTGATCCACCAACATACAGCTTGCCATGGAAGGAACCTTGCGTACGTGAAGAAGACAACAGAAGGAAAACAGAGATTCAGAAGACAGAGCATCTCCAAAACCTTAACATGTTCTCCATTACTGCATAATAAGTATTATTCATTTCATGTTCTTTTACTTTATACAAACAAAACTCTTTTCATTATTAATCTCCTGACTAAGGTTTACAAGATAACCATAGATTGCTTCAAGCCAACAATCTCTGTGGGATCGACCCTTACTCACGTAAGGTATTACTTGGACGACCCAGTGCACTTGCTGGTTAGTGGCGCCGGAGTTGTGAAAAGTGTGAATCACAATTCCGTGCACCAAGTTTTTGGCGCCGTTGCCGGGGATTGTTCGAGTTTGGACAACTGACGGTTCATCTTGTTACTTAGATTAGGAAAAATTGTCAGTTTGTTAGTTTAGAGTCTTTTTATTTTCTTTTCAAAAACATTTTCAAAAATCTTGTTTTTCTTTATTAATTTCTTTTCCTTGATTCTAGTTTCATTTCTTTTCAAACAATTTTAAGTTTGGTGTCCTTTGTGTTTTTATTTTCTTAAAAATTTTCAAAATTTGTTCTTGGTGTTCATCTTGACATTTAAAGCTTTCTTGTTCGTTTCCCTTGTTTTGATCTAAAAATTCTATGTTTGGTGTCATTTTGTGGTTTTTCTCTTTCCTCATAAAATTCAAAAATAAAAAATATATCATTTCCTTTAATTGCTCATAATTTTCGAAATTTTAGTCTCATTCTATTATTGTGATTGAAAAATTTTAAGTATGGTGTTTTCTTATTAAGAAAGTGATGAGCGGATAATTTATACTCTTCTTGGCATTGTTTTTAGGTAGTTTTTAGTAAGTTCAAGCTACTTTTAGGGATGTTTTCATTAGTTTTTATGTTAAATTCACATTTCTGGGCTTTATTATGATTTTGTGTGTTTTTCTATAATTTCAGGTAATTTCTGGCTGAAATTGAGGGACTTGAGCAAAACTCTGAAAAAGGCTGACAAAAGGACTGCTGATGCTGTTGGAATCTGACCTCCCTGCACTCAAAATGGATTTTCTAGAGCTACAGAACTCCAAATGGCGCGCTCTCAACGGCGTTGGAAATTAGACATCCAGAGCTTTCCAGCAATATATAATAGTTCATACTTTATTCGGGAATTGACGACATAAAGTGGTGCTCAACGCCAAGTACATGCTGCTGTCTGGAGTCAAACGCCAGAAACACGTCACGACCCGGAGTTGAACGCCAGAAACACGCTATAACTCGGCGTTCAACTCCAAAGGAAGCCTCAGCTCGTGGATAGATCAAGCTCAGCCCAAACACATACCAAGTGGGCCCCGGAAGTGAATTTATGCATCAATTACTTACCCCTGTAAACCCTAGTAGCTAGTTTAGTATAAATAAGACCTTTTACTAGTGTATTAGTTGTCTTTGGACCACGTTTCATCTTTGGTCTCAGTTTTGTTTTATTCTTCATCTTAGGAGGCCATTGATCACGTTTTGGGGGCTGGCCATTCGGCCATGCCTGAACCTTTCACTTATGTATTTTCAACGGTGGAGTTTCTACACACCATAGATTAAGGGTGTGGAGCTCTGCTGTACATCAAGTTTCAATACAATTACTATTATTTTCTATTCAATTCTCTTTTATTCTTATTCCAAGATATACGTAGCACCTCAACTTGATGAATGTGATGATCTGTGACACTCATCATCATTCTCACCTATGAACGCGCGTGACTGACAACCACTTCCGTTCTACTTTAGGCTGGGCGCATATCTCTTAGATTCCCCAATAAAATCTTCGTGGTATAAGCTAGATAGATGGCGGCATTCATGGGAATCCAGAAAGTCTAACCTTGTCTGTGGTATTCCGAGTAGGATTCCGGGAATCCAGAAAGTCTAACCTTGTCTGTGGTATTCCGAGTAGGATTATGGGATTGAATGACTGTGACGAGCTTCAAATTCCTGAAGGCTGGGCGTTAGTGACAGACGCAAAAGAATCAAGGGATTCTATTGTAACTTGATTGAGAATCGACAGATGATTAGCCGTGATGTGACCGAGCATAGGACCATTTTCACTGAGAGGATGGGATGTAGCCATTGACAACGGTGATGCCCTACATACAGCTTGCCATGGAAAGGAGTAAGAAGGATTGGATGAATGTAATAAGAAAGTAGAGATTCGAGAGGAGCACAGCATCTCCATATGCCTATATGAAATTCCCACCATGGAATTATATGAGTAACTATTTACTATTTTATTTTCTGTTTATTATTTATTTTCGAACTTATCATAAACCATTTAATTTGCCTAACTGAGATTTACAAGGTAACCATAGCTTGCTTCATACCAACAATATCTGTGGGATCGACCCTTACTCACGTAAGGTATTACTTGGATGACCCAGTACACTTGCTGGTTAAGTTGAACGGAGTTGTGATCACACGTGCCATTACCAGGGATTATTAAGATCCCAATTCATCATACCATGATCTCTTTGGGGTATTTTTGATAGAGCCAATATTTAAATTTCATACAAATACAAAGAGACCAACTTTGAGGATCACAATTTCGTCCACCAAGTTTTTGTCGCTGTTGCCGGGGATTGTTCGAGTATGGACAACTAACGGTTCATCTTGTTGCTCAGATTAGGTAATTTTCTTTTCTAAAATCTTTTTCAAAATTTTCTTTTCTTTTTCGTTATTTTTTTCTTTTCCAAAAATATTTTCAAAAATAATAATAAAAATATAAAAAAATCATAAAATCATAAAAACCAAAAAAATATTTTGTGTTTCTTGTTTGAGTTTTGAGTCAATTTTTAAGTTTGGTGTCAATTGCATGTTTCTAAAATCTATGCATTAATTTTTCGAAAATTTCATGCATTCATAGTGTTCTTCATGATCTTCAAGTTGTTCTTGGTAAGTCTTCTTGTTTGATCTTGATGTTTTCTTGTTTTGTGTTGTTTGTTGTTTTTCATATGCATTTTTCGTTTTTTAGAAGTCCATGCATTAAAAATTTCTAAGTTTGGTGTCTTGCATGTTTTCTTTGCATAAAAAATTTTTCAAAAATATGTTCTTGATGTTCATCATGATTTTCAAAGTGTTCTTGGCATTCATCTTGACATTCATAGTGTTCTTGCATGCATCTTGTGTTTTGATCCAACATTTTCATGTTTTGGGTCACTTTGGTGTTTTTCTCTCTCATCATAAAAAAAAATTCAAAAATCAAAAAAATATCTTTTCCTTTTTTATCTCCTAATTTTCGAAAATTTGAGTTGACTTAGTCAAAAATTTTAAAAATTAGTTGTTTCTTACAAGTCAAGTCAAATTTTCAATTTTTAAAAATCTTATCTTTTTGAAATCTTTTTCAAAAATCATATCTTTTCCATTTTTCTTTTTATTTTTGAAAATTTTCAAAAATCTTTTTCAAAATATCAAATTTTCAAAATTACACTAACAAGTAATATGATTGATTCAAAAATTTGAAGTTTGTTACTTTCTTGTTAAGAAAGGTTCAATCTTTAAATTCTAAAATCCTATCTTTTTAGTTTCTTGTTAGTTAAGTAATTTTATTTTTAAAAATTAAATCTTTTTCAAAATATCTTTTTCTTAAAAATCTTATCTTTTTATCTTATCTTTTTATCTTATCTTTTTCAAAATTTTATCTTTTTCAAAAATTTGATTTCAAAATATCCTATCTAACTTCTTATCTTTTTATCTTTTCAAATTTGACTTAAATATCTTTTTCAACTAACTCTTTGACTTTTTGTCTGTTTCTTATCTTTTTCAAAACCACCTAACTACTTTTCCCTCTCTAATTTTCGAAAATATCTCATCTCTTTTTCAAAAATTCTTTTTGTTTTAAAATTTTAATTTTAATTCTATCTTATCTTTAATTTTCGAAAATCACTAACTCCTTTTCAAACTTATTTTTGAATTTCTCCCTCTCTCATCTCTTTTTATTTATTTAATTATTTACTAACACTTCTCTTCATCTCTTATCACCTCCGCTATCCTTACTCTTTATACAGACTATTCATTCTTCTTTACTCTTCTCCCCTTTCTTCTTCTACTAACATAAAGGAATCTCTATACTGTGACATAGAGGATTCCTCTTCTTTTCTTGTTTTCTTCTCTTTCATATGAGCAGGAACAAGGACAAGAGCACTCTTGTTGAAGCTGATCTTGAACCTGAAAGGACTCTGAAGAGGAAACTAAGAGAAGCTAAATTACAACAATCCAGAAGTAACCTTTCAGAAATTTTCGAACAAGAAAAGGAGACGGCAGTCGAACCCAATAATGATAATGCAAGGAGGATGCTTGGTGATTTTACTAAGCCCACGTCCAAATTTGATGGAAGAAGCATCTCCATTCCTGCCATTGGAGCCAATAATTTTGAGCTTAAACCTCAACTAGTTGCTTTAATGCAACAGAACTGCAAGTTTTATGGACTTCCATCTGAAGATCCTTACCAGTTTTTAACTGAGTTCTTGCAGATTTGTGAGACTGTTAAGACGAATGGAGTTGATCCTGAAGTCTACAGACTCATGCTTATCCCTTATGCTGTGAGAGACAGAGCTAGAATATGGTTAGATTCACAACCTAAGGATAGCCTGGACTCCTGGGATAAGCTGGTCACGGCTTTCTTGGATAAATTCTTTCCTCCTCAAAAGCTGAGCAAGCTTAGAGTGGATGTTCAGACCTTTAAACAAAAAGATGGTGAATCCCTCTATGAAGCTTGGGAAAGATACAAGCAGTTGACCAAAAGGTGTCCATCTGACATGTTTTCAGAATGGACCATATTAGATATATTCTATTATGGTCTATCTGAGTTTTCGAAAATGTCATTGGACCATTCTGCAGGTGGATCTATTCACCTAAAGAAAATGCCTGAAGAGGCTCAAGAACTCATTAACATGGTTGCAAATAACCAATTCGTGTACACTTCTGAGAGGAATTCCGTGAATAATGGGACACCTCAGAGGAAGGGAGTTCTTGAAATTGATGCTCTGAATACCATATTGGCTCAGAACAAAGTGTTGACTCAGCAAGTCAACATGATCTCTCAAAGTTTGAATGGATGGCAAAATGCATCGAACAGTACTAAAGAGGCAGCTTCTGAAGAAGCTTATGATCCTGAAAACCCTGCAATGGCAGAGGTTAATTACATGGGTGAACCTTATGGAAACACCTATAATTCATCATGGAGAAATCATCCAAATTTCTCATGGAAGGATCAACAAAAGCCTCAACAAGGCTTCAACAATGGTGGATGCAATAGGCTGAGCAATAGCAAGCCTTTTCCATCATCTTCTCAGTAACAGACAGAGAATTCTGAACAAAACACTTCTAATTTAGCCAATCTAGTCTCTGATCTGTCAAAAGCCACTTTCAGTTTCATGAGTGAAACAAGATCCTCCATCAGAAATCTGGAGGCACAAGTGGGCCAGCTGAGTAAGAAAGTCATTGAAACTCCTCCTAGTATTCTCCCAAGCAATACAGAAGAGAATCCAAAAGGAGAGTGCAAGGCCATTGATGTGATCAATATGGCCGAATGCACAAGGGAGGAGAAAGACGAAAATCCTAGAGAGGAAGACCTCCTGGGACGTCTCTCAAGCAAGAAGGAGTTTCCTATTAAGGATCCAAAGGAATCTGAGGCTCATATAGAGACCATAGAGATTCCATTAAATCTCCTTCTGCCATTCATGAGCTCTGAAGACTATTCTTCCTCTGAGGAGGATGAAGATGTGACTGGAGAGCAAGTTGCTCAGTATTTAGGAGCTATCATGAAGCTGAATGCCAAGTTATTTGGTAATGAGACTTGGGAAAGTGAACCTCCCTTGCTCATTAATGAACTAGATACCTGGGTTCAGCACATTTTACCTCAAAAGAGACAAGATCCTGGCAAGTTCTTAATACCTTGTACCATAGGCACCATGACCTTTGAAAAAGCTCTATGTGATCTGGGGTCAAGGATAAATCTTATGCCACTCTCTGTAATGGAGAAGCTGGCGATCATTGAGGTACAACCTGCCTTGTTCTCATTACAATTGGCAGACAAGTCATTGAGACAAGCTTATGGAATAGTAGAGGACGTGTTAGTAAAGGTTGAAGGCCTTTACATCCCTGCTGATTTCATAATCTTAGACACTAGGAAGGAAGAGGATGAATGCATCATCCTTGGAAGACCTTTCCTAGCTACAGCAGGAGCTGTGATAGATGTCAACAGAGGTGAATTAGTCCTTCAATTGAATGGGGACTACCTTATGTTTAAGGCACATGGCCATCCCTTTGTGACAAAAGAGAGTAAGCATGAAGAGCTTCTCTCAGTTCAGAGTCAAGAAGAGCCTCCACAGTCAAACTCTAAGTTTGGTGTTGGGAGGCCACAACCAAACTCTAAGTTTGGTGTTAAGACCCCATATCCAAACTCTAAGTTTGGTGTTGGGACTATACAACATTGACCTGATCACCTTGTGGCTCCATGAGAGCCCACTGTCAAGCTATTGACATTAAAGAAGCGCTTGTTGGGAGGCAACCCAATTTTATTTATCTAATTTTTATTTTATTTTATTTTATTGTTATTTTCTGTTTTATTAGGTACATGATCATGTGGAGTCACGAAAAAATATAAAAATTAAAAACAGAATCAAAAGCAGCAGAAGGAAAATCACACCTTGGAGGGAGGACAGACTGGCGTTCAACGCCAGTAAGAAGCATTTGGCTGGCGTTCAACGCCAGAACAGAGCATGAATCTGGCGCTGAACGCCAGAAACAAGCAACATTCTGGCGTTTGAACGCCAGGAATGTGCCTTGAGGAAAGCTGGCGCTGAACGCCAGTAACCAGCATGGAATTGGCGTTCAACGCCAGAAACATGCTACACATGGGCGTTGAACGCCCAGAGTGTGCATCATCTCGGCGTTTAAACGCCAGAATGATGTGCAAAGGCATTTTACATGCCTAATTGGTGCAGGGATGTAATTCCTTGACACCTCAGGATCTGTGGACCCCACAGGATCCCCACCTAACATATTCCCACCTTACCTCCTAATCCTATAACACTCTTCCCCATATCACACTTCCCAACAACTTCAATCTCTCTTCCCAATTACCCCCTTCACCACTCACATCCATCCACTCTTCCCCGTAAACCCCACCTACCTTCAAAATTCAAAAATACTTTCCCACCCAATCCCACCATAAATGACCAAAACTATACCCTCTCCCCTCCCTATATATACCCTTCCCTTCTACTTCATTTTCACACAACACAAACCCCCTCTTCTACACCTTGGCCGAAACACCATCTCTCCCTCTCCTCCATATTTCTTCTTCTTCCTCTCCTCTTTTTTCTTCTCTTGTTCGAGGGCGAGCAATATTTTAAGTTTGGTGTGGTCAAAGCATAATCTTTTTTGTTTTCCATTACCATCAATGGCACCTAAGGACGGAGAATCCTCTAGAAAAGGAAAAGGGAAGATAAAAGCTTCCACCTCCGAGTCATGGGAGATGGAAAGATTCATCTCCAAAAGCCATCAAGACCACTTCTATGATGTTGTGGCAAAGAAGAAGGTGATCCCAGAGGTCCCTTTCAAGCTCAAGAAAAATGAGTATCCGGAGATCCGACATGAGATCCGAAGAAGAGGTTGGGAAGTCCTAACCAACCCCATGCAACAAGTCGGAATCTTAATGGTTCAAGAATTCTATGCCAATGCATGGATCACTAAGAACCATGATCAAAGTATGAACCCGAGTCCAAAGAATTATCTCACAATGGTTCGGGGGAAATACTTAGATTTTAGTCTGGAGAATGTGAGGTTGGCGTTCCACTTGCCCATGATGCAAGAAGATGTACGCCCCTACACTAGAAGGGTCAACTTTAATCAAAGGTTGGACCAAGTCCTTATGGACATATGCGTGGAAGGAGCTCAATGGAAAAGAGACTCCAAAGACAAGCCAGTTCAACTAAGAAGACTGGACCTCAAGCCTGTGGCTAGAGGATGGTTGGAGTTCATTCAACGCTCCATCATTCCCACTAGCAATCGATCTGAAGTTACTGTGGATCGGGCCATCATGATTCATAGTATCATGATTGGAGAGGAAGTAGAAGTTCATGAAGTCATCTCCAATGAAATCTACAAAATAGCCGAAAAGCCCTCCACCATGGCAAGGCTAGCTTTTCCTCACCTTATTTGCCATCTATGTTACTCAGCTGGAGTTATCATAGAAGGAGACATCCCCATTGAAGAGGATAAGCCCATCACCAAGAAGAGGATGGAGCAAGCAAGAGAAACCCTCCACGGATCTCAAGAGATGCATGAGGAAGCTCATCATCAAGAAATCCCTGAGATGCCTCAAGGGATGCACTTTCCTCCCAACAACTATTGGGAACAACTCAACACTTCCTTAGAAGATTTGAGCCACAAAAGCAATGAGGGAGGAGCAACAAAAGCAAATAAGGGACATAGAAGAGCTTAAGGACATTGTTGGTCCTTCAAGAAGAAGACGCCACTAAGGTGGATTCATTCCTTGTTCTTATTTCTTTTTGCTTTTCGGTTTTTATGTTGTGTTCATTTATGTTTTGTGTCTCTACTTCATGATCATTAGTGTTTAGTAACTATGTCTTAAAGTTATGAATAATCCCATTAATCCTTCACCTCTCTTAAATGAAAAACGTTTTTAATTCAAAAGAACAAGAAGTACATGAATTTCGAATTTATACTTGAATTTAGTTTAATTATATTGATGTGGTGACAATACTTTTTGCTTTCTGAATGAATGCTTGAACAGTGCATATTTTTTATCTTGTTGTTTATGAATGTTAAATTATTGGCTCCTGAAAGAATGATGAACAAAGAGAAATGTTATTGATGATCTGAAAAATCATGAGATTGATTCTTGAAGCAAGAAAAAGCAGTGAAAAAGCAAAAGCTTGTGAAAAAAAAAAGAAAAAAAATTGGCGAGAAAAAAAATTTTATTAGAAAGAAAAAGAAAAAGCCAATAGCCCTTAAAACCAAAAGGCAAGGGTGAAAAGGATCCAAGGCTTTGAGCATCAATGGATAGGAGGGCCCAAGGAAATAAAATCCAGGCCTAAGCAGCTAAATCAAGCTATCCCTAACCATGTGCTTGTGTCATGAAGGTCCAAGTGAAAAGCTTGAGACTGAGTGGTTAAATTGTGATCCAAAGCATAAAGAGCGTACTTAAGAGCTCTGGACACCTCTAACTGGGGACTTTAGCAAAGCTGAGTCACAATCTGAAAAGGTTCACCCAGTCATGTGTCTGTGGCATTTATGTATCCCGTGGTAATACTGGAAAACAAAGTGCTTAGGGCCACGGCCAAGACTCATAAGTAGCTGTGTTCAAGAATTAACATACTTAACTAGGAGAATCAATAACACTATCCGAAATTCTAAGTTCCTAGAGAAGCCAATCATTCTAAACTTCAAAGGAAAAAGTGAGATGCCAAAACTATTCAGAAGCAAAAAGCTACAAGTCCCGCTCATCTAATTAGAATTAATATTCATTGATATTTTGGAATTTATAGTATATTCTCTTCTTTTTATCCTAATTGATTTTCAGTTGCTTGGGGACAAGCAAAAATTTAAGTTTGGTGTTGTGATGAGCGGATAATTTATACGCTTTTTGGCATTGTTTTTAGGTAGTTTTTAGTAAGTTCAAGCTACTTTTAGGGATGTTTTCATTAGTTTTTATGTTAAATTCATATTTCTGGGCTTTATTATGAGTTTGTGTGTTTTTCTGTAATTTCAGGTAATTTCTGGCTGAAATTGAGGGACTTGAGCAAAACTCTGAAAAAGGCTGACAAAAGGACTGCTGATGCTGTTGGAATCTGATCTCCCTGCACTCAAAATAAATTTTCTAGAGCTACAGAACTCCAAATGGCGCGCTCTCAACGGCGTTGGAAATTAGACATCCAGAGCTTTCCAGCAATATATAATAGTTCATACTTTATTCGGGAATTGACGACATAAAGTGGTGCTCAACGCCAAGTACATGCTGCTGTCTGGAGTCAAACGCCAGAAACACGTCACGACCCGGAGTTGAACGCCAGAAACACGCTATAACTCGGCGTTCAACTCCAAAGGAAGCCTCAGCTCGTGGATAGATCAAGCTCAGCCCAAACACACACCAAGTGGGCCCCGGAAGTGAATTTATGCATCAATTACTTACCTCTGTAAACCCTAGTAGCTAGTTTAGTATAAATAAGACCTTTTACTAGTGTATTAGTTGTCTTTGGACCACGTTTCATCTTTGGTCTCAGTTTTGTTTTATTCTTCATCTTAGGAGGCCATTGATCACGTTTTGGGGGCTGGCCATTCGGCCATGCCTGAACCTTTCACTTATGTATTTTCAACGGTGGAGTTTCTACACACCATAGATTAAGGGTGTGGAGCTCTGCTGTACCTCAAGTTTCAATACAATTACTATTATTTTCTATTAAATTCTCTTTTATTCTTATTCCAAGATATACATAGCACTTCAACTTGATGAATGTGATGATCCGTGACACTCATCATCATTCTCACCTATGAACGCGCGTGACTGACAACCACTTCCGTTCTACTTTAGGCTGGGCGCATATCTCTTAGATTCCCCAATAGAATCTTCGTGGTATAAGCTAGATAGATGGCGGCATTCATAGGAATCCGGAAAGTCTAACCTTGTCTGTGGTATTCCGAGTAGGATTCCGGGAATCCAGAAAGTCTAACCTTGTCTGTGGTATTCCGAGTAGGATTATGGGATTGAATGACTGTGACGAGCTTCAAACTCCTAAAGGCTGGGCGTTAGTGACAGACGTAAAAGAATCAAGGGATTCTATTCCAACCTGATTGAGAACCGACAGATGATTAGCCGTGCTGTGACAGAGCATAGGACCATTTTCACTGAGAGGATGGGATGTAGCCATTGACAACGGTGATGCCCTACATACAGCTTGCCATGGAAAGGAGTAAGAAGGATTGGATGAATGTAATAAGAAAGTAGAGATTCGAGAGGAGCACAGCATCTCCATATGCCTATCTGAAATTCCCACCATGGAATTATATGAGTAACTATTTACTATTTTATTTTCTGTTTATTATTTATTTTCGAACTTATCATAAACCATTTAATCTGCTTAACTGAGATTTACAAGGTAACCATAGCTTGCTTCATACCAACAATCTCTATGGGATCGATCCTTACTCACGTAAGGTATTACTTGGATGACCCAGTACACTTGCTGGTTAAGTTGAACGGAGTTGTGATCACACGTGCCATTACCAGGGATTATTAAGATCCCAATTCATCATACCATGATCTCTTTGGGGTATTTTTGATAGAGCCAATATTTAAATTTCATACAAATACAAAGAGACCAACTTTGAGGATCACAATTTCGTCCACCAGAAAGTTTCAACATTTAAAATTTTGAAATCACATCTTTTTCAAAACTCCCTAACCACTTTTTATCTCTTCATTTTTTGAAAATCCTCACCCAAAAATTTTTCAAATCTTTTTAATTAATTAATTATTTTAGTTTTCAATTTTCTTTTATTTTCAAAAAAATAATAATAAATAACAATAATAATAAATACAATAAAAAATAAATAAAAATTCTTTGTTTACAATCAACATCATATCCCTTTCTCCATCATGGATCTAAGTGAAAATGAACAGTCCAGAAGGACTTTGGGGTCATATGTTAATCCCACTACTGCTTCATATGGGGGTAGTATCTGTATACCCCCCATTAAAGCTAGTAATTTTGAGTTAAACCCTCAGCTCATTATCATGGTGTAGTAAAATTGTGAGTTTTTCGGTCTTCCACAAGAAGAACCTACTGAGTTTCTGGTATAATTCTTACAAATTGCTGACACAGTACGTGATAAGGAAGTAGATCAGGATGTCTACAAACTATTACTGTTTCCATTTGCTGTGAAAGATCAAGCTAAGAGGTGGTTAAATAACCAACCTACAGCAAGCATAAGAACATGGAAACAGCTGTCAAAAAAATTCTTGAATCAATATTTCCCTCCTAAAAGGATGACACAGCTAAGGCTAGACATCTAAGGCTTCAAACAAGGAGATAATGAATCTCTTTATGAAGCCTATGAGAGGTACAGAGAGATGCTAAAGAAATGCCCCTTTAAAATGTTTTCAGAGTGGGTGCAGTTAGACATCTTCTACTACGGGCTTACAAAAAAAGCTCAGATATCTCTAGACCACTCAGCTGGTGGATTTATACACATGAGAAAGACGATTGAAGAGGCTCAAGAGCTCATAGATACAGTTGCTAGAAATCAACACCTGTACTTAAATAGTGAGTCCTCCATGAAAGAAGAAGCTAAGGCAGTATCAACTGACTTTAGTCCTCAGGAACAAGTTGCTGAACTTAATCAGGAACTATCTTCTATAACAAGACAGTTAGCAAAATTTAAGAAGATGCTACAAGAAACCAAAAATGCTAATAAGGATATGGAATCACAATTGAATCAGACAAAACAGCAGTTATTAAAACAGATAACAGAAGAGTGCCAAGTAGTTCAGTTAAGAAGTGGAAAAACATTAAATACCTCAACTCAGAGCAGCAGAAAGCCAAGAAAAAAACAACTGACAGAGGATGAGTAAACTGCTACCCAAAATCCCTCTGAGGACAGTAAGAGCCCAGAGAGGAATGATTCTGGCATTCAAACGCCAGAAAAAGGTGAAAAACTGGCGTTAAACGCCCGGTGGATACCCAGTTCTGGCATTCAAACGCCAGAAAAGGGTAAAAAATTGGCGTTAAACGCCCATTGGGAGCCCAATTTTGGCTTTCAAATGCCAGAAAGGGGAGGGAATCTGGCGTTAAACGCCCATCCAGCCCCCAAGCCTGGCGTTCAAATGCCAATGAGAGATCAGACACCTGCAAGTGCTGATAGTAACCCCTCTAAGAAGGCTTCTCCAACCACCTCTATAGGAAATAAACCTGCAGCAACTAAGGTTGAAGAATACAAAGCCAAGATGCCTTATCTTCAGAAACTCTGCCAAGCAGAACAGGATAAATAATTTCCCCATTTTGCAGACGATCTCAGGACTCGTGAAATCAAGATTCCGTTTGCAGAGGAACTTGAGAAAATACCCTCTTATTCTAAGTTCATGAAAGAGATCTTAAGTCATTAGAAGGATTGGAGGGAAACTAAAAAAGTCTTCCTCACTGAAGAATGCAGTGCAGTCATTTTAAAGAGCTTACCAGAAAGTTTAAGGAACCTGGGAGCTTCATGATACCATGCACATTAGAGGGCACTTGTACCAAGACAGCTCTATGTGATCTTCGGGCAAGTATCAACCTAATCCCTGCATCCACTATCAAAAAGCTTGGCTTGACTGAAGAGGTTAAACCAACCCAGATATGTCTTCAACTTGCTGATGGCTCCATTAAATATCCATCAGGCATAATTGAGGACATGATTGTCAAGGTTGGGCCATTCGCCTTTCCCACTGGCTTTGTGGTGCTGGAAATAGAGGAGCACAAGAGTGCAACTCTCATTCTAGGAAGACCTTTCCTAGTAATTGGACGAACCCTCATTGATGTCCAAAAAGGGGAGGTGACCTTGAGAGTCAATGAGGACGAGTTTAAGTTAAATATTGTCAAAGCTATGTAGCATCCAGACACCTCAAAAGACTGCATGAGCCTTGATATTATTGACTCTCTGGTAGAGGAGATCAATATGGCTGAGAGTCTCGAATTAGAGCTAGAGGACATCTTTGAAGATGTTCACCCTGCTCTGGAGGAACCAGAGGAAACAGAAAAGCTTCTGAAAACTCCTCAGGAAGATAATAAGCCTACTAAACCCGAGCTAAAACCACTACCACCATCCCTGAAATATGCGTTTCTGGGAAAGGATGGCACTTTTCCTATAATCATAAGCTCTGCTTTAGACCCACATGAAGAGAAAGCACTAATTCAGGTACTAAGAACACACAAGACAGCTCTTGGGTGGTTCACAAGTGATCTTAAGGGCATTAGCCCAGCCAGATGCATGCATAAGATCCTATTGGAGGATAATGCTAAGCCAGTGGTTCAACCACAGAGGCGACTAAATCCAGCCATGAAGGAGGTGGTGCAGAAAGAGGTCACTAAATTACTAGAGGCTGGGATTATTTATCCTATTTCTGATAGCCCCTGGGTGAGCCCTGTCCAAGTTGTACCCAAAAAGGGAGGCATGACAGTGGTTCATAATGAAAAGAGTGAACTGGTTCCTACAAGAATAGTTAGAGGGTGGCGTATGTGTATTGACTACAGATGGTTCAATACAGCCACCAGAAAGGATCATTTTCCTTTACCATTCATAGACCAAATGCTAGAAAGACTAGCAGGTCATGACTATTACTACTTTTTGGATGGCTATTCAGGCTATAACCAAATTGTAGTAGATCCTCAAGATCAAGAGAAAACAGCATTCACATGTCCATCTGGAGTATTTGCCTACAGAAGGATGCCATTTGGTCTGTGTAATGCACTTGCAACTTTTTCGAGATGCATGCTTTCTATCTTCTCTGATATGGTGGAAAATTTTCTAGAAGTTTTCATGGATGACTTCTCAGTATTTGGAGACTCATTTAGCTCCTGTCTTGATCACCTAGCACTTGTTCTGAAAAGATGCCAAGAGACTAACCTGGTTTTAAACCGGGAAAAATGTCACTTTATGGTGACTGAAGGAATTGTCCTTGGACATAAAATTTTGAACAAGGGAATAGAGTGGATCAAGCAAAGGTAGAGGTAATTGAAAAATTACCACCATCCACCAATGTTAAGGCAATCAAAAGCTTTCTGGGACATGCAGGATTCTACAGGAGGTTTATAAAGAATTTTTCAAAAATCGCAAAACCTATGAGCAATCTGCTAGTTGCTGATGCACCATTCGTCTTTGACACATAGTGTTTGCAGGCCTTTGAGACTCTGAAGGCTAAGTTTGTCACAGCACCTGTCATATCTGCACCAGACTAGACATTGCCATTCAAATTAATGTGTGATGCCAGTGACCAGGCTATTGGTGTAGTACTAGGACAGAGGCACAACAAGCTTCTGCACATTATTTACTATGACAGTCGTGTCTAAATGACGCACAGAAAAATTACACAACCACAAAAAAAAGAGATGCTAACAGTGGTTTATGCCATTGACAAGTTTAGATCATACTTAGTAGGATCAAAAGTGATTGTGTACACTGACCATGCTGCTCTTAAATATCTACTCACTAAGCAGGATTCAAAACCCAGGCTCATAAGATGGGTGTTACTTCTGCAAGAGTTTGATATAGAAATAAGAGACAGAAAAGGGACAGAGAACCAAGTGGCTGATCATCTGTCCCAGATAGAACCAGTAGAAGGGACGTTCTCCCCCTCTATTGAGATCTCTGAAACCTTTCTGCATGAGAAACTCTTTGCCATTCAGGAAACACCATGGTTTGCAGACATTGCAAACTATAAAGCTGTCAGATTCATACCCAAAGAGTACAGCAGGCAGCAAACAAAGAAATTGATTTCTGATGCAAAGTTCTACTTGTGGGATGAACCATATCTCTTTAAGAGATGTGCAGACAAAATAATCCGTAGATGTGTGCCCAAGGAAGAGGCACAGAAGATCTTATGGCATTACCATGGATCACAATATGGAGGCCATTTTGGAAGTGAGCGAACATCTACAAGAGTCCTCCAATGTGGCTTCTACTGGCCTACCATTAATAGAGACTCCCGAGAGTTTGTACGTAACTGTGACAGTTGCCAAAGAGCTAGCAATCTACCTCACGGTTATGCCATGCCTCAACAAGGGATCTTAGAGATTGAGTTGTTTGATGTATGGGGTATTGACTTCACGGGGCCTTTCCCACCATCATACTCAAACACTTATATCTTGGTGGCAGTAGATTATGTATCTAAGTGGGTGGAGGCAATTGCAACACCCACCAATGATACTAAGATAGTGATTAGGTTCCTCCAGAAGCATATCTTCAGCAGGTTCGGTGTCCCTAGGATACTGATCAGTGATGGGGGCACTCATTTCTGTAATAAACAGCTTGACTCTACTCTGGTCTGATATGGAATTAACCACAAAGTGGTGACTCCGTATCATCCCCAGACAAATGGGCAGGCTGAAGTCTCAAATAGAGAACTTAAAAGAATCCTGGAACGGACTGTGAGTAACTACAGAAAGGATTGGGCAAGAAGTCTGGATGATGCTCTATGGGCATACAGAACGACATTCAAGACTCCCATAGGGACCTCTCCATACCAACTTGTGTATGAGAAAGCGTGCCATTTGCCAGTGGAACTGGAACACAAGGCCTACTGGGCAACCATATTCCTAAATCTTGATGCCAAGTTAGCTGGAGAGAAAAGATTGCTCCAGTTGATTGAGCTAGAGGAATTCAGACTCAATGCTTTTGAAAATACAAATATTTACAAGGAAAAAGCAAAAAAGTGGCATGACAAGAAACTGTCATCCAGAGTCTTTGAGCCAGAACAGAAGGTTCTGCTGTTCAACTCTAGGCTCAAATTGTTTCCCGGGAAACTGAAATCCCGGTGGAAGGGACCATATGTGATTACAAGTGTGTCACCATATGGCTATGTAGAGCTTCAAGATATTGATTCTAATAAGAGGTTCATTGTTAATGGACAGAGAGTCAAGCATTATCTTGAAGGTAATGTTGAGCAAGAATGCTCAAAGCTGAGACTAGATTAAAGCTCAGTAAGGCCCAGCTAAAGATAATAAAGAAGCACTTGCTGGGAGGCAACCCAGCCATTAGCGAAGTTTATTTGTTATTTAAATAATAATTATAGGAGTTTGATATAAATTATCTTCAAGGTTAATTATCAATTGCAGGAATTCACAGAGATACAGAAGGATTCAGAGCATAAAGCAGAGAAAAGGAGCTCACTGGCACAAAAATGCCAGTAAGGGGTAATTTGGGCGTTAAACGCCCAAAATGGTGCCCATTCTGGGTGTTTAACGCCAGAATTGTAGCATCCTGGGCATTTAGAAAAACGCCTAGTGATAAAGGTTTTCTGGCGTTTAACGCCAGCCACGGTACCTGGCTTGGTGTTAAATGCCCAAAAGAAGTAGCAAATGGGCATTAAACTCCAGGAATGTGTAGGGGAGGAAGTTTTGTTTCCAACTCAAATTTTTTTCAAATTTTCATGTTTCCATCCAAAATTTCTTACATAAACATGTTACAAATTATCATCTTTCAATTTCAATTTCAAAAAATAAATAAATAATAAATTTTTAATCCTAAAAAATCTTTCTCAAATCTTCTTCAACTTCTTTTCAAATCTTTTTCAAAACTCATCTATCTTTTTAATTTCTTCTCAAATCTTTTTCAACTCATTATACTATCTTTTCAAATTCTTATTTATCTTTTTCAAATCTCTCTCATATCTTTTTAATTTTAAAATTACATCTTTTTCATATCATATTTATCTTTTACAAATCATATCTTCTATCATATCTTTTTCAAAATATTCGAACCCACCCCCTCCCTTTTAAATTCACATTCCCTTTTAAATTCACATTCGGCCTCCCCCTCTCCTCCACAACACGAATTTGACTCTCCTTCTATTCGTCTCCTTTCCTTTCTTTTGCTTGAGGATAAGCAAACCTCTAAGTTTGGTGTGTTTTTCGTGATCACTGAGCTAAGATTCACTAAGATCATGGCTCCTAAGGGAAAACAAACCACTTCAAGAGGCAAGAAAGGGAACACTCCAAAACCACTTTGGAATCAAGAGAGGTTCTTAAACAAAGAACATACAGACCATTATCCCAAAATAATGGGTCTAAGGTCAGTGATCCTGGAAGTTAAATTCGATCTGAAAGAAGATGAATATCCGGAGATCCAAGAGTAGATTCGAAATAGGGGCTGGGAAATTCTAGCTAATCCTGAGACAAAGGTGGGTAGAAATATGGTTCAGGAATTCTACTCAAATCTGTGGCAAACAGATAAGCAGAGAATGACTGGAACCGCCTTCTATACCTTTCGAACTATGGTCAGAAGGAAGATTATTTACTTCCACCTAGACAAAATAAGAGAGGTCTTCAAGCTGCCTCAACTACAAGATGATCCAGAATCCTTTAATAGGAGAATGGTAAGATTAGATAAGTGCTTGGACCAAGTTCCAGAGGACATATGCATTCTTGGAACCAAGTGGATAACCAACACAAAAGATGTCCCAAATCAACTCAAGAGAGGAGATCTCAAACCAATCGCTAGGGGCTGGCTGGACTTCATTGGGCATTCTATACTACCCACTAGTAACCGCTCTGAAGTCACTGTCAAAAGAGCAGTGATGATCCATTGCATTATGCAGGGAAATGAAGTGGAGATTCATCAACTGATTTCTTGTGAGCTTTACAGAATTGCAAACAAGAACTCCACTGATGCCAAATTGGCTTACCTAAGCTTAATCTCTCTGCTATGTAAAGATGCTAGGGTAAAGATGGGAGTGGATGAGTATATCTCAGTCAAGCACCCAATCACCAAAAAATCAATGGAAGGACAACAAGTGTAAGATAACTCCATCAAAAGGAGGGTGCAAGAGTTCCTCCCAGAAATCCCTCATATTGACTACTAGACCCGCCTAGAAGCATCTGTCACCAAGCTGCAAGAAGCTATGGATCAACTTAAGGAAGAACAGCAAAATCAAAATAGCATGCTTTGCAAACTGCTTAAGGAGCAAGAAAAGCAAGGGCGTGAGCTACAGGAGCTAAAGCGCCAGACGCTCTCCCTTGAGGGACCATAAACCACACAGATTGAAGGAGCATCCATCCCCCAAAATAAAGGTTATTGAGTCCTAATCTTAACTATATGATAACTTTTATCATTAGAAACCTATCTTAAGAGTTACATGAATATTAGTAATTAGGATCCTTATTTTTAAATTTATTTTTTATCTCCAAGAAAGCTATAATTTATTTTTCTCATCATCATTAAACATGAATAAAATAGTAGATTCCTTGAGTAAAGATGCAATTATTTTGAGTTTTTAAGAGAAGAATTCAAAATTATTTAATTGTGGTGGCAATACTCTTTATTTTCTGAATGAATGCTTGAACAGTGCATATTTTTTATAGTGAAGATTATGAATGTTAAAATTATTGGCTCTTGAAAGAATGATGAAAAAAAGAGAGAAATGTTATTGATAATCTGAAAAATCATGAAATTGATTCTTGAAGCAAGAAAAAGCAGTGAAGAACAAAGCTGGTGAAAAAAAATTGGCGAAAAAAATTATAAAAGAAAAAGAAAAAGCCAATAGCCCTTTAAACCAAAAGTCAAGGGTAAAAAGGATCTAAGGCGTTGAGTATTAATGGATAGGAGGGCCCAAAAGAATAGAATCTGGGCCTAAGCAGCTAAATCAAGCTGTCCCTAACCATGTGCTTGTGCATGAAGGTCCAAGTAAAACACTTGAGACTGAGTGGTTAAAGTCGTGATCTAAAGCAAAAGAGTGTGCCTAAGAACTTTGGACACCTCTAACTGGGGACTCTAGCAAAGATGAGCCACAATCTAAAAGGTTTATCCAGTAATGTGTCTGTGGCATTTATGTATCCTCTAGTATTACTGGAAAACAAGGTGCTTAGGGTCATAGCCAAGACTCATAAAATAGCTGTGTTCAAGAATCAACATACAGAACTAGGAGAATCAATAACACTATCTTAATTCTGAATTCCTAGAGATGTCAATCATTCTGAACTTCAAAGGATAAAGTGAGATGCCAAAATTGTTCAGAAGCAAAAAGCTACTAGCCCCGCTCATCTAATTAGAATTTGAGCTTCACTTAAAACACTGGGATTTTATTGCAACTTGATCCTCTTTTTATCCTATTTTATTTTATCTAGTTGCTTGGGGACAAGCAACAGTTTAAGTTTGGTGTTATGATGAGCGGATATTTTATACGCTTTTTGGTGGTATTTTCATGTAGTTTTAGTTTGTTTTAGTTACTTTTTAGTATATTTTTATTAGTTTTTATGCAAAAATTACATTTCTGGACTTTACTATGAGTTTTTGTATTTTTCTGTGATTTTAGGTATTTTATGGCTGAAATGGAGGGACCTGAGCAAAAATCTGATTCAAAGGTTGAAAAAAGACTACAGATGTTGTTGGATTCTGACCTCCCTGCACTTGAAATAGATTTTCTGAAGCTACAAACGCCAACTTGGCATGCTCTCAATTGCGTTGGAAAGTAGACATCTTGGGCTTTTAGCAACATATAATAGTAAATACTTTGCCCGAGTTGAGATCATGCAAACTGGCGTTTAACGCCAACTTTCTACCCTATTCTGGCGTTAAACGCCAGAACTGGCATAAAAGTTGGAGTTAAACGCCCAAACTGGTACAAAAGCTGGAGTTAAATGCCAGAAATAGCCTATGCACATGAAAGCTTTAATGCTCATCCCAAACACACACCAAGTGGGCTCCGAAACTAGATTTCTGCATTATCTATCTAAGTTTACTCATTTTCTATAAATCTAGGTTACTAGTTTAGTATAAAAACTACTTTTAGAGATTTATTGTGGATCTCATGACATTTTACATCAGACTTTGTATCTTCTACGGCATGAGTCTCTAAACCCCATGGTTGGGGGTGAGGAGCTCTGCTATGTCTCGAGAGATTAATGCAATTATTTCTGTTTTCTATTCAATCACGCTTGTTTCTATTCTAAGATATTCATTTGTACTTCAACATGATAAATGTGATGATCCATGACACTCATCACCATTCTCAACTTATGAACGCGTGCGTGACAACCACTTTCGTTCTACCTTAGATTGAATGTGTATCTCTTGGATTCCTGGTTCACGAGTTTGATTCCCTCTCCTGACAACAAAGTGTTAAATTTCGTGAAACCAGAGTCTTCGTGGTATAAGCTAGAATCAGTTGGCAGCACTCTTGAGATCCGAAAAGTATAAACCTTGTATGTGATATTCTGAGTAGGATCTGGGAAGGGGTGACTATGACGAGCTTCAAACTCACAAATGTTGGGTGCAGTGACAGTGTGTAAAAGGATCAAGGGATCCTATTCTGGCACGAGTGAGAACTGGCAGATGATTAGCCATGCGAGAAACCATAGAGGACCATTTTCACTGAGAGGATGGATGGTAGCCATTGACAACGGTAATCCACCAACATACAGCTTACCATGGAAGGAACCTTGCGTGCGTGAAGAAGACAACAGAAGGAAAGCAGAGATTCAGAAGACAGAGCATCTCCAAAACCTCAACCTGTTCTCTATTACTGCATAACAAGTATTATTCATTTCATGTTCTTTTACTTTTTACAAACAAAACTCTTTTCATTATTAATCTCCTGACTAAGGTTTACAAGATAACCATAGATTGCTGTAAGCCGACCATCTCCGTGGGATCGACCCTTACTCACGTAAGGTATTACTTGGATGACCCAGTACACTTGCTGGTTAGTGGCACCGGAGTTGTGAAAAGTGTGAATCACAATTCCGTGCACCACTCTCTCAATAAGTTCTTGAGCCTCTCCAATGGTCTTTCTCATGTGTATGGAACCACCAGCAGAGTGGTCCAAAGATATTCTAGCTATGTCAGGAATCCCATAATAGAAGATGTCTAACTGTACCCATTCTAAAAATATTTCAGTGGGACATTTTCTTAGCATCCTCTTATACCTCTTCCTGGCATCATAAAGAGATTCAGTGTCTTATACCTCTTAGCTGGGTCATCTTTCTTAGGGGAAAATATTGGTTTAAAAACTTGTCCACTAACTGTTTTCAATATTTTAAACTAGCTTTAGGCTGGTTATCCAACCACCTTTTTGCTTGACCCTTTAAAGCAAAAGGAAAGAGCAATAACGTGTAGACCTCTTGGTCTACTCCCTCACTATGTACTGTGTCAGCAATCTTTAAAAAGTCTGCAAAGAATTCACTAGGTTCTTCCAGAGGAAGCGCAGAATACTGGCAGTTCTGCTGCACCAGAGTAATAAGGTGAGGGTTTAAATCAAAGCTACTATCTCTAATTTGAGGTGTGCTGATACTAATTCCATAGAAGTCAGCATTGGGATTTGTATAAGATCCCAGAGTTCTTCTGAACTCTTCATTCCCACTTGAGTTCATGATTGAGAAAGGTAAAAGATGAGGAGGAAAGAATGAGGATAGAAAGGGTAGAAGAAGAGATCGAAAGATAGAAGATAAACAATAATTAAAATATTTTTTTGTTTTTATTTTATTTATATATTTCAACCGAAAATTAAAGTTAATTAATTAAAAGGAATTGAAAATTTAATTATTAAATTTCAAAAAAAGAAGAGAGAAAAATAGAAGAAGAAATTCGAAAATTAGAAGAGAAGAGTTAGTTAGGAAGTTTTGAGAAAGAGGAGAGAGAACAGAGGAAGATTTTAATTTAAAATAAGATAAGACATCAGATAAGAAAAGATTTGAAATTAAAATTTTGAAATTAGAAAAAAGATAAGACAAGAAATTAAAAAGTTTTGAAAATGATTTGATTTTAAAATTTAAAGAAAGATAAGATAGAAAAGATAAGGAAGTTAAGAAAAGATAAGTTTTAAAATTAAAAAGATTTGAATTTTAAGTTTTAAATTTCAAAATTAAATTTTGAATTTTGAAATTGAAATTTGAATTTTGAAATTTTGAAATAGTCAACAACATAAGATAGAGATTTGAAAAAGATTTGATTTTTTGAAAAGGTTAAATTTTGAAAATTAAAATTTGAAATTTAAATTTTGAAATTTTGAAAGTTAAAATTTTAAATTTGAAATAAGATAAGATAAGATTTTGAAAATGATATGATTTTTTATTTTGAAAAGATTTGATTTTTGAAATTTAAAATTAAGATAAGATAAAAAATTTTAAAATTAAAATCTGAATTTTTAATTAGATTTTCAAAAATTATGGTTGAAATCAAGTTAGAAAAGATATATTTTTTATTTTTTTGAATTTAATGAAGAGAGAGAAACACAAGTAAATGACACAAGACTTAAAATTTTTTAGACCTAATGCTCCTTACTTTCAAATATTTTGGAGGGAAATACAAAGGAACACCAAATTTAAAAATTTTAAGATAAAAAACTAGGAAGACTCAAGAATACTTTAAAAAGACACAAGAACACAAAGAACAAAATTTAAAGCCTTAAAGAACACAAGAACGTAAAAAATAACACCAAACTTAAAATTTTTAGAAAACTGAAAAGAAATCTTCGAAAAACACAAGAAAATAAACAAGAAAACACCAAGAACAAGATTTAAACAAAGAAAAATTATTTTTGAATTTTTTTTAAAGAAGGACTCAAAGACAATTCTGAGGATGCCAAAAATAAACTATATGAAAAAGGTTTTTTGAAAAGTTTTAAAATTTTTATAATTGAAAAGCATGAACATGCATGACTCAAACCAAGAACGAGAATTGAACAAAGAAAATAAAAAAATTTTTGAAAAAGGTTATGAAATTTTCAAAAATTTAGAGAAGAAGAATGTAAAAATAAAAGACTCAAATAAGAACACACTCAAAGACTCTCAATTAGAAAGCTAAGGACGCTTGAACAATAAAATTTTTGAAAAAGGTTTTTAGAAAAAATTTTAAAAATTTTCAAACAATTACGGAAGAAGAAAACAAAAATAAATAAAAAAATAAAATTTACCTGATCTAGGGAGCAAGACAATCCGGCAGTTTGTCCGAACTCAACAATCCCCGGCAACGGTGCCAAAAACTTGGTAGCACGAATCCCTACACCTTTGTACTGTTGTACCAGCAAGTACACTGGGTCGTCCAAGTAATACCTGAGCGAGTCAGGGTCGATCCCACGGAGATTGTAGTTTAAATCAATCTATGGTTATCCTGCACGTCTTAGTCAGGCAGATCAGAAGGAGTTGGTTGAACTTTGTATAAGTTCTTGTTATATCAAATATTTGGATGATAAATAGGAATAAGGAAGTAAATGGAATCAACAAAGGGAATGGAGTTGAGGTTTGGAGTTGCTTGGCCTCTCAGAATTAATTCAGGTAACATTATCTTCTCTGCTTGTGAGTGATCTCTTCTATGGCAGGTTGTATATGATCAATGCCATGGGCCGTGGTCATTGATCTCCTCTGCTATAGAATAAACGCCATTGGTTGTGGTCATCCAATCTGACGAAGGGTGAAGCGCTTAGCAAGTCATTCTCCTGGCGATCCTACTCAAAATGCTATAGACAAGGTCGAATCTTTTGGATTGGAGAACGCTGCTTCTTTGGATTCTAGCCTATACCATGGAGACCCTAATCTCCTTGAAAATCGGCTGAACTGGTGTCTCGAGAAGTCCCCAACAAAATCGTGGATTAACCGTCTGAGAAATGTATAAACATAGTTGTTGGCTCGTGCTTTCTAGTCACGTATTCACACGAACCTAAGTAGACGCAGGTGTTTGTCAGGCACGTTCGTCTTAATGTGATGAACAGAGCTAATTTGTCAGATAATCCTATTCACCACGATGAAGATTAGATATACATCTTAGAAACAGATCAAACACGGATCGGAGAAGAAATAGTAATACTTTTATTAATTCATAGGACTCAGCAAGGCTCTTCCCCTCAACCTAGGACGTTCAGAAACTCATCCTGAGGTAGAACACAATGTAAAACATGTATGATGGTAAAAGTGACGTCAAAGTGTTCGAATAACATGAATAAAATCCTTTAAATACTAAATAATGACTAGTAAGGGTAAAATAGTCTATTTAATGCTAAAATCCACTTTTGGAGCCCACTTAGTGAGTGTTTGGGCTGAGCTTTGATGAAATCCACGTGCTTAGACTTCCTTGTGTGTTGAACTCCAGTCCTGGCACCTTTTTGGGTGTTGGACTCCAGCTTGGAATCCCTTTCTGGCGCTAGACGCCAGAACTAGTTAGATGGCTGGCGTTGAACACTAGTTTTGGGCCTCCTAATCCGATGAAAAGTATAGACTTTTATATATTGTTGGAAAGCGCTGGAAGTCAACTTTCGATAGCCATTGAGAGCACTCTATTTTGACATATGTAGATCCAGAAAAGCTCTTCCGAGTGCAGATAGGTCAGATTTGGACAGCATCTACAACGCTTTCTCTGTCTCTGAATTAGACTTTTGCTCCAGCTCCTCAATTTCAGCCATAAAATATCTGAAATTGCACAAAAACACACAAACTCAACGTAGAATCAAAAAATGTGAATTTAACACTAAAACCTATAAAAACTTAATAAAAACCTAAATAAAACACACTAAAAACTATATGAAAATGATGCCAAAAAGCGTATAAAATATCCGCTCATCAGACACGCAAATCAACCTGCTTATAACATGAATGCTCAATCCAAGCTCAACTACATAATTGAATATATGCCTAACTTAAATCCAGCAATCCGAAGGTGTGATGAAGACTTTGAGAGGCTAAGTAAGTTGAAAGCAGGAAGAGCATTGCTCTATGAAGAGGCAGTGGAAAAGAAAATGAAGAGAGCTAGATTCTGGAGGAAGCAAAAGGGGAAACAAAAGGACAAGGGAGATACAAGAAATCCACAAGAAGGAGACCAAGAAGAAGAGAAAAAGAAGAAGAAGAAAGAAAAGCAATCCAAGGAATAAAAGGTTGTAGAGGTCCTTCTCATTTTGGCATTGAATAAGGAGTGCGTGTATGAAACAGAACATGCCTCCAATTCTAGTTTGAGTTTAACTTTAGTTTAAATCACTTACATTCTACTTTCTCTCTTTAATTTTCATTTTAGCTTGCTAGCCTAAGTACTTATTTTATTTCCATCTTACTTGAATGTATGCTTAGTTCCCTTTGCTTGAATAAAAGAAAATGTTGTGAAACAAAGAAACAGTAAAAGTCCATCCTTAGTAGAAGATAAAATAAGGTTATGTGGTGGTGCATACTTGAATTCTTAGCAAGCTCACTAATAAAATTGAAGGGTAGAATGTTCTTTAAGTATGAACCTAGTGTGCATAATATGAAACCTTTGTGGATAAAGATCATTAGAAGAAAGAAAGAAAAAGGAAGAATGAAAGAAAACCCAACGTTAGTGACAAAGTTGAGCCACCAACGGCTAGCACCAACATTGGCAACAAAAAAAAGAAAGAAACAATGAATAAGCTAGGCACCAATAGTTTGACCCTTAGGATACATGCATGTGGTGCTTTTGTACTAAGATCTGCTTGGATGATTAGGTTCTAAGGAGTGTTTTAAGACTTGGTAACTTGGGTTAACTAACCTGAGATTATCAACCAAAAGTTCACTATCAAGAGCAACCTAACTACAAAGTATTTAGTAACCCAAAGAGGTGCTGGGCATCAATGTCTCTAGGTTGAAATGCAAGCCAAATGCCTGTGGTGTGTATGTGTTGAGAAGAGGCTTGAGTTAGTAAGCCTGAGGGGTGCTTCATCACCTAACACCTTGAACTGGGTCGGGAGTGTTGACTGAAAACTTACCTTAAAAAGCTGCCTCAACACAGAACACTAAGCTCAATAAAGAATAAGTTTCTAAGAAAAGAGAAAAGAACCAAGCATCAAAGAATAAATAGGTTTCATAGAAGCACCAGAGTCAGTGCTCAAGGGGATGTAGTGGACTCTAGAAATCAATAAGTGTTGAGCTTCAAAGATATCTTGCCTGAAACCCCATGAACCAAGATCAATTACCCTCCAATAAGGACCTATACTCTGCTCTGTTTTCATTCATTCTTTTTATGTTTTACAGCTTGCTTGGGGACAAGTAAGATTTAAGTTTGGTGTTGTGATGCCTAGGCATCTTAGGCTAGTTTCACAAGCCTTTTTAATTAGTTTTCATTTGGTTTCATGCACTTTCTTAAGTAATAAGTAAGCATTTGGATGAAAAATGTATGCTTGTCTTGATTCAATCAAATATTGTTAATTATGTGCATTTTCATGGGATTTATGCAAGATTTACTTAATGCAATGAATGATGCATTATCTTATGATTATGGAAATACTTTGATGCATTTTGTTTGATTGATGATAACTAAGAAGAAGCAAGAGAAGGGCAAGGAAGAAGCAGAGGAGGCAACGTTGGTGGCCGAAGTTGGCTTACCAATGTTGCCATGAACATTTCTTATGGAGAAGGAATCAACGTTGGTGGCCAAGTTGGCTCACCAACGTTGCCATAAATGTTGCCTAAGGAAGAGGATTAAGCAACGTTGGTGGCCCTAGTTGGCTCACCAACGTTGCCATGAACGTTGCTTTTGTAAGAGTGAGCAACGTTGGTGGCCAAGTTGGCTCACCAACATTGCCATAAACGTTGGCATTAGTAAAAGAAGGCAACGTTGGTGGCTAAAGTTGGACCACCAATATTGCCACAAATGTTCCAAGCATGAAAAGCATCGTTGGTGGCCCAAAGTGGCTCACCAACGTTGCTAACAACGTTGCTACAAGAGAGGTGCAACGTTGGTGGCCAAAGTTGGCTCACCAACATTGTTCACCAACGCTCCATGGCTTAACATGCAATGTTGGTGGCCCAAGGGTTGCTCACCAACGTTGCTGGCAACGTTGCTACTAAAAAAGGTGACAACGTTGGTGTGTAAATGTTGCCACAAATGTTGCACACCAAAGTCTTCGATAAAATCTCAAATTGGAGCTGGAAAATTTTGATGCGATACGCACGCGTGAATGACGCATACGCGTGAAAGTTTTTCTACTGGTTTTATTATTTTCACACAGTATCAGATAAACTTAAACCAGTACTATCAAAAAAATTACCGGCACGCATTTTTATGCAATTTTTCATAGAAAATTATTAATTTTCACTCAGAAAAATTGATTAAATTCAAATCTCACCATTTAGTTTTAAAATTTAGATGTCTAATTTTTTGAACCTATTTCGAGAAATTAAACTATTATTTTATATTTTCTAAATGGTCGATTTTAATTACGGTTCTTACAATTATTGTGCGGGGACATTCGTAAATATGGAATGGTTTCTAGGAGAAAGTGTCACATACTTCAGCTGAAGAATCAGCGCCTGCAAGTACTTTCAAGTCATGTTTGACATACTTTAGCAGGAGAATCAGCATTTGCAAGAAGTAAAACCTTGCAGAGGTTATATCATTGAAATGCCTTATCTGACTTGCGAGTTAGAATGCGTCGGGTGCGGATCGAAATCGACAAATGAGCTCATTACGTGCAATAGGAGCAGACATGCATCATCCTTGCTACGCATTTGCATTTTACTTGATAATGTGAAATTGTTTGTCATTGTCTTCTTGTGTTTGTGCATTCCTTAATGGTATTCTTAATTATTGTGATTGGCTATTTCTCTGTGATTCTTGTGTATTTGACTGTGAAGTAATTAAATTGTGACAATCCTGACTTAACTGATTACCCTCGACCCTACTAAGAACCCCCAGTTCTTACCCCTTCATTCCTTCCTTTCCCATCAGATGTGATTGAGATTTTCTCTTATGACAACCATTGATGTTTGGGAGCTGAAGATGTGGTTTTTGGGTGTTTTTTGTGTTCACCTAATTTTTGTGTTTAGCCTCTCACTTTCGATTAGACTCATTGAGAGAGTAGAATGTATATAGCTGACTAGGCTAGCTTTCGGGTGCCAGCTTTAGAACTTTCTATATATACCAGAGCTCAGAGTATTGATTATGTATATAATAACAAAATAAAAGGGTTATACACTAACTTATGATCTGTATATATGATGTATATTATCTTTATCACTTTGATGTTTGTTATTTAATCATATTTATTTAATAATTTAATTTTTTTGAAAATTCAAACACGCTCTAATATAATTAGAAGCTTAATAATAAATGCTTAGTTAAGTTTTTAAAAAGTAAATTAGTGACGCTTAATTTTCAGTATCATCATTACATATTGAAAATTAGGTCGTTTTATAACTAATGATAATTTCTTTCCTTGAGAACCATATAGTGAAATCGAAACTTGTATTAATTATTACTATCTAATGATTAATGCTATCTTGGCCTCTTCCTAGGATTCTAAATTTGAAATATATCATATATCTTACAAGAAAAGTTGGATGATTTTCTATGCACTAATTCGCATATTTGAGCAGACCAAACACGTAATAATAATTAGAGTAATTAATACGTAACAAAATAAGGACTTAATAATAATTTCTACATGCTTAAACTTGCATGGCTATGTCCTTCTTCCGGAACAGCAGCACCATTATTTTTGTTAGAAGTCCCCATCTCAGTCTCTGCAGCCTCAAGTTCTCTTCTGAATTTGCCATAGATATCACTCCTGTAAAACTTTCTTGTCCTCAATACCAATATGAACGAAACAAAGCAACCAATCAAAGTGGAAGCAGTGATTATAATAAAAGCCATTCTATAACACTGCACTCCAACGCAAGAAAGGTCCTCTCCATCAACCCTCTTAAGCCCTTTCGCTTCCAATAGCTTCAAAGCCTCTTTATCATACAAAGAGCCCGTCACTTTCACATTCAATATGTAAGATCCAACGGGACTCGCCGCCGCACCAAAATTGTACAATGTTGAGTAGTATTTGAGACCAAATATTTCGGAAATGATTGCAAACATTAGAGGCCACTGAGCTCCGAAGCAGAACCCTATGATCACCGAAGACAAGTAGAGAGAGTTTGGAACACCGAGAGCTATGAGGACGTGACCAACGCAAGAGAGAAGCATGACCAGTGAGAGCATCAAAGGGCGAGGGAATCTGTACTTCTTCAAGAGAATCTCCGACGCAAAGCCGGAAGCAACGCGCCCGAGGTAGTTCCATATGCTAACTAGCGATACAAACGTTGTGGTGCTCTTTTTAGGGTACCCTAGAGAGTTCCCAATCTGTCCCAAGTTGTCAATGGCGGTTAAGGTTCCACCCACACCAAACGTGGTTGCAATGAATAGAATCATCATGTCAATGCTAAACAAGGCTTGTAAGATGGTATAGTCCTCCCCCCTGCTCGGAGGCTTGAACGCGGTGCTCCAACAAGAAGCGGATTTAGAATCAGCAGAATTAGTGTCAGTATTAGTGTTAGTGTTAGTATTAACAATATTAACACCGACACTGGGATCGGATTCTACTGCTGCTGTTTCTTCAGATTTGTAATTTATGCTCGAAGGTTGAACTTCGGCAGTCCTGGCTCTAAAGTTGTTGAATTCCTCTCTAAACACAATAGCAAGAGGAAGAAGAAGCAACAAAACAATTACCAAGCCATCCACCACGTCCTCGACGGTGGTAAAACTAAGCTTGTTTTGTACTATGATAAGCACCATAAGAAAAGCAGCTAAACCAAGAGAAATATACAAAAGATTGTTAAAGACTTTGAGCTCCTTTTTCTGTTGAACCGCGTCAAGTTTCAAGATCCTAATAGTGGGTAGGAAAATGATGGAAACCGCAGCCGGTAACCAACCTATAAGTAAGATAAGAGACTTGGAATCCTCACCATAGAAAGCATGGTAGAGCTGCGTGATAATGGCGCCACTTAAACCAACATAGCCTTTGAGAAGGCCTAGTATGCTTCCGCGGCTACCGGGGAAGTTCTTGACGCACGTGACTAACGCCCCGGTGTTCGCAAAAGACTGCGAGTTGGCACCAATGCAAATGTACAGGCACATCTGCCAGATCTGCGGTCTGGGAATTCGGTTAGTTACTGAGAGCCAGATCATGAGGTAACCAAAGAGGTTCATGATTGCGCCGATGGAGAGAACAACCCAAGGGGGAGTAATCTCATTGATTAGTCCCGAGAGCACGCCAACATTGGCGCCAAGGTCTTTGAAGAAGCTTAGCATGTTGAGGGTAGATTGGTCATATCCTAGGGAGGTTTTGATGTCGTTGGAGTACAAGCCGAACATGTAAGTTGCACCCGCAACGGCCATGATTAGAAGTGAGGCGAATACCATGAACCAACGGCCCTTGATTACTTGGTGAGTGAATGACATTATTGCCCTCCACCCACCTTTAGGGAACTCGGATGAAGAAGAAGAAGCCACCACCATTGTTTTGTATTTCTAATAAGTGGTGTTATTTGGATTATTATTCTTATGGTTTATTGTAAGCTTATGCGGAATCCTCTCTCTCCCTCTATATATATATATATATATATATATGCATATCCGTGTGTGGGATAAATTGGATTAGAAATAGAAAAAAAGAAAAGAAAAAGTTGCACACGGAATAAATTATGATGAGTTTTTGACTTTGAAATACCGGTCGTTGAAGGATTTTAAGTAAGTTGGGTGTCTATGATACCCGGGAAAAATGATTTCTTTTTCGCATATTTTTTGACAGAAACATCCATCTTCTCTTTGTATGTGTGTGCGCGCTTGAGAGATAAGTAGTTAGTACAATTATATGAGCTTAGAAAACGACATGCACTCTACGCGGTGCTCCTTGATTACCAATAGAAGAAAAACAATTGCTTTAACTTTTTATTTATAATAGAACTTATACTCACTCTTAATTAATTTTATTTCTTTAATTTCGTTTTTTTAACATGTCATTGTCCTTTTTATATATAGGCATGGTATTATTCCAGCATGTTCCTATCATATGTATATATGTATATATGAATCATCTAAATAAAGCTTATATTGAGAGATAGATGATGAGACTGAATCAGTGGAAAAGTGGGGAGGACCGAATGGAAGGCCAAATTCTCTTTTCAAATGAATCCACTGGTTCAGATTTTGCCGTCTCTATGATTTTGGGTACAACGAAATTGAACAAAACTCCAATGTCTCAGGCAATTACTCGTTCCTTCAAAAATTTTAACTATTATATCATAATTTACTAAAGTACTCATTTCTTTTCTAAATCTTCTATTATCGATGTCGTTGCTTGGTCGTCAACCAGCCTCCATTATCGCTGCTGGAATTCTCCTCACCACCACTAGTTCATCAATAAAGATCCTTATTAGCATCGCTTTTCTCCAGATTGGAAACGAACAGCGTCGCTAGGCTCCTCTTTACCGTCATTGCTTAATTGGCTTGTCACATACCGTCAACAATGTCACTCACGGCTAATAAAAATAACCATCCACTTAAGGATAAAAATAATCATCTGCATACCTAATGAATTGAACATCCAACATATTTTTATTGTATATAACTAAACCCAATCCAATCAAATTACCATCTACATAAGAATTAAAATAACCATATGTATACCTACTAAAATGACCATCATGAACTAGCCATTGAAGTAGCTTCAATGAAAGGCCGTAGTGAAAGACACAACGACTAGCACTACTGCTACTCCTTCAATAGTTCGACAACTACTGGTGACGGCCACTGGTAATGATGAAGGTTCTCCTCCAGTGACTCAAGTGAAAACTATGCAATCACTGGCTTAAGTGGTGATTGATGTAGAAAATCACGCAATTACTAACACTGTTGCTACTCCTTCAACCGATGAGGATGAAGGATTGGATGAAGAAGAAGAAGAAATGATTGAAAGGGTAAAACTATACAACCTTTTCTGAACACGTAGAAGGAGAATGAAGAGTGGCGCGAAAACAGCAGCAGCAGTGGATGGGTGGTGGATGGGAGGCATGTTGGGCTGAGATAGAGGGAGGCATATCCGGCTGACCTGTGGAGGTGGAGGAGCGTCGGGCTGAATGGCAGAGGAGAGGACCGGAATGAACGACGGTGTGAATAGAGGAGTGGAAGAGGGTTGAGATGGAACGGGATCGTGATGTAATGATATATTAAGAGGAGGATATATTGCCTAACGCTAATAATTTAAATTTAAATTGATTATTCTAATAAATTGAGAATCTAATTTTAATAATTAATTTAATTTTTTAAATTGTTGTCCACGTTGTTCAATATTTATATTGTTTACATATACTTTCTCAAATTCTAATTGTTCCGGTCTAGAACTAGACTCTGAGGTATGCGTCATCCACAAAACGAAGAACACTAGCAATGTTCTCCTCCTATGTGCAATACCACAAGTTTCTCTTTCGTCCGAGCAATTTGGAGAATCTGCAAAAAGGACTCCAATGCTTAAGTCAATTTACGATCTCAATATTAGAAAACTTAGATTCGGAGTGATCTGTTTAGTGACTTGTATGTTGTATTTGTATAGGCCGTTCGCGTTAGGTATTTATCTTTGAAAAATGCAACTGATGTGATTCTGAGATTCCCGCGACCAGTACCAAGGTGTATTGCGGACCTTTTTCTTTAGTATGGTTAAACCGACTTTGACTTAGTAGTTCCGATGTATAACATTGGATTCGAATTGTTTGGATAGCAAGTTAAGCTTTTGTCTAAATTTCCCACGTTATGCCTATTCTACCTATATCCGAGCCCCTAAGCTCAACATGGTACCGATTTCTTTGTTAGTGGACCCTTTAACGGTTGGCAAATAATGTGTATTTATTATTTTCGGGAGACATGAAGGCGCGTTTTTTGTTTTCGCAATAAATGATAATGGGGTATTCGCTCGAGGTAATTATGGCAGTTTAATTATTGGTGATTTGAACAGTTGATTAATTTGATAGCCAAGGGTAATTCTTAAAATTGATCGTGTTGTAGTGTTTATTGTACTTGGAACCTCTTCATTTTGTTTGTGTTGGAAAAAGTTTTGGAACCTCTTTATTTTTTCACTTTTTCTTGCCTGTTGCTTTCCTGTTTTAGCTATAAAAAATTGAAAGATAAAGTAGTTGAGATTAAGAAAGACCTGTACGTATGGGTGCATACGAACATGAAGTGTTGTGCATCTGCTTTTCAAAGTTCAAAAGCTTTAGCTGAGCTCAACACTGTGAGTTGGGTTCGCGGTGGTTCTTTTGTTGGGATTGAGCTTCTTCCCTATAATGGTGAAGAAAGGGTTTGTGAAACCATGGTTGACTGGGCCTATTTCTATTTTTACACATGTTTGCTAACAGAGCTCAATGTGAGGTTTCCTTTTTCAGAGTTTGAGTGTATGGTCTTGACACAACTAAATTGTGCTTCATCAGAGCTTCACCAAAACTCTTGGGCCTTCCTTCGTGCCTTCGAATGTCTGATGAGTTTTCTTAAAACTGCCCCTTCGTTAAATATTTTCTTCTCGCTCTTCCGGGCGAAGGGGGTTCACAAAGGTCATTGGATAAACTTGTTTTTGAAAGTCCATTCTTGTGAGACTGATGATTGAGATTTGCTCGATGGTCTAGATTTTTTTCTTATAGAAAAGAATTACTTCGTTGAAAGCATAGCTCCTAACCAACAAATAATTCTCACATAAAAAATTTGACTTGTCACATGTACAAACCCCAATAAAAATTAATCGAAGTATTTAGACTTCGAGTTGTCTCACAAGGAATTGCAATGAAATGGTCAATTATTGGCTATGAAGAACAAGGGGTTTGGTTGATAAAAGGGGAAATAAAATAAATGACAAGAAAAGTAAAGAGGGCAATTAAAGAAAGCAATTAATAAAGAGAGACATTCATGGCAAGGTTTGAGAACATAGGCTTTCTATCCTAGTCATTAATCATAACAATACTTAACAAGAATTTATCTTATTTTGTCATCCCCAATGTTGGAAGAAAGTGTAAGTTATCTTCCATTAGAGAAAGTCAAACAAGACTAGTTAATCTCAAGTCGAAAATTCTAATCAACTCACTAATTGAATTAGCAAGAGATTAGAGTCATTGAAAATGATATTAACTAACAACTCTAGATCACCAATCTAAATTGGATATTAATGACTCAAGATTGCCCAATTACTCTTCCCAAGCCAAGAATGCTCAAAATCTACTCTAAAGCCCAACCAAGCATTTTGTCAAACAGTTGGTGGGCAATAAAGGAAAGCATAATAAATGTGCAAGAATAGTAAATCTACCAACTACTAATTGCAAGAAAAGTAAATCAACAACTCAAACATCAATATCAAATTACATTAAAAGAGATCTAAATCCAACTGGAGCATCCATGAACATAAAAGAGAGCATAAAAGGAAAATTAACACTACAAACCATGAGAATCAAAGAGTAGAAGCAAGAATTCATAAAAGAAACAAGATGAAACATGTAATTGAACCTAGATCTAAGATGGAAATATCGTAAGGAACCCTAATTCTAGAGAGAAGAGGGAGCTTCTCTCTCTAGAAACTAAGCTACATCATGCCAAAACTCCAAACAATTGCTCCCCCTTGCCCAAACTTGAATTCTGCATGAAATAGCATTAGAAATGAGTTGGATTGGGCCCAAAATTCTCTACAAATCACTGGCCACAATTTCACTTTAGTGAATCATGCTGCTCCATCGGCACGCACGCGTACAGTGCACGTGCGTGTCCCTAAACGTGAATCAATGAAGAACGAAACTCTCACACGATCTAGAATTTTCACAAATAAATTCCCGTCGTAGGTATAGCTTCTAGAACGACAAGAATCCCTTTCTTAAAAACATTTGGTTGTCACAAGTAACAAACCCCTAAATAAATTGATAACCGAAGTATTCAAATCTCGGGTCGTCATCTCAAGGAATTGTAGGGAGGTGTTCTTATTATTGGTTATGCAAAGGTATATTTTTGGGTTTTAATGTATAAAATAAATAGCAAGAATAGTAAGTGGCAAGAAAGTAAATTAATAATAATAAAATCTCTTGGCAAGGTATGAGAACTGGAAATCCTGTCCTAGTTATCCTTATCACTGGTGATGAGAATTGTTTATTGCTCCCACTCAGTTAACCCTTACTAATTAAAGGAAAGTCAAGTGGACTAATCAGTTTGATTCCTCAATTCCTAGTCAACTCCTATGGAAAGACTAGCGTTAGAGGGATTCAAACCAATCATCAAATTCCAATTATCAATCACAAAGGAGTTTGTTAACTCGAGTGTCACCAATTACTCAACCAAAGCCAAAAGGGGAAAAATCTAAATTATTTATATAAATAAAAGAAAGCAATCATAAGTCTGAAATACCTCAAATTATATTAATTAAGAAAATTCTAACATGAAAAGTTCATAAACAAATAAAAGAGAAAATAAATAAAAAGAACATTGAACCTGTGATGAAGAAGTAGAAATCCTAATCCTAAAGATAAGAGAATCCTAAATCCTAATCTAAAGAGAGAGAAGAGAGCCTCTCTCTCTCTAAAAACTATATCTAAATTATGAAAAGTGAATTATGAGTCATTTTCCTCATTTTTCTACTTTGCAGCCTTTAATCTGTGTTTTCTGGGGTGAGAACTGGGTCAAAAACAGCCCAGAAATTGCTGGATGCAAATTCCAACACGCTGATTTTCGTCACTATGACGCGTCCGCGTGGAGCACTCGTTCGCGTCACATATATGTTTGTTCACTATGATAAACTATATATCAAATCGAAGCCCCGGATGTTATCTTTCCAACGCAACTAGAACCGCATCATTTGGACCTTTGTAGCTCATGTTATGGTCGTTTTAGTGCGAGAGGGTCAGGCTGACAACTTTGCAGTTCCTTCAACTTCTTGTATTCCTTCCACTTTTGGATGCTTCCTTTCTATCTTCTAAGCCATTCCTGCCCTGTAATCTCTGAAATCACTTAACACACGTATCACGGCATCTAATGGTAATAAGAGAGGATTAATATTAGCAAATTTAAAGTCCAAAAGAAGCATGCTTTCAATCATAGCACAAAATCCGGAAGGAAAAAGTAAAACCATGCAAATAGTATGAATAAGTGGGTAAAGAGTTGATAAAAATCACTCAATTGAGCACAAGATAAACCATGAAATAGAGGTTTATCAACCTCCCCACACTTAAACATTAGCATGTCCTCATGCTAAAATCAAGAGAAACCATAAAGGAGTGAAGAGGAATGATAGAGAGTATGCAATGCAACCTATCTATGTGAATGCAACTACATGCAAAATATTTCTACCTACTTGGTTAAAAGTAAATAAGTTCTCCAAGAAAAATATGAATCAAATTCCACTAATTCAAATCATACATTGAAAACAAGTAAACTTGTAACAAGATAGCTCATGAAAGCAGGGAACATAGAATCAAGCATTGAACCCTCACTGGTAGTGTATATCACTCTAGTCTCTCAAGTGTATAGGGTAATTCACTCTACTCTTCTTTAATCATGCTTTCTAAACTGTGTTCTTCATCTAACCAATCAACAAATATTTAGCATACCAATGCAAATATCATGAGGTCTTTTTAGGGTTGTAATGGGGCTGAGGTAAAGGTAAGGATGTATATATAAGGCTAAGTGAGCTAACAAAGTGAAACCTTGATTAGTCTAAGATCTCACCTAACATACACACTTTATATAATTTAAAATGCTTTACCTAGCTACCCAAATTTTTCTCACTTTTGTATTACATGCTTATGTATCAAACTTATTTTTGAATTTTGTCCAATGTGCATTGATTCTTTTTATTTTGCATTTAGGGTAATATTTATTTTTGTTTTTTTTTATATCCCCTTATTTAATTACTTAATAATTTTTTTTCAATGCACATGGTAATTTAATTATTTTGATTTCACATGAGCATGCTTTCCAAATTTTCAAATAACAATTTAATTCCCTTACTTTTTTCTATCATCCCATGTTCCCATGAAATTTCCCACACTTAAATTGTACACAATATCTATCTTAAGCTAACCAAGGATTCAACTTGGAATTTTTATTTTGTTTTTCTGCTTAAGGCTAGTAATGTGGTTATGAAACAGAAGGGGGTTAAAAGGCTCAAGGGGGCTAACAAAGATGGCATAAAAGGTAGGTTTGTTTGGGATAAGTGAGCAAAAATACAAATAATGGCCTCAATCATATGCAAGCATGTCAATATACTAAACAATTGACATATAGACTGGAACAAAATCTAGATTGCAGTTATAGAGAAGAAAACACACAAGAAAAAAAATATTATGGTTAAATAATGTAACCATGCAATTAGGCTCAAATCTCACAGGTTGTGTGTTCTTTGGCTTAAAAACCATGTTTCAAATACAACTTCCAAACAAGTTTAACACAAATTTTTCAATTTAACTTAGTGAAATACTATAAAAATTTCTTGAAAAAGAAAATATTACTTCAACCAAGTAGTAACTAAATGCATAAAATCAAACAAACATGCAAATGCAACAATTAACAAATTAACATTGGTGTTAAAAAAAGTAACTAACCCACGGAGATCGATATCGACCTCCCCACACTTAAAGATTGCACTGTTCTCGGTGCATGCTAAGATGTATAGGTGGATGGGTGGCTTCGCAGCTAGTGCTCTTTTTGTTCCTTTCCTTGCCGATGGTTTGGGAGTAGCTTTCTCTTTACCTTTCTTGGTGGCCATCCTGAAAAGGGAAAAAGAAAGTAACAAGTAAAGCTAGGGGTTCCAGCAAGGAAGAGAACGGGAAAGGTGGTAATCAATGCACAGTAAAGAAGAATGACGTTAACACATGGTCATGACTACATGTGAAAAGTCTTCAATAGAAATATAGCAAGTACATGAGATGACAGTTAAATGCAAGATGTTTATTGGCATGCTGGCAAAGGCATGAGTAGCATAGATCAAGCATTCAATGTCCAAGTTAGATTACCAAGTCTTCCAAACTAACAATATGCTTGTAATAACAATTATATAAAAATTAATAAAATAGAAAAAGGGTTTTGTGAAAAGCAATCATTTAGAGTAGTAGATTAAAAGAAACTAAAAATAGTGCACAATGCCATATGGGCGTTTTCACAAACACATAGCATGCATGTTAAATAAGGTATGGAAAGTATTAATTTGAACATGTAAGCAACCCTAAAAAAATAATATATAATTGTCAAATAATTTCTTAACAATCCGCAAACAAAATAATGACCCAAATAAATTTCTAACACCAATTAAAAGAAAAAAAAAAGAAAAAGAAAAAGAAGGGAAAGAAAAGATTTAGATAAGATATTTGGCTGATCTGGATAAGCTGTGTGGCGCAGGCGACGCGAACGCGTGCGTGACGCGCTCGCGTGGTGTGCGGTAAGTTTAGGTGACGTGGACGCGTGGGTCACGCGATCGCGTGACCTGATATGTGCTATTGGTGTGAGTGCAGCCTCGAGCACGCACAACTCTCTGTTTGATATGCATATTGCCAAAATTTAGGGTGACGCGATCGCGTGGATGGCCTATTTTGAAAAACGACGCGGACGCGTGGGGCACGCGTTCGCATGGTAGGGCTTCTGCTTCTAGCACGAGTCTAGCCCAATTCCAGGTCAACTTTCGGCCATACACCCTTTTTACGTCGATTTTAGGGCACGCGTTCGCGTGTGTGACGCAGACGCGTGGGAGGCATTTTTTCCACATGACGCGGTCACGTGGATCAATTTGTGCCAAAGGCACGCCTCCAGCCACGCTCTCGCGTGACTCTTTGTTCAATTTTGTTTTCTTCCCAATGCACTTGTGACGCGGACGCGTCATCGACGCTTACGCGTCACGTGCGTTTTTTTTAATAATGCAGTATGCATAATGCAATGATAGTATGAATGTTATGCATGATTCCAGGTCCAATCAAAACTTAAAAAACAAACAAAACAGACTAGAATTAAAACTGAAGAGGGACGATCATACCATGGTGGGTTGTCTCCCACCTAGCACTTTTAGTTAAAGTCCTTAAGTTGGACATTTGGCGAGCTCCTTGTCATGGTGGCTTATGCTTGTACTGATCCAAGAATCTCCACCAATGTTTGTACTTCCAATAGCCTCCGGGATTCCAAATTAGGCGTAAAGAGCCTTCAAGCAAGTTGAAGCAAGTGACAAGGCCCCAAGAGTGTTGATTGCTGGACTGAATTCCGGGATCCCAAACCTTGCTTTTGCACCCGTCTTCTTGTTGATCATTATGATTTTATCCGTGTAGCAAGCAATCTGAATTCTCACTAAAGTGGCCAAACAACTTCCTAGACCCATTCAGTTGAGCTCTACATCAACCTTTGTGTTTAAACTTAAAGCTTCCAACCATAATGAACCTTGCAGGATAATTCTTACCACTGACCATCTTCCTCTTACTCTTAATGCCACAAAGAGCTCTAAGTTGACCATCCGTCTCCAATAGCCCATATTCAAGTGGAATTAGAAAGCTAAGGAATATGAATTTTACCCACTTGAATATTGTGAATGATGATGGCAACTTAGGGGCAGGTGTTTCTAATGAACGTGCAAGCTCTACTCCCTTGTGCTCTTCTTTGACATCTTCCACCTCTTTGCAAGCTTCTTCAATTTTAAGCTCTTCCTCTTGGTAGCTTTCTTCTGATTCAATTTCTTCTTCATTGTTCACCAAGGGCATGGGAGGTTGTGCTTCTTCTTCTTTAATCTCCATGTCAAGTCCAATGGGAGAGGATTCAAATGTAGATAAGAATTCATTAATGATTGAATCCATCTCTTGATCGCCTCTTTCAAAGTCTTCAACCATGATATGCCTTGGAGGTTGTACACCCTCCTCAACATTAAATTCGAACTCCTTAGAAGGGGCCTCTATGACTTGAGTTTCCCATGGAGGTTCCGCATCTCCTAAATCTTCAACCACTTCTTCCTTTTCAATGGAAGGCATAGCTTCTTCCAATTGTTCCAATACCAAATCGTGCTGCTCACTGTCCACCGAGTGTCTAACTTCTCCTTCCTGCCACGTTCTTCAGTAGATTCTCCATATGAAACCATGGGGGTTCCTTGAATATCCGAACGTCAGGAAGGTAATCGATTTATTGCTTGATCCAGTTGGCGAAGGGTTGCATGAAATTTTTCCCCTGTTTCCTTGAGACGATCCTTTGATTCTTGTTGCGCTCGGCTATCATAAGTAGGATCATGGTGGTTCTTGGGAGTAATTGGGGTAGAATTGGGGTGGTTCTAGATATGGTTCATACGGTTCATAGGGTGGTTGGTACGGTAGATATGGGTTAGGGTCATATGGAGGTGAATGACGGAAAGGGGCTTGTGAGTATGGTGGTCTAAAGTCATGTTGAGGAGGGGGTTCATAGGCGTATGGTGGTGGTTGTTGATAATCAAAAGAGTGCTTACTATAGCCATTATCTTGGTATGTATCATAGAATGGTTGTTGATAGTCCATTGGAGGTAGTTGTTGCCATGGGGGTTGATCAAATCCTTGTGGCTCCTCCCATCTTTGATTGTTCCAACCTTGATGCCTGTTCTCACTGTAGTCTCCTCTTCCTGCAACATAGTTGTAACCAAACTCATAGCCAAAGGGGTGAGAGCTCATAATAGTAGGAGAAAAATAAAAACAAAAACTAATAAAAAGAAAATATTTTGAAAAAAAAGATATGATTTTTGAAAAAGATAGGAAAATATTTTGAAAAAGATATGATTTTTGAAAAAAAAAAGATAAGATAAGATTTTGAAAAAGATATGTTTTTTTTAAAAAGATTTGAATTTTTTGAAAAATAAGATAAGATAAGATAAAAATTTTAAAATCTGAAATATTTTTTATTGAAAAATATTTACAATAACCAATAATAAGGCACACGTTTGCAATTCCCCGGCAACGGCGCCATTTTGAAGAACGAAATTCTCGCGCGATCTAGAATTTTCACAAATAAATTCCCGTCATAAGTATAGCTTCTAGACCGACAAGAATCCCTTTCTTACAAACGTTTGGTTGTCACAAGTAACAAACCCCTAAATAAATTGATAATCGAAGTATTCAAACCTCGGGTCGTCTTCTCAAGGAATTGTAGGGAGGTGTTCTTATTAATGGTTATGCAAAGGTATATTTTGGGGTTTTAATGTATAAAATAAAAAGCAAGAATAGTAAGTGGCAAGAAAGTAAATTAGTAATAATAAAATCTCTTGGCAAGGTATGAGAACTGGAAATCCTGTCTTAGTTATCCTTATCACTGGTGATGAGAATTGTTTATTGCCCCCACTTAGTTAACCCTTACTAATTAAAGGAAAGTCAAGTGGACTAATTAGTTTGATTCCTCAATTCCTAGTCAACTCCTATGGAAAGACTAGCGTTAGAGGGATTCAAACCAATCAGCAAATTCCAATTATCAATCACAAAGGAGTTTGTTAACTCGAGTGTCACCAACTACTCAACCAAAGCCAAAAGGGAAAAAATCTAAATTATTTATATAAATAAAAGAAAGCAATCATAAGTCTGAAATACCTCAAATTATATTAATTAAGAAAATCTTAACATAAAAAGTTCATAAACAAATAAAAGAGAAAATAAATAAAAAGAACATTGAACCTGTGATGAAGAAGTAGAAATCCTAATCCTAAAACAAAGAGAATCCTAAATCCTAATCCTAAGAGAGAGGAGAGAGCCTCTCTCTTTAAAAGCTACATCTAAATTATGAAAAGTGAATTATGAGTTGTTTTCCTCATTCCTCTACTTTGCAGCCTTTAATCTGTATTTTCTCGGCCGAGAACTGGGTCAAAAACAGCCCAGAAATTGCTGGATGCGAATTCCAACACGCTGATTTTTGTCACTATGACGTGTCCACGTGGAGCACGCATTCGCGTCGCCTATATGTACGGCCACTATGGCAAATTATATATCAAATTGAAGCCCCGGACGTTAGCTTTCCAACTCAGCTGAAACCACATCATTTGAACCTATAAAGCTCAAGTTATGGTCGTTTTAGTGCGAGAGGGTCAGGCTGACAGCTTTGCAGTTCCTTCAACTTCTTGTATTCCTTCCACTTTTGCATACTTCCTTTCCATCTTCTAAGCCATTCCTACCCTGTAATCTCTTAAATCACTTAACACACATATTACGTCAACTAATGGAAATAAGAGAGGATTAATATTATCAAATTTAAAGTCGAAAGAAGAATGTTTTCAATCATAGCACAAAATCCGGAAGGAAAAAGTAAAACCATGCAAATAGTATGAATAAGTGGGTAAAGAGTTGATAAGAACCACTCAATTGAGCACAAGATAAACCATGAAATAGAGGTTTATCAAGCAACTATGGCAAATTTTATATCATTTTGAAGTCCCGGATGTTAGTTTCCAACGCAACTGGAACCGCGTCATTTGGATCTCTGTAGATCAAATTATGGTCGATTGAGTGCGAAGAGGTAAGGCTTGACAGCTTTGCGGTTCCTTCTTTTCTTCATGGGTTCTCCCACTCTACATGCTTTTTCTTCATTCCTTCAATCCAATCTTTGCCTTCTAAACCTGAAACCACTTAACAAACATATCAAGGCATAGAATAGAATTAAAGTAAGTTAAATTTAGCTATTTTAAGGCCTTAAAAGCATGTTTTCACATTTAAGCACAAATTTAGGAAGAATTACAAAACCATGTTATTTTATTGAATAAATTTGAGAAAAGGTGATAAAATTCTTCCAAAATAAGCACAAGATAAACCACAAAATTAGGGTTTATCAGAGACGGAGTAACCATTTTTCTTAGACTCTGAGTTAGGAGAAAAATTTTCACTTTACTGGTGTCCTGAACCAATGCAAGTTCTGGAGGCGGCAGGGAGGTCTGAGGAAGAAGATTGATTGTTAGAGTATCTAATTAAATGTTTTTTTGCCGAAAAATCGTTATCTATTGCTGAAGTTTTGAAATTTGAAATTGATGTTGATGGTTTGAAAGGTTATATTGGTAAGGGGTTATGTTGTACTTTGTTTAGTATTTTTGGTGTTTTTCATGTTGTGATAGCTTATTCACTGATACAGGTGGGAGAGTGCCGAGGTTATCCTCGTTGCAGATGAGGACCTTCCTTGATCAAAAAAAGAAGGAAGGTAAGGAGGTTTCAGCTAGTAAGGTCGACAAGCATGTTGCTGCTGATACTGCACAATCTAGTGCACATCCGCGGCTGCGAAAAGAAAAATCCATGAATTTGAGCGGTTGCTTGAGATTATTTTTGGTGTGGATTTGGTCTTTGGTTCTGGAGTTAGAAGTAAGTTGAAAAGGTAAATGCGCCTGCATGGGTTTATGTCTGGTGGTTCAATCTGAAGTGATCTACTTCCTTTTGCCACTTTAGCTGATAGGGTTGCTCAAAATCCGAATGATGTGCATCTTTTGAAAGATACTGGGAAGGAGGTGATTGGGCAATATTTGCAGGTATGTTTGGTCTTATTTTTTTCTTATATTATTTTGAGCTGGACTTTAGTTGACCGGGTTTATTTTGTATAAGGTTCTTGGCACAAGACTGCTCTCTGTTGGCTGAAGTACAAAATTATTGGGAGTTGAAGAAAGGAACGAGATGGAAAAATTTTCAAGGCTTGAAAAGTCGATTGCTGAGCAAGATGGGGTGGTTATTGATCTTACTAAGAAGATGAAAGAGATGGAGGTGGAAGTGGGGAACTTGCAAGACCAAATCCGAACACTTCAGAATCAGCTGAAGGGGCCTGATGTCGAAAAGGGAAAGCTGACATCTCGAATTCATGAGCTAGAGTATGAGGGATCGGAGATGTTTGCTACAAGGTTTGATCATGCTATAAGCCAAGTTTCTAATTTTTGCTCCTAGCATTGAAGTTATCCACTTTGATGTTACAAAGATAGTCGTCGATGGGAAATTGGTGGATGATGAGCTTGGAGGGGAGGTTGGTGCATGAATCCCCACAATTCATACAACTGTACGAGCAAGTACACTGGGTCATCCAAGTAATACCTGAGCGAGTCAGGGTCGATCCCACGAGGGTTGTGATTTGAATCAAGCTATGGTTATCTTGCAGATCTTAGTCAGGTGAGTAGGAGATGCTGGTATGTTGTTTAATTCCATAAAAGGAATAATGAGATCTGAACTAGGTTGACATGTTTACAATAATAAGAAGATGGTTAAAGCTTGGAGATGCTTTGTCCTTTTGGATTAACTCAAGTATTACTATCTTCTTCAATTGTGAATGATTTATTCTATGGGAAACTGTATGTGATTGTCACCGGTTGAGAGGTCGCCAATGCTCCTCCAGATCTAAACCCCAGGGTTAGTGTGGATCAATTTTGATTGAGGGTGAAGTTCCTACAGTGCATTCTCTTTAATGATCCTACTCAAAAGGTCACAGACAAGGTCGAATCTTCTGGATCAGAGAAAGCTACGCCTTTGTGTTCTAGTCACTACCACAGAGTCCCTAATCTCCCCATACCTCCCCAAACTGGTGTCTCGAGAAGTCCCCAATGAAGTCGTGGATTAGCCGTCTAAGGGATGTATAATCAAGCTAGTGGTTCGATGCTTTCCAATTACGTATTCACACGAACCCAAGAAGAACACATGTGGTTGTTAGGCACGCGGTCTTAGAATGAAGAACGAAGATGATTGTCATGAGCCATCCCATTCATCAAGCTGAAGAACGAAGATACATCTTAGAATTGAATCAAAAACAGATTGAAAAGAAACTGTAATACTTTTATTAATCCATAAAACTTAGCAAGGCTCCTCCCCTCAACCTAGGAGGTTTAGAAACTCATACTGATAGAAAATACAATATGAAAAATGAAATATTGGCGATCTCCCCTCTAGAGATCATGTAAAAGTTCTTTAAATACTAAGCTAATGACTATGGTTTACATAAGAAAGGGTAGAACAGTCTTTAGGTGCTAAAATCTACTTCTGGGACCCACTTGGTGAGTGTTTGAGCTGAGCTTTGATGAGATCCATGTGCTAGGAGGCCTCTAGGGTGTTGAACGCTGGCTAGGGGGTCCTCTTTGGGTGTTTGGACGCTGATCTCCTCCTTGTGAGTGCTGAACGCCTGAACTGGGGCAAGAGGTTGGCGTTGGACGCCAGTTTTGGGCCTTTATTTCTGAAGCAATGTAGGAACTATTATACATTGCTAGAAAGCTCTAGAATTCAGCTTTTCATAGCCATTAAGAACACTCTATTTGGATTTCTGTTACTCCAAAAAAGATCTTTTTCAGTGCAAGGAGGTTAGATCCAGACAGCATCTGCAGTGCTTTCTCTGTCTCTGAATCAAACTTTTGCTCCAGCTCCTCAATTTCAGCCAGAAAATACATGAAATTGCATAAAAAGACACAAACTTAAAGTAGAATCCAAAAATGTGAATTTTACACTAAAAACTATGAAAACTTAATAAAACTTAAACAAAACATGCTAGAAACTATATGAAAATGATGCCAAAAAGCATACAAAATATCCGCTCATCAGAGGTCCAGGATGAAACAGCGGATGCAGTTGATAAGTAGAATTAACTTTTAGTTGTATAAGTTTGTTAGGATTGACTTTAGCTTTTTTTCTTTTTCATTTGAACTCTTTTGGATTGTAAAGTTATGTCGGTTTTATGTGACATTGCAACATATTTTATTATTGTTTTGCTTGCATAGAAAGTTGGTACTATTTATTACATTTGATTTGCATTGATATATTGTTAGAGAGAATGCATGAATTGATGTTTGGAATGTTTGAAATGGTTGGCCTCGTTAAAACCTCCTCGAGTAAACCCTCATTGGGAAAAACCTCGGTGGTAGGAAAAAGAGTACCTCCCGTGCTTCAAATTGTTACAAGTAGTCAAGTGTGGAACAAACATAATGATGAAATATTCCATGTATTTGGTAAATTGACTTGTTCCAAAGTCTTTAAAGAATATGCTCCTCAGCCATGCGTGTGCGGTACTCGGAATGGACCTCCTAATTTGCGGCGAGCTTGCCTTCTCCTGGGGGTTTCCTGACATCTTTAAGGCGTCTGAACATGAGGTCATTTGCCTCATCATTGAAATGGTCAGTTCGAATTGATCCCTGAGATATCTCTACTAGATCATGGAATCGACTCTGAAAACTAGCTTGAAAGGCATTTCTTTGTTTGAGGTTTATGGTGTGGTGTTGTATCCCAAGAGTATTTATGTTATCAACTTGTCCCACTGACCTTTGGCCATAGTTAGCTTTTTTCTTAATGCCTGCAAAATGATTTTGTCAGCTGCTTCGGCCAGCCCATTAGTTTGTGGGTGCTCAACCGATGAAAAATGATGTTTTATGTTTAAATTTTGTAAAAAAGATGCTATTTTTTGTCAGTAAATTGTCTACCAATATCAGTGAAGATGTCCATGGGCAATCCATATCGGCATATAATAAATTTTCAAATAAAAAATTGTACCTTGTTTGCCGTTATTTTGGCAAATGGGTGAGCATCTATCCACCTTGTAAAGTAGTCAATTGCTATAAGTAAGAATTTTACCTGCCTTTGTGATACTAGAAAGGGACCGAGAATGTCAAGATAAGCCATCCTATTTCTGACATGTGTAACATCTCGGCTGGGTTATGTATTACTGGCACGCACTTTTGAGGGAGGGCCAATAATACCCTGCTCTTAGTAGCTTTGATGCTAAGCTTTGGCCTCCTATGTGCATGCCACAAATGCCTTCATGTGCTTCTCACATTGCTAAAGCGGAGTCTTCGTCTTCTAGGCATTTCAGCAGAGGTCAAGAGAACTCTCATATATATAAATCGTTTCCAATAAGGGTGAAAAAAGAAGACCTTTGAATTTTCCACTGCTGTTGGTATCGCCCCAATTTTTAAGTAATTGATATATGGAGTTTTCCAATCTTCATCCTGTGACAAACTTAGAACAAGATCGTTGCATACACTAGGTTGTTCTATGGTTAACTATGATAATTTTGATGGTGTATCTATTTTTCTTTAGCTAGCTTAGATAAGATGTTTGCCCTACTATTTTCATGCCTATGAACATGTATAATTTGAAAATTTTGAAATTGTTGAATTAAATATTTTACATACATTAGACATAGTTCTAATAAAGGATCATGCACCTGGAATATGTCATTTACCTATTGAACCACCAGTAAAAGAGTCACAATAGACCTTGATCTATTGAATTTTGCTTTCTTTAACTAGGCGTAGGCCGGTCAGGGGTGCTTCAAACTCGGATTGGTTATTACTTACTGGGAATAGGTACTTTATGGATTGCTCAGTAGACCCTTGCTTTGTTTGTAAGCACAATTCTAGCTCCTCTGCCATCTTCATTGGAAGCACCGTCTTTATATAATTCCCACTCCGGATAGAGCTCGTCTGTTGTGGTGAATTCTATAATAAAATTCGCTAGTACTTGGAATTTAAGAGAACCTTGAGCCTGGTAGTTGATGGTGTATTAAGATAACTCAACCGACCACTTTGTTAAACTTCCCGCCAGATTGGGTCTTGCGAGTATTTGCTACAGTGATTGATTAGTTCATACCACGATCTCATAGCTCTGAAAATAATGTCGAAGACGCCTTGCTATAATTAAAAGAGCAAAGGCTAGTTTTTCAATAGTTGGGTATTATATTTCCGCCTTCTGTAACATTTTACTGATGAAGTAAGCAGGATGTTGCTCCCAATCTGTTTTTGTTACAAGCACAGATGAAATTGAATTAGTAGAAATGGAAAGGTATAAATATAATGGTTTACCATGTATTGGTTTTCTCAATAACGGCGATGATACCAAGATTTTTTTAAACTTGGTGAAGGCTATTTCGCACTCATCCAACCATGTGAATTTGTTAGACTTTTACAATGTGTTAAAGAAATGGAATGATCTTGTTGCCAATGTTAGTAGGATTTGTGATAAGGAAGCCAATCTCCCTGTTAACTGTTGGCCTTCCTTGATTGTTGTTGGTGACTTCATCTGTATGACCGTGTTGCACTTGTCAGGGTTTGCTTCAACTCCCCTGTGGGTTAATATGATCTTGAGGAACTTACCTGCTTGTACTCTGAAGGTACACTTTTTGGCATTTAGGCGCATGTTATACTTCCTTAATTGCTTGAAGACTTCTTTGAGGTCGGACATATGGGCTTTTTTATTTTCTGACTTGACAACCACGTTGTCTACGTATACTTCCATATTTCTGCTGATTTGGTTTTGAAATACTTTATCCATCAATCATCGATAGGTGGCACCAACATTTTTAAGACCGAAAGGCATTACCTTATTGTAGAAATTCACATGTTTGGTCATAAAGGCGATTTTGTGCTCATCTGAAGGGTGCATGAGTAGTTGGTTATAGCCTGAATAGGTATCCATGAAGCTTAAGATGTTGTAACCAGAAGTGTTATCTACGAGCTTGTCAATGCATGGTAATGGGTAGGAGTCTTTTGGGCAAGCCTTGTTTAGGTCGGTAAAGTCATCACACATTCGCCATTTTTCAGAGTTATTTTTTACCATGACAACATTTGCTTGCCAGGACGTGAAGCGGATTTGTCGAATAAATCCTGCACTTAGTAATTTTTGTGTTTCTTTGATAGTGGCCTCTGTTTTTTCCTGTCCTAGGTGTCTTTTCTTCTATTTCATTGGACGAGCCTTTGGATCCAGAGCAAGTTTGTGGCATATAATTTCTGGGTCAATCCGTGGCATGTCGGCCAGTGGTCCAAGCAAACAGGTCGGCATTTGCTTGGAGTAGATAAGTGATTTGCTACGTATATCCTACAAAAAAAAGTAGAACCGATGTTAGTGCTTTGTGTTTCGTTGCTAGTAATACTTACCTTGTGAAGATCGTCGATTGGAATAGGTTGATATTCTAGATTGGTTCGAGGATCTAGCTCGGCTAATCCTGGTATGTCATTGGTATTGGAAACCAAATTGGTTCTGGGCATTGGTGGTTGTTTCATTTTGAGTCCGGCATTGTAACATTGTCTTGCTTTTTTTCTATCAGAATGTACTGTTGCTATGATTCTATCCTGTAAGCAAAACTTAACGTAGAGATAATAGCTCTGAAAGCATTTAAAGATGGACTCTCGAGTATGATATTATAAGGACTAAATCAATCGACAACCAAGTATTGGATATCTTTGGAATGAGGGTACTCCCCTAGGGTCGTGCTCACCAAATATAACCTGTTACCAGGACTTTTTCTCTAGAGAATCCGACTAATTCGCCAAAGGATGATTGTAACACCTTCTTGCTTTAAGTGCATCTTTTTGAGAGTGGATAGGAATAGGACATCGGCACTACTTCCTAGATCCATGAGAACTTTCCGAATTACTAAGTTTCCTGTTGTTACTGAGATTACAACTGGGTCGTCAAGGTTGGGAGTTTTTGACTGAAAATCTATGTTTAAAAATGTAATTTTCAGGATGTGGAAGGTAGATGTTTGTGATGTTGAGTCATCTTGTAACGTTAGCACAGTCTGGTATCTCCTTTTCCTGGCCGAGCTTGTGTCACCGCCAGATGCAAATCCTCCCGATATGTAATTGATGACTTTCCTTAGTGGATGGGGTTGATTAATATTATAACATTGGTCCTTTTCTGGGTTTGTTGTCTAATGTTCTGTGGCTGCCGAAGTTGATAAATCTCGTTGTATTCGACCGTTGATGTATTTGTCTAACAATCCCTGACGTGCTAGTCGTTCCGGTAGATCTTTTCCTACCACACATTCATCAGTCGTATGCTCGAACTTCTGGTGAAATACGCAGTGTTTGGTTTTGTCCATGTATTTTTTATCTTGATAAGCTCCTACCTTACTTGGTGGCTTTATGAGCTTATTATGAAAGATTTTTTGATAATGTCTTCTTTCTTTGTGTTAAATTTTGTGTAGGATTTGAACTTTAGTGTTAGCTTGAAAGGTTTTTTGGGTTCTTTGTTGGATTGGGATCTAGGCTTCCTTTTTTTGATATCGATGGGATTGTTGTTTCTCTATGCGCCAAGCTTCTCAGAGCTCTTCAATCTCCATTTGGCCCGAGACTTTTTCTCAGAATTCTGTCAATGTCTTTGGCTTGGTCACAGCTATGTTCTCATGAAACTTTCTAGGGCGGAGGCCACTTTTGAGTGCATGCAAATCCACATCGGGGTTGAGGTCTGCGATTTCCATAGTTGCTTTAGCGAATCGTTTCATGTAGTCTTTGAGGTTCTCGTGTTGTCCCTATTTGATAATATTATGGTAGTTGGATCCGTGTACATATATCATCTAGACGGCAAAGTAGTTAATGAGGGATCTCACAAGTTCCTCAAAGCAAGAGATTGAATATGCAGACAACCTGAAAAACCAGAGTAAAGCAGCACTATCTAAAAAAGTTGAAAATGATCGACAGAGTATAGGGTCATAAGCACTATTAAAAAATATCATTTATTGAAACTTGGTAATATGGATTTGAGGGTCGTCGAACCCTTCATACGACTTCAGTGTGGTAGGCAATACGAAGTTCTTTGGCATTTGGAACTTCACAGTATCCTCCGAAAAAGGGTTGGACATTGTCAGTTTTTACTTTGGAGTGTGATCTCTTGGGGGTCTACCGACCGGGATTGTACATCATTTAAAGGTGCATTCTTAGGGTCTTGTGCACTAAGCTTGCCATTTTGGTCTTGCATTCATGCTACTAGTTCGTCATGAGTTGGGGGAGGTGGTTGAGGCGCGGCATCATCAGCCATGGCCCTGCAAAACAATACTAAAAAATCATGGAGGAGTTATTTAATTCGGGGACCACAGTGGGCGCCAAACATTCTATTTTGGGACTGGACTCCAAGGTATACATCGTCCACAAAGGGAAGAGCACGAGCAATGTCCTCCTCCTATGTGTAGCACCACAAGTTTCTCTTTCGTCCGAGCAATTTGGAGAACCTGTATAAAGGACTCCGATGCTTTAGTTAATTTAAGATCTCAAAATTATAAAACTTAAATTCGGAGAAATCTGTTTAGTGACTTGTATGTTGTATTCATATAGATCGTTTGCATTTGGTATTTATCTTTGAAGAATGCATCCTTGTGATTTCGAGATTCCCGCTACCAATACCGAAGTGTATCGCGGATCTTTTTCTTTAGTTTGGTTAAACCGACTTTGGTTGAGTAGTTCCGAGGTATGATGTCAGATCTAAATTGTTTGGATACAGATCACTAATGTTTCTTTATTATTCTTAATTATATTTTGATTGGGCTCTATATATTCTAATTAATATTGTAGTTAATTTCAAAAATATCTTGTACATACATAACTGAATTCATGCAATAAAACGTAATAATAAGACCCATATTTGTTGTTTTATAGGGAAAAAGCGACGGTTACTACCTAACTAACAAAAAATATCAAGAAAAGGTAATTTAGTTTCATAATTTATATTCTTATTATTGTGCTTTCATTGAGAAAGTGCGTCTCTTTTGAAGATATACAAGTGTTGATTCTTTGTATAGTAACTGTTAACAGCAATATTTCTCTAAAGATTTTTGGCAACATGTACATATATGTTACCAACCAAATAGTGGAGGTGGAGGAGCGACTGAGAGAGAGAGAGAGAGAGTCTGACATGAGGGAGAAGAGAACACGAGAACTAGGGAAGGAGGGAGGCTCTATTTCGCGCCGCCATGCCTTAACGCTGCCGAACCGCCACTGCCACTACTACGGTTCGTCCCTGCCGCTTCAGTCGTCGCTGTCGCACCCTATTCCTGTTGCCATTAGGGTTTGCTACTGCTGCCATTCATAGAGCCGCCGCTTTAGGAGCCAAATAGGGAGAGGAGGTCACCGTTGATGCTGTCGCAGAAAGGGAGAAACAGATGCGCGAGAGAATGTAACGTGACTGAGGAGGAGCCATTCCTTTACCGCCGCCGTCGCTGGAAACCTTGGTTGCCGCCGTCCTTACTGGTGAGTTAGTTGTGCCCTAGTTACCAGAGACACCATCTATGAACCCTTTGTTGCTTTGGAATGACCCTGTCTCTATCTCTAATGTTTCTGATTACACTGTATTTGTTGGAATCATTTAAGCTAGAGCTTGTCACCGGGGGAGGAAAGCAACTGCACCATCCTCTTCGTTTTGACAATAAACCTCCGTTCATAACTGTGTAACGCTCCCACTCTTGTTCTATTCGGCATTTTATTTCTCTGATATGTTTTTATTTTAATTATGATAGCCAATATCTCTGTTTTAATACTGTTGTGTTCTACTGGAACTGTCAAAATTGTGGTTGCTGCAAGCGTAATCGGAATTGGTGCTGCTACCACCGTCCTGGTTGCATCGGAATTATAGCTGCTGCTATGAATTCAAAATAAACGGGTTTATCGCCGTTAATTCCTGCGGATTCGACTAAAACGGGGTAGGGGTTTCCGTTTTAAAATTAAAGGTTTTGATTTAAGAATTCCTACAAAGCTTATTGAATAAATGCAAAAAATGTTATAATAATTTAAAATGACTGATTGTTGAGTTTGATTTGGATTGTGACTAAAATTATCATTGATTTGAGTATAGTTAAGTATGGTAGTTGATTGGTTGATTATTGCAATACTTTGGTTGGAAATTCTTATTTTAATTAATTATGTGGAATTGGTTGAGAAATGATTGGTGAATTGTTGTGAATGAGGGAACTCTTGAGGCTGGTTAAGTCCTATTTTTAAGGGAGGTTATGTCCAAAATTTTATAAAAATATAGGATTTAGTTAATTTGAATTGTGTAAATTGTACCTAGGATGTATGATTAATAAATTGGATATTTGATAGCTAGAAATAAATGGTTATGATGTTTTAAAGTGGTTTGAATTAAATTCGTTTAAGTAATAAAAATAAAGTGAATTTAAAGATTAAGGTTTGAAGTAAAGAAGGCTTAAGATGGATAAAGAAAAGTTTAAAGAATTATGAGGGTAAGGTTAAACCGGGTTTGAGTGATAAAAAGATAATTGTGTAAAAGTTTAAGGGTAAGAAAGTGATTACGTAAAATATAAGGGTTAAAGTGCATATATATGTATATATAAAAAATTAATGGTATGAATATAGAAAAGATAAAGTTAAGAAAAAGGTTAAAGAGGAAGATTAAAGAAAAAGTTAAGAAAAAGAGTAAAAATAAGGTCAAAAATTAAAATATTACAAAAAAGAGTATTTGGTGAGCATGATGATGAAAATGGTTGTATGTGAGGACATGGCTTTTTGTTATCTTCATTAATAAGCACGATTAATTTACTTGAATTGATTAATTTAAGCTAGGCTTTCAATAAAATCAAGACTCAAGTTAAATAGGAAAACCCGAACAAGAAAATCAAGATTCAAGTGTTAAATAGTTGGTTTTTTTTATAGCAGTTGTGAGAGTCTGTGACTTTTACTTGGTGCACTAGGCTATAAATAACTCTCTATATATAACTGAGGTGTAATTGCTATCATTTTTCTAAATAATGTTTCAGTTTACTTAGCTTTCAGTAAGCTATCTATTTTTTTTTTTTTGCTTGTGCATCTTTTCTATTTAGTCTTAGTTCATTCTTTCTTCTTTCTTCTTTGGGAAAGTTTCTAGTTGTTTGTCATTCATTGAATTAAGAGAGAAAGCTTTCACAAATGAGGCTGGTATCAATTTAAGCAAAATAGATATTGCTCAAACACGCACAAGTTCACACTTTAGTTCACGTGTGTGTATATATATATATATATATATATATTATGTTTTCATAAAATTATTATGTTTGCATAGCTGCATATGGTGGGCTAGTTCTCCAAACACGCACAAGTTCACACTTTAGTTCACGTATATATATTGCTGCATATGGTGGGCTATTTTCACATTATAATTTATATTTTATCAAGGGATAAATCTGTCACTGAAATGAGATCAATATTTGAATAGGATTTGAATAGGAACAATATCTAAATAGGATTTGTACTCATTAATTGTACAAGAAAAGGTACATATATATACTATGATATGATATAAGAAAAGGATCTCTTTGATTTTTTTTACACTTTGACTTTAATTTTAGAAGCAGATTTTAGTTTCCTACGCTGCTGGAATAAATCATTAGCAATAGTGAAATTATGAAATTTTATTCATTTGGCTAAATGGATAAAGTTATTTTTTTATCAATTAAATATATATAAATCAATAAGAGGGATGGTATATAATGCTAAAAATATTAATGTTTTAGTCTCTTTGAATATATTATGGTAATTTTAATTAGTCTCTTTGTATAAAGACAATAGTGAAGAAAACACGAGGACCTACACAATGCTTGAAGATTCATGCAAGACAGATGGAAGAGAGAGAAGAAATTACTCTAGATATTGAAGGAGAGGCAATTGGTCCTACTGATGAAGCTGTAAACAACTTGAGCAAATTGGGCACAGTGGCAAGGAATTTAGAATTTTGTCCATTAATTTACACAAACTGGAACGGGATTAAAGATAAAAAAAGCTATTTGGGAATATGTTCAAGTGAGAATATTAGTCTTGTTTCTTTTAGAAACTTAAGGAAATGTACACATATTTTATTCTTACTAGCAAATGATATAATGTGATTGTGGATCTTATAACAATTTTTATAAGTTAAATTTGATGGGAAATGTTCAATTATTTTTGTTTAGTGACTTTATTCAAATAGTTTAAATTATTTATTGACACTAAATAATTAAAAAAATTTGAGATTAAAATCATTGCCAATGGTAACGCTTTAAAACTGTTATCTTAGACGACTATAAAATGGCAATAGTATTAAAACCGTTGCCAAAAAATGAAACCAACGGTAACGTTTTAAAACCGTTGGCTTTGTGAATAATAAAACTACAACAGTTTAAAATCGTTGCCTATCATGAAAGAGAACGATTTAAAACCGTTGCTTATCGAGTAACGGTTCAAAACTGTTGTTTAAAATTTTCTTTCAAAACCGTTGTCTATGCCAATAATTTTGGCAACGGTTTTTTTGTTACTGTTGCCTTAGGTATAAAAACTTTGCCTTTGAGCATTGGCAATAGCCGCATATACCACAGGTCAAAAACCGTTGCCAAAGCGTTGCCTAAAGTTGTAGGAATGGTTTTTCAATTTACAGCAACGGTTTTTGACCGTTGCGAAAACCCTTATTTGTTGTAGTGCCTTGGGAGACTTCGAGGAATGGAAGTGTATTAAGTATGAGGGAGGACTTCGAAGTGAAATCCTGAGCTCCGTTGGACCGATGGAGATTAGGGTCGTCTCCGAACTTGTGAACAAGAGCTGTATTACTGAAGAATGTATGAGAAAGGCTGTTAAGGCAAAGAATGACCATCAGGAGTCCCACCGCAGGGAGCACAACCAAGAATACGCAACAAGGGGTCAAGAGTTTAAGAGAAGAGGATACCCACAACGTTTTTCCCAAGGATGAAATGACCTTGCGACGAATAAGAATTCCCAAGAAAAAGGTAAGGGAAAACAGATAATGGTTGCTTCGGATGTTTTGAGCTGTCAGAAATGTGGAGGTCATCACCGAAATAGGCCGTGTCGTTATCGTTCGGATTTGTGTTACAATTGCGGATAGCTAGGACATTTGGTCAGAGATTGCCCACATCGGAAGGACCGGGAAACTGCCAGGTCCGATTCTCGGACATGAGGTAATAAGAAAACTGATAACTTAATTCTTTACCACTTTAGACAATGCTGAAGGCTGGTATTCACTCATAATACATGGTCGAATAAAAAATTATGATCTGTTCTAGATAACCTTAAGTTATCTTAACAAAAGGTTTGGTGAGCATAAATGATTAGGTAGGCCTTTAATGGAAAAGCAACCTCAAAGTGGAATGACTTGTGGGCGATGTGAAAGCCATCATCTGGAAACTCCGTGTCGAGCTGGATTTGGACTTTTCCATGGTTGTAGTGGAGTTGGACATGTGTCCTGGAAACATCCTAAGAAAGTCAACCGGAATACTACCAAGGGCCAACAACAAGGTCGTGTGTTCACTACAACAACGGGTGATACCGTTAGATCCGACGGTTTGGGAATAGGTAAGCAAAAGATCGGTAACAACGTGCTAAAAGTACGACTAAGTTGGTATGTGGTTTTGGATATCATAGATAGAAATCTAAAGAATGCCAGTCATTCTAAGTTGTGGTTGAGTACTTGAGGAAGTAAGTGATAGAGCTAGTACCAGATGAGAGATCAGAATAAAGCAGCAAAAACTTGTGGAAGCAGTAACACAGGATAGCTACGAATAGGAGCTGTAAAAGTTTACTATAATATCTTATGTTTGAATACTAGAAGGGTTAAGTGGGTTACTGCAAGTAATGATCCACAAATAGTTAGAATTGATTGCGGCTGCGAGCTTTGATGGTTCTAAAGCGGATGAGGAAATTATCATTGATGCATAATTGGATTTAGATGATGAGAGAGTGAAAGTTGTCATGTTTGAGAGATAAGTACTATGATATTTGATCATAGTGACCTTGGATTTAGATTGAGATTTATAATGATTGGTTTTGAAAGACGAATGTAAAAACCATTAAATTGAAATACTGATGTGGTGATGTGCAAAAAACGATCCGACACAAAACTCACCGGCAAGTATACCGGGTCGCATCAAGTAATAATAACTCACATGAGTGAGGTCGATTCCACAGGGATTGAAGGATTGAGTAATTTTAGTTTAGTGGTTGATTTAGTCAAGCGAATCAAGTATTGGTTGAGTGATTTTGTATCCAACAGTAAGTAAACAACAGGAAATATAAAGGGAGAGGGATGAATTGCAAAAATTAAAGAGACTTAGAAGTAAAGGTGCTGAATCTTAAAGAACAAGAAATTAAATGACTGAAACTTAAAGTGCAAGAAATGTAAATTGCAGTAACTTAAAGAACAAGAAATATAAATTGCTTGAATGGAAAAGGGAATTGAGGATTGGGAATTCAGAATTTAAGCAAGGGAAATTAAACTACAACAATTAATAAAGCAGAAGATGAATTAGAAATACTTAGAATTCAAACAGAGAATGGAATTGAATTGCAGCAGAGGTTCACAGAAGAACCAAAAGGAAAATGTGATCTCAGGACTCCAGAGACTAGATAGCAAAGTCTAGATCTCAATTGCCTTCCCAGATCCAAATTCTCAAAGCAATTAACAAGAAATTGAAGAAGAAACAGTAAAGGGAATGTAATTGAACTCAATTATGCAGAAAAGAAATTAAAGAGCTCTTGAGTGGAGATTGAGACAGAATTTCCTCAATTCTTAACACCCAAGACTCAAACAAGAAAAGTAAAAATGTTCAAGTAAGAACAAGGAAGAAGAGAGATCAATTCTCCTCCCCAATTCTTAGAAATCTCAGTGAAGTCTCTCAGAGAAAATTCAAAAGTTCCAAAATAAAAGTGAAGATTCAAAGCTCCCAAGAAAAGTAAAAGTTAAAAAAAGTCCTAATTACATCAAACTAACTCCTATTTATACACTTTCTATTCTTGGATTTTGGAATTTGGATGGGCTTTTGATTTGGTGAAGAAATGAATTTTATTGGATTTTTAATCCAATTTCAGCCCAAGAAAAGTTGCTTCCAGGAGGCTGCCCTGCCCTTGTGGAGGGCAGGGCAGGAATTGATGCGTGTGGCCTTGGTGCGAGCGTGTTGTGCGAGTTGGTGCTGCAGGATGCTGCCCTGCCCTTGTGGAGGGCAGGGCAGAAATTTTTGGTGCGCCAGATTCTGCCTATGCGTGCGCTATGTTGCTGCCGAAGCTCCCTTGGTGCGCCAATTTGGTGCGCTGGCCGTGCACCACAAAATGCTGCCCTGCCCTTGCGGAGGGCAGGGCAATGTTTCCAAAGTTGAAGCCCCGTGTTCGAGACTTGGTCGATGCATACGCTACTATTTTTCCTTGGTTTTCTTGGCACCAAAGTGAGGCCTAGTTCCTTGCTTCCTCATAGTGTCGTGTTCGATCCTTATGGCAAGCATTGGTGAGCTTTTTCCTTGAATTTATTCCCTTGATGAGCCCGATATTGCCCTTGAGGAGGGCAGGGCAGAATTTTTGCTCTCCTTGATCCATGGCACCAATCTGTGCTCCGCCCTTGAGGAGGGCAGGGCAGTGTTGCTTCTCAAGCTTGTTTCCTTATGTTGCCCTCCTAGAGGGCAGTGTGCCCTTGTGGAGGGCAATGCTTGCTTCCTCCCTTCCATGCGCCACACTTTTTCTCTCTTGGGCCACGCTTTCTTAAGCCACGCTTTCCTTTTTTCTTTCTTTCTTCACCTACAATAAACCAAAACAACCACTCAAAGTATCACTAAATTCACAAGGCTTATAAATCAATTAAAAATCAATTAAATTCAGCTTAAACCTCATGAGTTAACATTAATTTTATGGTGGTTGTTTGATTTAAAGAAGTTATGCATTTTCACTCCAAATCACTTACTCAGGATGCAAGAAAGTGCATAAAGACTAATAAAACAAGTGAAATTAGCTTGAAAAATGGGTATATGATGACCTGTCATCATGTGGTACTGAGAATGGTTTGAGGGAACCCGTGACAGGTGGTAAACTCCAATTTTTGGAGAGGTACTTTTGAATTTTTTTCCCCAATAATTTGAAAGAATGTTGGTTATGGTTTTGAAGATGATTTTTGATATGAGTAACTTTAACAAAAGAGATGTGTCTCGAATGCTTTTATAGATTATTAAAGGAAAGCGGATTCTTATGATTTTGTTAGCTTGTTATTTCAAACTCATTTGATTTCTAGAAATAAAAGGGGGTTTTTGATTGATGAGTCAGAGACTTTATAACAGTAAGTCATGTAGAAATTCGAGGGTTTGAGAATAAGAAAGTAAGTTTGGAGGTTATGCTTGGAGTTGAACTGTGATTAGAGGAATTGGCTTGGCAGAGAGAGAGAGAGAGGATGGTGATGAAGTATCATTAAGGTGTGGTGATGATCTTTGATTGATTATAGTGATGTGGGATGATGGCTATGATTAACGATGATGGTAATATTATTGATGACATGATTTGGGATTTAATAGGGTGTGAGTTGATGAGACGATAAAAGTAAGGAAGGCTGTTGGTCGGCATTGAACGAATGACCGAGACCCTCGGAGATAGAGAGATCAGAGCACGGCAATGGAAGCGCGCAGAGTAAAAAGACCTTGGAACTATTATGCATTGCATATAAAGGTAGACTACGCTCGCGTACTTGTAGTGATGGATGGAATTTTCGAGGGCGAAAATTTCTATTGGGGGATAGAATGTAAAACCCGGTCTAACCAAAATTAATTAAATAATAAAGTAAATAGGAGCGAATATGGTTAGAAAATTTGGCAATTGGAATTTGATCATTTAAATATGATATTTAGATTCAGTCAATTTTTCTAAGTCGGAAAACATAATTTTCTGCGTAAAAATGCACAGTCAAATTTTGACCAGCAGTACCGACAGAGATATGTCTGGTACTGCAGCTGAGAAAATTGATTATAAGTAAATATGGTTAAGAAATGAGGAATCATAATTAGGGAAGGTAGAAATATTTAAAGTGAAATTTAGAGCACTAATCTTAAAGGTTTTGGCCCAAAATTGGGCCAACGGACAAAAATAAGTGAACCGGGCCTAAGTGGGCCTAAGACCCAACATATATAAACATTAGTTATGAGCATTTCAGCTCATTCTACCCTAAAAATAAGAAGAGGGGCGTTGAATTGATAAGAGAGAAGGGAAGAGAGAAAACCTAACTCTCTTTGATCTTCAAACCACCATAACTTAAGCTACGGAGCTCTGATTGACGAGCCGTTTATGGTCACGCGCCGCTCTTCTCATTCTCTAAAATTCTATCTAAGTTTTGTGGTGAGTATTCTATTCAACTCTGCCCAGTTTTCAAAATTCCCTGCTGTTACACGTTTTTGGGTAGTTAGTGTTGAAATCTTATGATTTTGGGTTTTTAGGGATACTCTAACATGGATTCTAAGTGGGTTCTATCCCTATTTCATATGGGCTGAGTTAAGAAGTACTCAAACCCTTGTAATTTATCAATTTCATGAACCCTAGGTTAATGTATATATGTGAAATTGGTTATGTTAGTGTATTTGGTGATTTTGGTGCACAATTGTGAGATTGGTGTTGCTTGAGGAGCTTTGGTGAGGCTTGGGGCAAAGGTTGGTGGAGACTTCCAAAGAAGAGGCTCAATTGATTTGGCTACATGAGGTACGGTTTAAGTTTTATTTAAGTACCGTGTGGTGTGCTGAGAATTCCTAGGCTAGATACCCCTAGGATTAAGTTTCGATTGTGTAAATGGTTGGTGCTAATATGCATAATTGGTACATAATGTGAATTAATGATTGGGATGAGAATTGTGTGGCCTTGTCTGCTTGGTGTATTGAGAATTTGATGTATTGGGTAATGAGTATTGATTTGTGGATTATGCATTTAAATTGTGAAATTGGGCCGGAGGCCGTGAATTTTGGGCCGGAGGCCGGAAAGAGGTAAGGAAGGTAAGTTGATGTATGCATTGTATGATGACACAAGTGATTGGATGAATTTTAGATAATGAATATATGAATGATTGGGTTGGTTATTGAATAATAAGGTTTGAGGAGTTGAAGTGTGGAATTTGATAATTTTGGGTGAAATTATGTAGATGAGGTATGTTTGGTTTTGGTTGAGATATATTATGTGGTCATATATGTGATTATGATTATTGATGCCATGATGGTATGATGATGCATGAGAGATATGCATGTTGTGATATATGCTTGATGAATGATTAAGGTTAATTTGTAGGTGAAACCATGTGATAGTGAGTATGATATTGATTATGTATAGTGATGGTTGATTGGAAATAGTATTGTTGGAAATTGGGATGAGGAAGGATGTATGACATGTTAATGTATTTGTAATTTAGCCATTTGTTTGAAATGGGTAAAAATGGTTATACGACAGTTTTTTGAATTGTGGTAAAGTGTTAATGTATAAGTTGAGAAGGCTTGATGTTGATTTTGGTATATTTTGATTGATTTCAAAAAGGGTTGAAATTGGCATGCTTTGGTTGATTTTGAAAAGGGTTGAAAATGGCACTTTGTGGTTTCGTATGAAAATATACTTTTTGGGCATACCTTGACGGGACATAACTTGGACTCCAATCCCCGTTTTGTGCTGGTGGACGAAATTGTGACCCTCTTTGTATTTGCATGAGATTTATTTAATGGCTATTGGCTATGTGTGGACACATCTCCGTTCAACTTAACCAGCAAGTGTACTGGGTCATCCAAGTAATACCTTACGTGAGTAAGGGTCGATTGATGAGCGGATAATTTATACGCTTTTTAGGGGTAATTTCATGTAGATTTTAGCATGTTTTAATTGGTTTTTAGTAGAATAATGTTAGTTTTTAGGCAAAAATCATATTTCTGGACTTTACTATGAGTTTGTGTGTTTTTCTGTGATTTCGGGTATTTTCTGGCTGAAATTGAGGGAGCTGAGCAAAAATCTGAGTTAGGCTGAAAAAGGACTGCTGATGCTGTTGGATCCTGACCTCCCTACACTCGAAATGGATTTTCTGGAGCTACAAGAGTCCAATTGGCGCGCTCTCAATGGCGTTGGAAAGTAGACATCCAGGGCTTTCCAGCAATATATAATAGTCCATACTTTGCGTGAAGAAAGACGACGTAACTTGGCGTTGAACGCCAAGTACATGTTGCTGTCTGGAGTTAAACGCCAGAAACACGTCATGATCCGGAGTTGAACGCCCAAAACACGTTATAACTTGGAGTTCAACTCCAAGAAAGGCCTTAATTCGTGGATAGCTCTAGTCCCAGCCCCAGCACACACCAAGTGGGCCCCAGAAGTGGATTTCTGCACCAATTATCTTAGTTTACTCATATTCTGTAAACCTAGGTTACTAGTTTACTATTTAAACAACTTTTAGAGATTTATCTTGTACCTCATAACATTTTCAAATCTGAATTACATACATTTTGACGGCATGAGTCTCTAAACTCCATTGTTGGGGGTGAGGAGCTCTGCAGCGTCTCGATGATTTAATACAATTCCTTTGTTTTCCATTCTAACACGCTTGTTCTTATCTAAGATGTTCATTCGCGCTTAATTATGGAGAAGGTGATGATCCGTGACACTCATCACCTTCCTCAATCCATGAACGTGTGCCTGACAGCCACCTCTGTTCTACATCAGATTGAATGAGTATCTCTTAGATTCCTTAATCAGAATCTTCGTGGTATAATCCGGATTGATGGCGGCATTCATGAGAATCCGGAAAGTCTAAACCTTGTCTGTGGTATTCCGAGTAAGATTCTGGGATTGAATGACTGTGACGAGCTTCAAACTCCTGAAGGCTGGGCGTTAGTGACAGACGCAAAAGAATCAATGGATTCTATTCCAACCTGATTGAGAACCGACAGATGATTAGCCGTGCTGTGACAGAGTATAGGAACGTTTACACTGAGAGGATGGGAAGTAGCCATTGACAACGGTGACACCCTACATAGAGCTTGCCATGGAAGGGACCTTGCGTGTGGGAAAAGGATTTCAAGGAAAAGTTGAGATTCAGAGGACAAAGCACCTTCAAAACTCCAACATATTCTCCATTAATAAAGTAACAATTCCTTATTCCAAATACTTTGACTTCTTATCATTAAATCCAATTAATCTTATTGACATCCTGACTAGGATTAATAAAATAAACATAGATTGCTTCAAACCAATAATCTCCGTGGGATCGACCCTTACTCACGTAAGGTATTACTTGGACGACCCAGTGCACTTGCTGGTTAGTTGTGCGGATTACAAATTCGTGCACCAAGTTTTTGGCGCCGTTGCCGGGGATTGTTCGAGTTTGAACAAACTAAAGGTTTATTTTATTTCTTAGATTAGGAATGATTTATTTTTGTTGTTATAGAGTCATTAAATTCTGATAGGATAGTTTCTTTTCAAAAAAAAAATTTCAAAAATATTATCTTTCTTAATTAATTGTTAATTTTCGTGAGTTTAGTGTCTTGTTCTAAGTTTGGTGTTGATTGCATATTTTATATTTTTCTCTAAATTTTCGAACTTGTGTTCTTTGTTCTTCATTGATCTTCACGTTGTTCTTGTTTATTTTTCTTGTTTGATCTTGAGTTTTTCTTACTTTGAGTCTTTTCTTGTTTTTCTTGTGCTTTTTCAAAATATCAATTTTCAAAAATTATATTTTTATCCATAAATATAATACATTTTTAAAATCAACATTGAAGTTACTGCCCAATTGGCTGGAGCTTTAGTAGTTGTTCTTCATAATTGGGTATCTTCTTTGGAATCTTTTTCAAAAATAATTTTTCTTTTATTGAATCTTGTGCCAAACTCTAATTTTGGTGTTTTCTTGTTAATTTTTCTTTAATTTTCAAAAATTTGTCTTGGTTTTCTAAAAATTTTAAGTTTGGTGTTCTTTCTTTTGTTCTTGGTGTTCTTGTGAATCTTCAAGGTGTTCTTGAGTCTTTCTTGTGCTTTGATCTTAAAATTTTTAAGTTTGGTGTTCCTTGGTGTTTTCCCTCCAAAAATTTTCGAAAATAAGGAGCATTGGATCTAAAAATTTTTAAGTCTTGTGTCTCTTGTATGTTTTTCTCTTTCATCAAAAAAAAATTTTAAAATTCAAAAAAATATCCTTCCTAACTAATTTTAAACTATTTTTTTTCGAAAATTTTATATAAAAATTCAGATTTCAATTTCAAAATATTTTCAATTTCTTTTATTTATTTCGTTTCTATCTTATTTTATAAAATAAATTTTTATAAAATAAATAATATCAACATACATATCATCTCTTTTATTCCATCATGGAATTAAGTGGGAATGAACAGTCCAGGAGGACTCTGGGGTCATATGCTAACCCCACTACTGCTTCATATGGGAGTAGTATCTGTATACCCTCCATTGGAGTTAGTAGCTTTGAGTTGAACCCTCAGCTCATTATCATGGTGCAGCAAAACTGCCAGTATTCCGGTCTTCCACAGGAAGAACCTACAGAGTTTCTGGCACAATTTCTACAAATTGCTGACACAGTGCATGATAAGGAAGTAGATCAGGATGTCTACAGATTATTACTGTTTCCATTTGCTGTAAAAGATCAAGCTAAGAGGTGGTTAAATAACCAACCTAAGAACAGCATAAAAACATGGAAGCAGCTGTCAGAAAAATTCTTGAGTCACTATTTCCCTCCAAAACAGATGACACAGCTAAGGTTAAGCATCCAAGGTTTCAAACAAGGAGATAATGAATCCCTTTATGATGCCTGGGAGAGATACAGAGAGATGCTAAGAAAATGCCCCTCTGAAATGTTTTCAGAGTGGGTGCAATTAGACATCTTCTACTATGGGCTTACAGAAAAAGCTCAGATTTCTCTAGACCACTCAGCTGGTGGATCTATACATATGAGAAAAACAATTGAAGAAGCTCAAGAGCTTATTGATACAGTTGCCAGAAATCAACATCTGTACCTAAGTAGTGAATCTTCCATGAAAGAAGAAGCTAAAACAGTAACTGATGAACTCAGTCCTGTAGATCAGGCCAATGAATTCAATCAGCAATTAGACTTTCTAACCAAGCAGCTAGCCAAATTCAAGGAAATACTACAGGAAACAAGAATGGCTAACAGGAATATGGAAGTACAATTAAAGCAAACAGAAAAGCAACTGTCAGAACAAATAGCAGAAGAATGCCAAGCAGTTCAACTAAGAAGTGGGAAAACATTAAATACCTCACTTCAAAGTAGCAGGAAGCTAAGAAATGAACAAATGGCCACTCAAAATCCCTCTGAGGACAATCAGAGCCCAGAAAGGAATAATGCTGGCGCTGAACGCCCAGACCATGCTCATTCCTGGCGTTCAACGCCAGAAACAAGCATGAATCTGGCGTTGAACGCCCAAAGGGAGCACAGTTCTGGTGTTCAGACGCCAGTAACAAATGGGGAGATGGCGTCTAACGCCACTCTAGCTTCCACCCCTGGCATTCAAATGCCAGTGGGGGATCAGTCACATACAAGTGCTGATAACAACCCTTCTAAAAAGGCTTTCCAACCCACTTCTGTAGGTAATAAACCTGCAGCAACAAAGGTTGAGGAATACAAAGCCAGAATGCCTTATCCTCAAAAGCTCCGCCAAGCGGAACAGGATAAGCAATTTGCCCGCTTTGCAGACTATCTAAGGACTCTTGAAATAAAGATTCCGTTTGCAGAAGCACTTGAGCAAATACCCTCTTATGCTAAGTTCATGAAAGAGATCTTAAGTCATAAGAAGGATTGGAGGGAGACTGAAAAAGTTTACCTCACTGAAGAATGCAGTGCAGTCATTCTGAAAAGCTTACCTGAGAAGCTTAAGGATCCTGGGAGCTTTATGATACCATGCACATTAGAGGGTATTTGTACCAAGCATGCTTTATGTGATCTTGGGGCAAGTATCAACCTAATACCTGCATCTACTATCAGAAAGCTTGGTTTAACTGAAGAAATCAAACCAACCAGGATATGTCTTCAACTTGCTGATGGCTCCATTAAATACCCATCAGGCGTGATTGAAGACATGATTGTCAAGGTTGGGCCATTTGCCTTTCCTACTGACTTTGTGGTGTTGGAAATGGAGGAGCACAAGAGTGCAACTCTCATTCTAGGAAGACCTTTCCTAGCAACTGGCCGAACCCTCATTGATGTCCAAAACGGGGAAGTAACCTTGAGAGTCAATGAGGAGGAGTTTAAGTTGAATGTTGCCAAAGCCATGCAATATCCAGACACCCCAGATGACTGCATGAGTGTTGATATTATTGACTCTCTGGTAAGAGAGGTCCATATGGCTGAGAGTCTCGAATCAGAGCTAGAGGACATCTTTAAAGATGTTCAGCCTGATTTGGAGGAATCAGAGAGAATAATAGAACCACTGAAAATCCCTCAGGAAGAGGAGAAACCTCCCAAACCTGAGCTCAAACCATTACCACCATCCCTGAAATATGCATTTCTAGGAGAAGGTGATACCTTTCCTGTAATCATAAGCTCTACCTTAGAGCCACAGGAAGAGGAAGCACTAATTCAAGTGCTAAGGACACACAAGACAGCTCTTGGGTGGTCCATCAGTGATCTTAAGGGCATTAGCCCAGCCAGATGCATGCACAAGATCCTATTGGAGGGTGACGCCAAGCCAGTGGTCCAACCACAAAGGCGGCTGAATCCAGCCATGAAGGAAGTTGTGCAGAAGGAGGTCACTAAATTACTAGAGGCTGGGATTATTTATCCTATTTCTGACAGCCCCTGGGTAAGCCCTGTCCAAGTCGTCCCTAAGAAGGGAGGCATGACAGTGGTTCATAATGAAAAAAATGAACTGGTTCCTACAAGAACAGTTACAGGGTGGCGTATGTGTATTGATTATAGAAGGCTCAATACAGCCACCAGAAAGGATCATTTTCCTTTACCATTCATAGACCAAATGCTAGAAAGACTAGCAGGTCATGAATACTACTGCTTCCTGGATGGATATTCAGGTTATAATCAAATTGCAGTAGATCCCCAGGATCAAGAGAAAACGGCATTCACATGCCCATCTGGAGTATTTGCATACAGAAGGATGCCATTTGGCTTGTGCAATGCACCTGCAACCTTTCAAAGGTGCATGCTCTCTATCTTCTCTGATATGGTAGAGAAGTTTCTGGAAGTCTTCATGGATGACTTTTCAGTATTTGGAGACTCATTCAACTCCTGCCTTAACCATTTAGCACTTGTTCTGAAAAGATGCCAAGAGACCAACCTAGTTTTAAACTGGGAAAAATGTCACTTTATGGTGACTGAAGGGATTGTCCTTGGGCATAAAATTTCAAACAAGGGAATAGAGGTGGATCAAGCTAAAGTTGAAGTAATTGAAAAATTACCACCACCTGCCAATGTTAAGGCAATCAGAAGCTTTCTGGGGCATGCAGGATTCTATAGGAGGTTTATAAAGGATTTTTCAAATATTGCAAAACCTCTGAGCAATCTGCTAGCTGCTAACACGCCATTTGTGTTTGACACAAAGTGTCTACAGGCGTTTGAGACCCTAAAAGCTAAGCTGGTCACAGCACCAGTTATTTCTGCACCAGACTGGACATTACCCTTTGAACTAATGTGTGATGCCAGTGACCATACCATTGGTGCAGTATTAGGACAGAGGCATAACAAGCTTCTGCATGTCATTTATTATGCTAGCAGTGTTTTAAATGATGCCCAGAAAAATTACACAACCACATAAAAAGAATTACTTGCAGTGGTTTATGCCATTGACAAGTTTAGATCCTACTTAGTAGGATCAAAAGTGATTGTGTACACTGACCATGCTGCTCTTAAATATCTACTCACAAAGCAGGATTCAAAGCCCAGGCTCATAAGATGGTGTTGCTTCTGCAAGAGTTTGATATAGAAATAAGAGACAGAAAAGGAACAGAGAATCAAGTAGCTGATCACCTGTCCCGGATAGAACCAGTAGCAGGAGCATCCCTCCCTCCTACTGAGATCTCTGAAACCTTTCCGGACGAGCAATTGTTTGCTGTTCAGGAAGCTCTGTGGTTTGCAGACATTGCAAACTATAAGACACAAGGTTCTCCTTTTGTAACAATGGAGAGGAAGCATGAAAAGCTTCTCTCACTGCAGAGTCAACCAAAGCCCCCACAGTCCAACTCTAAGTTTGGTGTTGGGAGGCCACAACCAAACTCTCAGTTTGGCATTGAACCCCCACATTCAAACTCTAAATTTGATGTTGGGAGGTCCCTACCTTGCTCTGATTATCTGTGAGACTCCATGAGAGCTCACTGTCCAGCTAAGGACAATAAAGAAGCGCTTGCTGGGAGGCAACCCAGCCAATCAAAAAATTTAATTTTATTTGTTTTTGTTGATTTTTACAGGTATATGTCAAGGTATCTTCAAGGTAAAAAAGCAATTGATTGAATTCACAGAGTTATAGGAGAATTTGGAAGCTCACTGGTGTGAAAAAGCCAGTAAGAAATGTTTTGGGCATTGAACGCCCAAAAGAAGCACCCACTGGGCGTTCAACGCCAGTAAGGGTAGCCTTCTGGGCGTTTAACGCCAGATTGTTAGCATCCTGGGCGTTCAGAAAAATGCCCAGTGACAAAGGACTTCCTGGTGTTCAACGCCAGAAAGATGCATCAGCTGGGCGTTGAACGCCCAGGAGAAGCAGCATTTGGGCGTTAAACGCCCAAAACATGCATCGTTTGGGCGTTTAACGCCAGGATGGTGGGGAGGAGGTAAAATTCACTTTTCTTTACAATTTTTCTAAATTTTTATGTTTCAATTCACGATTACTTGCATACACATGTTTCAAAATGTCATCCTTCAAAATCAAATTAGTTTTCTAAGAACCATAATTTCTAAAATCTCTTTTTCAAAAATATCAAATATATCTTAATCCATACAGCCAAATTGTTTTCCAATCCAATCCAACTCTTTTTCAAATCTTTTTCAACTCATCATATCTTTTAATTTCAAAATTTCCTTTCCCTCTATTCCTCTTCTATCCTTTATTTTGCTTGAGGACAAGCAAACCTCTAAGTTTGGTGTGATTTGCCATGATCACTGAGCTAAAACTCATCAAGATCATGGCACCTAAGGGAACAGGAAGAGCAAGGATGTGAACTTAAGGGAGCTGAAGCGTCAGAAATTAATTCTTGAAGGCACCCCACAAACTAGAGGAACATCCACTTCCCAAAATACAGGTTGTTAAGTTCTAATTCTAGCTTTAACTCTGTGATAGTATTATTATAAGATTCTACCTTAGAAGTTATATAGGAGTAGTAGTAATTAGCATATCTATTTTGATTTTATTTTCAATTAAGTTATAATTTATTTTTCTCATCATCATCAAACATGAATAAAATAGTAGATTTTTTTTAATAAAGAGGCAATTTAATCTTTTTGAGTTCTTATAAGGAAAATTCTAATTATTTATATGTGGTGGCAATACTTTTTGTCTTCTGAATGAATGCTTGAACAGTGCATATTTTTGATATTGAATTTTATGAATGTTAAAATTGTTGGCTCCTGAAAGAATGATGAACAATAGAAATGTTATTGATGATCTGAAAAATCATGAAATTGATTCTTGAAGCAAGAAAAAGCAGTGGAAAAAAAATTCTTGCGAAAAGAAAAAAGAAAAAAAGAAAGAAAGAAAAAGCAAGAAGAAAAAGCCAATAGCCCTTAAAACCAAAAGGCAAGGGTAAAAAGGATCCAAGGCTTTGAGCATCAATGGATAGGAGGGCCCAAGGAAATAAATCCAGGCCTAAGCGGCTAAATCAAGCTGTCCCTAACCATGTGCTTGTGGCATGCAGGTCCAAGTGAAAAGCTTGAGACTGAGTGGTTAAAGTCGTGATCTAAAGCAAAAGAGTGTGCTTAAGAACTCTGGACACCTCTAACTGGGGACTCTAGCAAAGCTGAGTCACAATCTGAAAAGGTTCACCCAATTATGTGTCTGTGGCATTTATGTATCCGGTGGTAATACTGGAAAACAAAGTGCTTAGGGCCACAGCCAAGACTCATAAAGTAGCTGTGTTCAAGAATCAACATACTAAACTAGGAGAATCAATAATACTATCTGAATTCTGAGTTCCTATGGATGCCAACCATTCTGAATTTCAAAGGATAAAGTGAGATGCCAAAACTGTTCAGAAGCAAAAAGCTACTAGTCCCGCTCATCTAATTAGAATCTGAGCTTCACTTGAAACTCTGAGATATTATTGTTTCTTAATTTCTTTTCATCCTATTTTATTTATCTAGTTGCTTGAGGACAAGCAACAGTTTAAGTTTGGTGTTGTGATGAGCGGATATTTTATACGCTTTTTGGGGGTAATTTCATGTAGATTTTAGCATGTTTTAATTGGTTTTTAGTAGAATAATATTAGTTTTTAGGCAAAAATCATATTTCTGGACTTTACTATGAGTTTGTGTATTTTTTTGTGATTTCAGGTATTTTCTGGCTGAAATTGAGGGAGCTGAGCAAAAATCTGAGTTAGGCTGAAAAAGGACTGCTGATGCTGTTGGATCCTGACCTCCCTGCACTCGAAATGGATTTTCTGGAGCTACAGGAGTCCAATTGGCGCGCTCTCAACGGCGTTGGAAAGTAAACATCCAGGGCTTTCCAGCAATATATAATAGTCCATACTTTGCGCGAAGAAAGACGACGTAACTTGGCGTTGAACGCTAAGTACATGCTGCTGTCTGGAGTTAAACGCCAGAAACACGTCATGATCCGGAGTTGAACGCCAAAACACGTTATAACTTGGAGTTCAACTCCAAGAAAGGCCTTAATTCGTGGATAGCTCTATTCCCAGCCCCAGCACACACCAAGTGGGCCCCAAAAGTGGATTTCTGCACCAATTATCTTAGTTTACTCATATTCTGTAAACCTAGGTTACTAGTTTACTATTTAAACAACTTTTAGAGATTTATCTTGTACCTCATGACATTTTCAGATCTGAATTACGTACTTTTTGATGGCATGAGTCTCTAAACTCCATTGTTGGGGGTGAGGAGCTCTGCAGCGTCTCGATGATTTAATACAATTCCTTTGTTTTCCATTCTAACACGCTTGTTCTTATCTAAGATGTTCATTCGCGCTTAATTATGGAGAAGGTGATGATCCGTGACACTCATCACCTTCCTCAATCCATGAACGTGTGCCTGACAGCCACCTCTGTTCTACATCAGATTGAATGAGTATCTCTTAGATTCCTTAATCAGAATCTTCGTGGTATAAGCCGGATTGATGGCGGCATTCATGAGAATCCGGAAAGTCTAAACCTTGTCTGTGGTATTCCGAGTAGGATTCTGGGATTGAATGACTGTGACGAGCTTCAAACTCCTGAAGGCTGGGCGTTAGTGACAGACGCAAAAGAATCAATGGATTCTATTCCAACCTGATTGAGAACCGACAGATGATTAGCCGTGCTGTGACAGAGTATAGGAACGTTTTCACTGAGAGGATGGGAAGTAGCCATTGACAACGGTGACACCCTACATAGAGCTTGCCATGGAAGGGACCTTACGTGTGGGAAAAGGATTTCAAGGAAAAGTTGAGATTCAGAGGACAAAGCACCTTCAAAACTCCAACATATTCTCCATTAATAAAGTAACAATTCCTTATTCCAAATACTTTGACTTCTTATCATTAAATCCAATTAATCTTATTGACATCCTGACTAGGATTAATAAAATAAACATAGATTGCTTCAAACCAATAATCTCCGTGGGATCGACCCTTACTCACGTAAGGTATTACTTGGACGACCCAGTGCACTTGCTGGTTAGTTGTGCGGATTACAAATTCGTGCACCATCGATCCCACAGAGATTGTTGGTATGAAGCAAGCTACGGTCACCTTGTAAATCTCAGTTAGGCAGATTAAATTTATTCATGATAGGTTCAAAAATTAATAATAAATAGAAAATAAAATAGGATATGGAGATGCTGTGCTCCTCTTGTATTTCTACTTTCTTATTACATTCATCCAATCCTTCTTACTCCTTTCCATGGCAAGCGGTATGTAGGGCATCATCGTCATCAATGGCTACTTTTCATCCTCTCGGAAAAATGGTCCTATGCACTGTCACTGCATGGCTAATCGTTTGGAGGCATCACCCTTGTCGATGGCTACATCCCATCCTCTCAGTGAAAATGGTCCAAATGCTCTGTCACAGCACGGCTAATCATCTGTCGGTTCTCAATCAGGTTGGAATAGAATCCCTTGATTCTTTTGCGTCTGTCACTAACGCCTAACCTTCAGGAGTTTGAAGCTCATCACAGTCATTCAATACCGGAATCCTACTCGGAATACCACAGACAAGGTTAGACTTTCCAGATTCCCGGAATCCTACTCGGAATACCACAGATAAGGTTAGACTTTTCGGATTCCCATCAATGCCGCCATCTATCTAGCTTATACCACGAAGATTCTGTTGGGGAATCTAAGAGATATGCGCCCGGCCTAAGGTAGAACGGAAGTGGTTGTCAGTCACGCGCGTTCATAGGTGAGAATGATGATGAGTGTCATGGATCATCAGATTCATCAAGTTGAAGTGCAACGTATATCTTGGAATAAGAATAAAAGAGAATTGAATAGAAAATAATAGTAATTGTATTGAAACTTGAGGTACAGCAGTATGGTGTGCAGAAACTCCACCGTTGAAAATACATAAGTGAAAGGTTCAGGCATGGCCGAATGGCCAGCCCCCATGGTCTAAGGACTAGGCATCCAGAGATGTTCGTCAGATCTAAAGTGATCAAAAGATTTCTAATATAATAGTAAATTATCCTATTTATACTAGACTAGCTACTAGGGTTTACATGAGTAAGTAATTGATGCATAAATCCACTTCCGGGGCCCACTTGGTGTATGCTTGGGCTGAGCTTGATCTATCCACGAGCTGAGGCTTTTCTTGGAGTTGAACGCCGAGTTATAGCGTGTTTCTGGCGTTCAACTCCAGGATGTGACGTGTTTCTGGCGTTTGACTTCAGACAGCAGCATGTACTTGGCGTTGAGCGCCACTTTACGTCGTCAATTCCCGAATAAAGTATAGACTATTATATATTGCTGGAAAGATCTAGATGTCTACTTTCTAACACCGTTAAGAGTGCGCCGTTTGGAGTTCGATAGCTCCAGAAAATCCATTTTGCGTTCAGGGAGGTTAGATTCCAACAGCATCAGCAGTCATTTTGTCAGCCTTTTTTAGAGTTTTGCTCAAGTCCCTCAATTTCAGCTAGAATTTACCTGAAATTATAGAAAAACACATAAACTCATAGTAAAGTCCAGAAATGTGAATTTAACATAAAAACTAATGAAAACATCCCTAAAAGTAGCTTGAACTTACTAAAAACTACCTAAAAACAATGCCAAAAAGCGTATAAATTATCCGCTCATCACAACACCAAACTTAAATTGTTGCTTGTCCCCAAGCAACTGAAAATCAATTAGGATAAAAAGAAGAGAATATACTATAAATTCCAAAATATCAATGAATATTAATTCTAATTAGATGAGCGGGACTTGTAGCTTTTTGCTTCTGAATAGTTTTGGCATCTCACTTTTTCCTTTGAAGTTTAGAATGATTGGCTTCTCTAGGAACTTAGAATTTTTGATAGTGTTATTGACTTTCCTAGTTAAGCATGTTGATTCTTGAACACAGCTACTTATGAGTCTTGGCCGTGGCCCTAAGCACTTTGTTTTCCAGTATTACCACCGGATACATAAATGCCATAGACACATAACTGGGTGAACCTTTTCAGATTGTGACTTAGTTTTGCTAAAGTCCCCAGTTAGAGGTGTCCAGAGCTCTTAAGCACACTCTTTTTGCTTTGGATCACGACTTTAACCACTCAGTCTCAAGCTTTTCACTTGGACCTGCATGCCACAAGCACATGGTTAGGGACAGCTTGATTTAGCCGCTTAGGCCTGGATTTTATTTCCTTGGGCCCTCCTATCCATTGATGCTCAAAGCCTTGGATCCTTTTTACCCTTGCCTTTTGGTTTTAAGGGCTATTGGCTTTTTCTGCTTGCTTTTTCTTTCTTTCTTTCTATTTTTTTTGCCAATTATTTTTTTATTATTATTTTTTTTCGCCATTCACTGCTTTTTCTTGCTTCAAGAATCAAATTTATGATTTTTCAGATTGTTAATAACATTTCTCTTTATTCATCATTCTTTCAAGAGCCAACAGTTTTAACATTCATAAACAACAAGATAAAAAATATGCACTGTTTAAGCATTCATTCAGAAAACAAAAAGTATTGTCACCACATCAATATAATTAAACTAAATTCAAGGATAAATTCGAAATTCATGTACTTCTTGTTCTTTTGAATTAAAACATTTTTCTTTTAAGAGAGGTGAAGGATTCATGGAATTTATTCATAGCTTTAAGACATAGTTACTACATACTAATGATCATGAAGTAGAGACACAAAATATAGATAAACATAACATAGAAACCGAAAAACAGAAAGAAATAAGAACAAGGAATGAATCCACCTTAGTGGCGTCTTCTTCTTGAAGGACCAACAATGTCCTTAAGCTCTTCTATGTCCCTTCCTTGCCTTTGTTGCTCCTCCCTCATTGCTCTTTGATCTTCTCTTATTTCATGGAGAATGATGGAGTGCTCATGATGTTCCACCCTTAATTGTTCCACATTGTGGCTTAAATCTTCTAAGGAAGTGTTGAGTTGTTCCCAATAGTTGTTGGGAGGAAAGTGCATCCCTTGAGGCATCTCAGGGATTTCTTGATGATGAGCTTCCTCATGCATCTCTTGAGATCCGTGGAGGGTTTCTCTTGCTTGCTCCATCCTCTTCTTGGTGATGGGCTTATCCTCTTCAATGGAGATGTTTCCTTCTATGATAACTCCAGCTGAGTAACATAGATGGCAAATAAGGTGAGGAAAAGCTAGCCTTGCCATGGTGGAGGGTTTTTCGGCTATTTTGTAGAATTCATTGGAGATGACTTCATGAACTTCTACTTCCTCTCCAATCATGATGCTATGAATCATGATGGCCCAATCCACAGTAACATCAGATCGGTTGCTAGTGGGAATGATGGAGCGTTGAATGAACTCCAACCATCCTCTAGCCACAGGCTTGAGGTCCAGTCTTCTTAGTTGAACTGACTTGCCTTTGGAGTCTCTTTTCCATTGAGCTCCTTCCACACACATGTCCATAAGGACTTGGTTCAACCTTTGATTAAAGTTGACCCTTCTAGTGTAGGGGCGTACATCTCCTTGCATCATGGGCAAGTGAAACGCCAACCTCACATTTTCCAGACTAAAATCTAAGTATTTCCCCCGAACCATTGTGAGATAATTCTTTGGACTCGGGTTCATACTTTGATCATGGTTCCTAGTGATCCATGCATTGGCATAGAACTCTTGAACCATTAAAATTCCGACTTGTTGCATGGGGTTGGTTAGGACTTCCCAACCTCTTCTTCGGATCTCATGTCGGATCTTCGGATACTCATTTTTCTTGAGCTTGAAAGGGACCTCAGGGATCACCTTCTTCTTTGCCACAACATCATAGAAGTGGTCTTGATGGCTTTTGGAGACGAATCTTTCCATCTCCCATGACTCGGAGGTGAAAGCTTTTGTCTTCCATTTTCCTTTTCTAGAGGATTTTCTGGCCTTAGGTGCCATTGATGGTAATGGAAAAACAAAAAGCTTATGCTTTTACCACACCAAACTTAAAATATTGCTCGCCCTCAAGCAAGAGAAGAAAGAAGAGAAGAAGAAGAAGAAGAAAATATTGAGGAGAAGGGGGAGTGTGGGTTTCGGCCAAGGTATAGAAGAGGGGGTTGTGTTGTGTGAAAATGAAGTGGAATTGAGGGGTTTATATAGGAAAATGGGAGAGGGTAGGTTCGGCCATTTAGGGTGGGTTTGGGTGGAAAAGTGTTTTTGAATTTTGAAGATAGGTGGGGTTTATGGGGAAGAGTGGATGGATGTGAGTGGTGAAGGGGGTAATTGGGAAGAGAGATTGAAGTTGTTGGGAAGTGTAACATGGGGAAGAGTGTTATAGGATTAGGAGGTAAGGTGGGAATATGTTAGGTGGGGATCCTGTGGGGTCCACAGATCCTGAGATGATCCTGTGGGGTCCACAGATCCTGAGGTGATCTTGTGGGGTCCACGGATCCTGAGGTGTCAACGAATTACATCCCTGCACCAAATAGGCATGCAAAATGCCTTTGCATACCATTCTGGCGTTTAAACACCGAGGTGATGCACGTACTGGGCGTTCAACGCCCATGTGAAGCATGTTCTGGGCGTTCAACGCCCATATGTAGCATGTTCTGGGTGTTCAACGCCTATATGTAGCATGTTTCTGGCGTTGAACGCCAGTTCCATGCTTGTTACTGGCGTTCAGCGCCAGCTTTTCTCAAGGCACATTCCTGGCGTTCAAACGCCAAAATGTTGCTTGTTTCTGGTGTTCAGCGCCAGATTCATGCTCTGTTCTGGCGTTGAACGCCAGCCAGATGCTCCTTACTGGCGTTGAACGCCAGTCTGTCCTCCCTCCAGGGTGTGATTTTTCTTCTGTTGTTTTTGGTTCTGTTTTTAAATTTTTATATTTTTTTTCGTGACTCTACATGATCATGTACCTAATAAAACACAAAATAAAAATAAAATAAAATAAAATAAAAATTAGATAAATAAAATTGGGTTGCCTTCCAACAAGCGCTTCTTTAATGTCAATAGCTTGACAGTGGGCTCTCATGGAGCCACAAGGTGATCAGGTCAATGTTGTATAGTCCCAACACCAAACTTAGAGTTTGGATATGGGGTCTTAATACCAAACTTAGTGTTTGGTTGTGGCCTCCCAACACCAAACTTAGAGTTTGACTGTGGGGGCTCTTCTTGACTCTGAACTGAGAGAAGCTCTTTGTGCTCACTCTCTTTTGTCACAGAGGGATGGCCATGTGCCTTAAACACAAGGTAGTCCTCATTCAATTGAAGGACTAATTCACCTCTGTTGACATCTATCACAGCTCCTGCTGTGGCTAGGAAAGGTCTTCCAAGGATGATACACTCATCCTCTTCCTTCCTAGTGTCTAAGATTATGAAATCAGCAGGGATGTAAAGGCCTTCAACCTTTACTAACACGTCCTCTACTACTCCATAAGCTTGTCTTAATGACTTGTCTGCCAATTGTAATGAGAACAAGGCAGGTTGTACCTCAATGATCCCCAACTTCTCCATTACAGAGAGTGGCATAAGATTTATCCCTGACCCCAGATCACATAGAGCTTTTTCAAAGGTCATGGTGCCTATGGTACAGGGTATTAAGAACTTGCCAAGATCTTGTCTCTTTTGAGGTAAAATTTGCTGAATCCAAGTATCTAGCTCACTAATGAGCAAGGGAGGTTCACTTTCCCAAGTCTCATTACCAAACAACTTGGCATTCAAAGCATCAATTTCAAGAACTCCCTTCCTCTAAGGTGTCCCATTATTCACGGAATTTCTCTCAGAAGTGTACATGAATTGGTTATTTGCAACCATGTCAATTAGTTCTTGAGCTTCTGCAGGCATTTTCTTTAGGTGAATGGATCCACCTGCAGAATGGTCCAATGACATTTTCGAAAATTCAGATAGACCGTAATAGAATATATCTAATATGGTCCATTCTGAAAACATGTCAGATGGACACCTTTTGGTTAGCTGCTTGTATCTTTCCCAAGCTTCATAGAGGGATTCACCATCTTTTTGCTTGAAGGTTTGAACATCCACTCTCAGCTTGCTCAGCTTTTGAGGAGGAAAGAATTTATCCAAGAAGGCCGTGACCAGCTTCTCCCAAGAGTCCAGCTATCCTTAGGTTGTGAGTCCAACCATATTCTAGCTCTGTCTCTTACAGCAAAAGGGAAAAGCATAAGCTTGTAGACTTCAGGATCTACTCCATTCGTCTTAACAGTCTCACAGATCTACAAGAACTCAGTTAAAAACTGGTAAGGATCTTCAGATTGAAGTCCATAAAACTTGTAGTTCTGTTGCATTAAAGCAACTAGTTGAGGCTTAAGCTCAAAATTATTGGCTCCAATGGCAGGAATGGAGATGCTTCTTCCATCAAATTTGGATGTGGGTTTGGTAAAATCACCAAGCATCCTTCTTGCATTATCATTATTGGGTTCGGCTGCCATTTCTTTCTCTTGTTCGAAAATTTCTGAAAGGTTACTTCTGGATTGTTGTAGTTTAGCTTCTCTTAGTTTCCTCTTCAAAGTCCTTTCAGGTTCAGGATCAGCTTCAACAAGAGTGCTCTTGTCCTTGTTCCTGCTCATATGAAAGAGAAGAAAACAAGAAAAGAAGAGGAATCCTCTATGTCACAGTATAGAGACTCCTTTATGTTAGTAAAAGAAGAAAGGGGGAAGAGTGAAGAAGAATGAATAGTCTGTATAAAGAGTGAGGACAGGGGAGGTGATAAGAGATGAAGAGAAGTGTTAGTAAATAATGAAATAAATAAAAAGAGATGAGAGAGGGAGAAATTCGAAAATAAGTTTGAAAAGGAGTTAGTGATTTTCGAAAATTAAAGATAAGATAGAATTAAAATTAAAATTTAAAACAAAAAGAGTTTTTGAAAAAGAGATGAGATATTTTCGAAAATTAGAGAGGGAAAAGTAGTTAGGTGGTTTTGAAAAAGATAAGAAACAAACACAAAGTCAAAGAGTTAGTTGAAAAAGATATTAAAATCAAATTTGAAAAGATAAGAAGATAAGAAGTTAGATAAGATATTTTGAAATCAAATTTTTGAAAAAGATAAAATTTTGAAAAAGATAAGATATAAAAGATATGATAAGATATGTTTGAAAAAGATTTAATTTTTAAATTAAAATTAATTACTAACAAGAAACTAAAAGATAAGATTCTAGAACTTAAAGATTGAACCTTTCTTAACAAGAAAGTAACAAACTTCAAATTTTTGAATCAATCACATTAATTGTTAGTGAATTTTCAAAAATATGATATAAAGATAAGAAAAAGATTTTGAAAATATTTTGAAAAAGATTTTTGAAATTTTCGAAAAATAGAAAAAAAATGAAAAGGATATAATTTTTGAAAAAGGTTTTGAAAAGATAAGATTTTTAAAATTGAAAATTTGACTTGACTTGTAAGAAACAACTAATTTTAAAAATTTTTGACCAAGTCAACCCAAAGTTTCGAAATTTTGGAGGGAAATAAGGAAAATATATTTTTTGATTTTTAAATTTTTAATTATGAGAGAGAAAAACACAAACATGACCCAAAACATAAAAATTTTGGATCAAAACACATGATGCAAGCAAGAACACTATGAATGTCAAGATGAACACCAAGAACACTTTGAAGATCATGATGAACATCAAGAACATATTTTTGAAAAATTTTTGATGCAAAGAAAACATGCAAGACACCAAACTTAGAAATCTTTAATGCATGGACTCTAACAAACGAAAAATGCACATAAAAAATAACAAACAACACAAAACAAGAAAACATCAAGATCAAACAAGAGGACTTGTCAAGAATAACTTGAAGATCATGAAGAACACCATGAATGCATGAATTTTCGAAAAATGCAAGAAAAATTTTTAAAAACATGCAATTGACACCAAACTTAAAAATTGATTCAAGACTCAAACAAGAAACACAAAATATTTTTTATTTTTATGATTTTATGATTTTTTTGGATTTTTATTAATTTTTTCGAAAATAAAGTTTGGAAAAACGAAAAAGCAAAGAAAAATTTTGAAAAAGATTTTTTGAAAAATTTTTGAAAAGAAAATTACCCAATCTGAGCAACAAGATGAACCGTTAGTTGTGCAAACTCGAACAATCCCCGACAACGGCGCCAAAAACTTAGTGGACGAAATTGTGACCCTCTTTGTATTTGCATGAGATTTATTTAATGGCTATTGGCTATGTGTGGACACATCTCCGTTCAACTTAACCAGCAAGTGTACTGGGTCATCCAAGTAATACCTTACGTGAGTAAGGGTCGATCCCACAGAGATTGTTGGTATGAAGCAAGCTATGGTCACCTTGTAAATCTCAGTTAGGCAGATTAAATTTATTCATGATAGGTTCGAAAATTAATAATAAATAGAAAATAAAATAGGATAGAAATACTCAGGTAAATCAATAGTGGGAATTTCAGATAGGCGTATGGAGATGCTGTGCTCCTCTTGTATTTCTACTTTCTTATTACATTCATCCAATCCTTCTTACTCCTTTCCATGGCAAGCTGTATGTAGGGCATCACCGTCGTCAATGGCTACTTTTCATCCTCTCGGGAAAATGGTCCTATGCGCTGTCACTGCATGGCTAATCGTTTGGAGGCATCACCCTTGTCGATGGCTACATCCCATCCTCTCAGTGAAAATGGTCCAAATGCTCTGTCACAGCACGGCTAATCATCTGTCGGTTCTCAATCAGGCTGGAATAGAATCCCTTGATTCTTTTGCGTCTGTCACTAACGCCCAACCTTCAGGAGTTTGAAGCTCATCACAGTCATTCAATACCGGAATCCTACTCGGAATACCATAGACAAGGTTAGACTTTCCGGATTCCCGGAATCCTACTCGGAATACCACAAACAAGGTTAGACTTTCCAGATTCCCATGAATGCCGCCATCTATCTAGCTTTTACCACGAAGATTCTGTTGGGGAATCTAAGAGATATGCGCCCGGCCTAAGGTAGAACGGAAGTGGTTGTCAGTCACGCGCGTTCATAGGTGAGAATGATGATGAGTGTCACGGATCATCACATTCATCAAGTTGAAGTGCAACGTATATCTTGGAATAAGAATAAAAGAGAATTGAATAGAAAATAATAGTAATTGTATTGAAACTTGAGGTACAGCAGAGCTCCACACCCTTAATCTATGGTGTGTAGAAACTCCTCCGTTGAAAATACATAAGTGAAAGGTTCAGGCATGGCCGAATGGCCAGCCCCCATGGTCTAAGGACTAGGTGTCCAGAGATGTTCCTTAGATCTAAAGTGATCAAAAGATGTCTAATACAATAGTAAATTATCCTATTTATACTAGACTAGCTACTAGGGTTTACATGAGTAAGTAATTGATGCATAAATCCACTTCCGAGGCCCACTTGGTGTATGCGTGGGCTGAGCTTGATCTATCCACGAGCTGAGGCTTTTCTTGGAGTTGAACGCCAAGTTATAACGTGTTTCTGGCGTTCAACTCCGGGTTGTGACGTGTTTTTGGCGTTTGACTCCAGACAGCAGCATGTACTTGGCGTTGACCACCACTTTACATCGTCAATTCCCGAATAAAATATGAACAATTATATATTGCTGGAAAGCTCTGGATGTCTACTTTCTAACGCCATTGAGAGCGCGCCATTTGGAGTTTTGTAGCTCCAGAAAATCCATTTTGAGTACAGGGAGGTCAGATTCCAACAGCATCAGCAGTCCTTTTGTCAGCCTTTTTCAGAGTTTTGCTCAAGTCCCTCAATTTCAGCCAGAATTTACCTGAAATTACAGAAAAACACACAAACTCATAGTAAAGTCCAGAAATGTGAATTTAACATAAAAACTAATGAAAATATCCCTAAAAGTAGCTTGAACTTACTAAAAACTACCTAAAAACAATGCCAAAAAGAGTATAAATTATCCGCTCATCATGTGCCAAACTCATTTATAAATAAAATTAGATCCGGGGTGTCCATGCCGTTCGAAGAACGGGTGAAAAATGATTTAAAACGAGGAAGTTATGTCCGTTGAAAGATTGGGGGTTTAATTTGTGAATTCTGCAGCTTTTAACTTAGAAATATTTTTAGCAGAATGCCCCCCCACGCGTAGGTGTGCTAAACGCATACACATCGCTTTTCAAGAAGGCACCATCCACGCGTGCGTGTGGTGTGCGCATGCACGTCGATGCGCTGCACCCAATGCCGAGCCATTTTTCCCGAGAATTGTGCCAGAGTTGTGCCAGTTTTGTGCGTGGGGCACAAACGCACCCATGCGTACACATGGCTGATGCGTGCACGTCCCTTTGCTGTTTTTCCACCCACGCATACGCGTGGGCGACGCATACGCATCGATGAATATTGTGGCCATCCACGCGTGTGGATGGAGGACGCGTACGTGTGGCCCTATTTTCATGCCAAAGTTGATTTTTGAGTTTTAAAAGCCAAATTGATACTTCTAAGCCTTCGATCTCACCCCTTATGTATTAAATCATTATGATATGCCTAGCAATGAGAAAGGAGCTAGGGGATGTGGTAACTTGCAAATGAAGCAAGGAGAAAAGTTATGATCAATGATGATCAAAGATGATTATATGAGTTATGGAGGATGACGGTGGAAGTGCCGTGTATGCCATGAACTGAAGGGCTATATTTATTGATAAATAGATGGTTCTTGATTGAACCATGAGCCGGATGGCTGAGTTATTGCCGGGTACGGCAGAGCCATATTGATAAATTGGCTATTTCTGGATTAAACTGTGAGCCAGATGGTTGAGTTATTGCCGGGTTACGGCAAAGTCATTATTGATTATGGTTGAGTATAAATGCATATATGATTAATGAACGAATGTGGTAAATGAATAATGATGGAAAATGTTGAATGTGAGTATGCTTGTGTTTTCTCTCTGGTTGTAAGGGTGACAGGGCACCGATACCCTCTAATGGCGACAGGGCGCAGATACCCTCTAATGGCGACAGGGCGTATATACCCTCTAATGATATTAATGCGCAACAGAGAGACTGTGTCTGGATTAGCTACCAAACACGTCGGGTTGGCTTGATAACCGATAGATGATATCATCAGCCATAGGGCAAACATTCATCATTTGCATATGTTTGAATTGTTTGGGTTTGCCTATTTGTTTTGGACTGCTACATCATGTATGTTATATTACCTGATTATGTGCTACTTGCTCTACTTGTACCTTATTTGTGTATTACTTGCCTGTATTGCTTGTGTTTGTACGAATGAAAGGTCCCTCATGATGGTGTCGGTGGATGTTGAGGACTGTTCTTGATGAGATGAATTGATGATGTGATTGCATGATGATGATGATTATTGAATGAGATATTTGAGCTCCATGGGTAGACACAGTGATGTGGTTTCACTAGCTCCAGGTGAGGGTTTGGTGTATTGATATAGGATTGTTAAGGCAGAACAACTGGTGATGGTTTTGTTTATGATTCTGAGTCTGATTTGTGGAAGAGTCAGCGAGTTGGGAAACAATTGAAACATGAATAGATTTAGCACTCCCTTATGACAATTGCCTATTCATAGATTAGCGAGAACCTAGGATGGATAATTGGTGAAGAAGTTTAGGATGCTTAGTGAGTTTTTATTGCAGTGCATTGTATTTATTTGGCACTTTTACCGTACTAGGAACCCATGGGCTCGGGTTCTCATTCCGTATATATCTCTTGTTTTTCAGATATAGGTCCAGGTGCTCAGAAGTGAGCTGTGGTTCGTCTGAGAGACGGCGAAGATCTTTATCTTCTCTACATTGTGTTTTGCTTAGAATCTCTCCACCTTTGTTTTGAAAAGATTATATTATGTATTGAACTCTTTTGAACTTGTCTATAGAGGCTCTTATGTTTCCTTTGGGAGAGATTAGGATATATTGTTGTCAACTACTTTCATACTGTACCCTAGCCAGCCTAAACTTCGCGGGTCACGACTAGAGGCTATTTACCTATAGTTACATATTAAAAATCCACCTGAGAGTCGTACCACCGTAATATTATTGACTTATGACTCGAGCATAAGGATTTGAATATTAGGGTGTTACATTATCATAAGTCAATAATATTATGGTGGTACGACTCTTAGGTAGATTTTTAATACATAAATATAAGTATAATTGAAAGGAGTATTAATCGAGAAGCCTGAAAAGAGTAAAAATAAAATCGCAAAGATGTATCACTTACGTTTCGACAACAAAAGATAAACCGTGAAGCCGAAATCGATATAAGGATAGAGGCATAAAGGAGATTAAGGGATAGATAACAGATAGATATATATAACATAAGTAAATAGCCAATAGTCGCGACCCGCGAAGTTTAGGCCGGCTAGGGTATAGTATGAAAGTAGATGACAACAAAAACTCCTAATCTCTCCCAAAAGAAATATAAGAGCATCTATAGGCAAGTTCAAAAGAGTTCAATAATAATATAAGTTCTTTAAAAATAAAGGTGGAGAGATTCTAAGCAAAACATAAAGTACAGAAAATAAAGATCTTCGCCGTCTCTCAAACGAACCACAACTCACTTCTAAGCACTTGGACCTGTATCTGAAAAACAAGAGATATATTCCGAATGAGAACCCCGGGCCTATGGGTTCCCAATACGGTAAAAGTACCAAATAAATACAATGCACTACAATAAAAACTCACTAAGCATCCTGAGCTTCTTTCCTCCAAACATTCACCCTATGTTCTTATTAACCCATGAATAGACAACTGACATAAGGGAGTGCTAAATCTAATTCATATTCCTCATATTTCCTAACTCGCTGACTCTCCCACGAATCAGACTTAGAGTCATAAATAAAAGCATCACCAGTTATTCTGCCTCAGCAATACTATATCGATATATCATATCCTTACCTGAAGCGAGTGAATCCACTTCACTGCGTCTACCCAGGGAGCTCAAATTATCTCATTCAATAATCATCATCATTATTCAATTACATCATCAATTCATCTCATCAAGAATAGCCCTCAACATCCACCGACACCAGCATGAGGGGCCTCTCAGTTGTACAGACACAAGCAATACATGCAAGTAATACACAAATAAGGTACAAGTAGAACAAGTAGCACATAATCAGGTAACATAGCATATATGATGTAGAAATCCAAAACAAATAGGCAAACCCAAACAATTCAAACATATGCAAATGATGTATGCCTGCCCTATGGCTGATGATATCATCTGTCGGTTATATAGCCAACCCGACATGTCTTGGTAGCTAACCATGGAAAGAAACACCCCTTGCGGAGCAAGTAGGTTTGAGCTACAACCCCCTTGCTACTACCCGCTCAACCCAGAGCCAGTGAAATAACCACTACTGCGGCTACTCCCCAGGCGGGTATTTAAAAGCTCAACCTGGAGCGAATGGATTCACCACTACTGCCGCTACTACCCAGGCGTCACAATCTCTGACCTGGAGCAAGTGGGACAAACCACAACCCTTGCTACTGCCCAGGATATCAAAACATACATTCGTTCAATTTAAAAGCAATAATCATTGTTATCAAATCTCAAACATTAACCTGGAGCAAGCGGGATGAACCACCACCCTTACTACTACCCAGGTATCACAAATACACATTTATTCATAATCACTCTTCATCATTCATCATTGATTCTTACTTTTCTTCATCCACAAGTTACCACATACCCTAGCTTCTTTCCATTACTAGGCATACTATAAGTATTGAGGATATAAAGGATGAGATTGAAGACTTATGAGTCTGAAATTTGGCCTTAAAAACTCAAAAATCAACTTTAGAATGAAAATAAGGTCACGCGTGTGTGTCGTCCACGTGCACGCGTGGAAGGAAGCAAGATACAGCGACGCGTATGCGTCCCTAACGCGCACGCGTGGAAGGGTGACAAGCCAAGTGACGCCTGCGCGTCGGCCACGCGTACGCGTGGGTGCGTTTTGTGCCCCAGGCACAAAACCAGCACAACTCTCGGAAATTTGGCTGGGTAATTTATCACAATTATCACCCTCTTATCTCTTGCTCTTCCTCCACACCTTTAATAATCCAACCCTGCCGTTGTGCCTCTTGACAACCTCACCACCCTATTACCACCAACCCTTACCTCATCACCCCAACCATTGTTAGAATCTGCTCAAAACATCGCCTATGTTCCACTTGTTATATAGGTGGAAAATATTGTTATTTTAAAAAATAAAGAATTATTTAAGCGAATAAATTAATATCATTGTTAATTTGAGATATGTTATTTATTTCTAGAAAGTTAATTTGAGATATATTAATAAATCATATCTTTCAATTGACACTAGCAACAAAGCACTAAGAAAAAGGAGCAGTAATAGTTACTTTTGAAGTTTGAAATTTCTAATGCAACTCCAAGGAATAACTATCAATTAACATTAAGTTAGTCTATAAATAATAAAATATTAGGTAAATATTGTAAAAAAGTTTATTTTTTTATGAAAATATTTGAAAATCCAAAAATACTAAGAACACTATAAAAAAATAAATTAAAATGACATTAATTTCATGGCGATTTTATATTTTTTCTGTTAATTTTGACGGTTTTAGCATGTGTCAGAATGTTCGTAATTTTTTAGATAATTTTAGTTGATTGTGGTGGTTTAAAACTGTTACTATCATTTTTCTTTTGTTTTTTTAACTCAGATGATGTATTGCATATGACTATATGAGAGATTAAGAATGATTAATGTGGTTATATACGAGAAAAGTGTGGGTGATGTGAATGATGAACTCTAATCCCTTATCGCGTCATTCATCTTCTCACTACTGCTCATCCTCTCATCACAACTCATATCCTTGTCGCTGCAAGTAACATTATTGATTTTGCCTTCAGTGAGTTTCTTATCTGGTTCTCGATCTGGCCTCAATTTGAAGGTTTCTCGCCACCACTTATTCCACGGCCATTGTTCATCTCCTCGCTGTCAATCATCCCTTTGCCATATAAAGCAACGTCGTGTCATTGCATTCAATGAGGTTCTGATGCACGAAAACTTGTATCACTACAAATTTCCCTCGGCAAGTATACCGAATTATCGTCAAATAAAAATTCACAATAGAATGAGGTCGAATCCCACAGGAATTGATTGGTTGAGCAACTTTAATTAGAGGAATATTCTAGTTGAGCTAGGAAGAATTGAATTGAGAATTGTAGGAAAATAAATGGCGGGAAAGTAAATGACAAGAAATGTAAATGGCTGAAAGTAAATGGCGGAATGTAAAGTGCAGAAACTAAATTGCATAAAATTAAATGGGATTTGGGGAATTGAACATTAAAGTAAATAGCAGAAACTAAAGAGAATGGGTAAGATCAGAAGTGGGGAAGTTTATTAGGCATAGGAGATGTTGCATTCTCCGGATCAAGTTCATCTCTATCTCTTCCTCAATCAATGCATTCATTGACTTTCTTGGCAATTATAAGTGATTGGTTCCCAATGTCTTGGTAATCCAATCTCTCTAAGCTTGAACAATTGCCCAATGTCTTGATTTAATTGCTCATGGAAAGAGATGAAGTTTGGTCACTGATTATACCACACACCTTCATAGATCAAAGTATTGGTAGGATTACATGTCACTATATCCATCCAACCCCCAACCTAATCCAGCATGAGAAAGCATTTCTAGCATGATCTCCTCATTCCTCTCTCAAAGTTCAGAGGAAACCCAATTATGAACAACTTTTCTGTTGAGATAACTTGTTCAATTGAATTAAGATCGAAAGCTTTCTAGCAAAATCAAGAGAAAAGATAGAAGAAGATGAAAACTATTATTGATCCATTGAATTACAACAGAGCTCCCTAACCTAATCAAAACGGGTTTAGTTGTTCATAGCTCTGGGAATGGAAAGAAAAAATGAGAAGTGCATCGTAAAGTAAACTGAATTGCAGAGAAAGTAAATGTACAGAGTGTTTACAATTTTGCATCCCCTAGATCCCAATCTCCCTTTCTAGTCCAAAAGTACCCCTATATATACTACTTCTCTGATTTTCAGTTGGCTCTGCAAGTCTTGGATCTGGGCCTTTGATCTTTAGTTGAAGCAGTTACAGTCTCAGTGGGCTTAGCTCAGCTTGTTGAAAGAAGTTGAGTCAGGTATAATTTGCGTTAGTCAAGGCGTTAGTGGGGTTAACGTTAAGTGTAAATCCTGGTTCGAAGACGTTAGTGACGCTAACTTTGTCACTAACATCCCAACCCTCTTGAGCTACATTAACCCCAACGTTAGTGCCACTAACGTGACTACTAACTCAGCCTTTTCTAACTTTTTGATAGCGTTATTGGTGTTAACTTTACTAGTAACGCTACAATGCATCATTCTCCCACGTTAATGGTCCACGTTAGTGGTGCTAACGTGGCCATTAACATGGGCATATCATGACACAAAAATATTAGTGACACTAACTTTGTCACTAACGTTACAAAACTCCTTTTCTTCTACGTTAGTGCCTACATTAGTGGCACTAACGTGGCAATTAACGTGAGCATATAGGCCATTTCCAACGTTAGTGACAAAGTTAGTGTCACTAACGTTGGCTCTTATCCCCTTGCTCCACGTTAATACCCACGTTAGTGGCGTTAATGTAGCCACTACCATTGGTAATCTTGGCCTCATCCAACGTTAGTGACAAAGTTAGTGTCACTAATGTTGGATCCTTTTTGCACTCCATGTTAATGCCCATGTTAGTGACGTTAACATTGCCATTAACGTGGGTCATCTTAACCCTTTCCAATGTTAGTGACAAACTAACGTTGGGGATTCTTTTTGCTCCACGTTAACGCCCACGTTAGTGGCATTAACATGACTCTTAACGTGGGTGTCTGTGGCCTTTCTAATGTTAGTGGTGTTAACTTCACCACTAACGTTGGAGCTTCCCTTTTTTTCCACGTTAGTGCCCATGTTAGTGGGACTAACGTGGCAACTAACGTGGGTTAAATTGGCCTTCAAAGACGTTAGTGGTCTTAACTTCACCATTAACGTTGCATGCTTGCTCCCCTTCCACGTTAATGACCACATTAGTGGCACTAACGTAGCCACTAACGTGGCTCTTCTCTGCTTCATTTGGCCTGAAATCAAAGAAACAAAGTGCATCAAAGCGTTGTTCTAGATCATGAGGTTATGCATCATCTAATTTGCCATTCAATTAATGCATTATTCCCATGAAATCATGTAAAATTCACCATGTTTGCTTGAATCAAAATGTAAGTACATGTTCACCCAAAAGCTTGCTTATTGCCTAAGAAAATGCTTGAAACTACCTAAAATATATAAAGAAAAGGCTAGTGAAACTAGCCAAGATGCTCTACCATCCCAACACCAAACCTAACTCTTGCTTGTCCTCAAGCAAATACTAAAGCATAAGAAGAATGAATGAATATACAAGATAGACAAGTCCTTACTTATGAAATTCAAATCCTTGGTTCATGGGTTTTCATGCATAGCAACTTAGGTTCATGTTCTTGATGGTTTCTAGGCTCTAACATGCCTTTGAACACTCACTTGGTTGCCTTCTATGAGAATCTTATTCATGGATCCCCTTTTAGCTTTTCTTTATTTTCATTTTCTACTTTAGAGCATTCTTACTTTCTTAGGCTAGGTGCTTTGTGTTGAGGCAACTCTTTATGATAAGCTTTCAGCCAACACTCCCAAACCAGTTGGTTCAAGGTGCTAGGTGTTGAAGCACCCCCAAGGACTTACTCCCTCAAGTCTCTCCTCCACACATACACATCACAGGCACATGGTTTGTTATTTTCTTCCCTGAGACCTTGGTATCCAGCACCTCTTTGGGTCACTAAATGTTTTGTAGTAAGGTTGCTCTTGATAGTGGACTTTCAGTTGATAATCCCGGGTTAGTTAACTCAAGTTAACAAGTGATGAAGCACTCCTAAGAACTTACTCATCCAAGCAGATCCTTGTACACAAACATCACAGACACATGCCTCAATGTTCAACTATTGGTGCCTAGCCTTATTTCTTGCTCCTTTCTTTCTTTTTCATTCTTTTTCTCTTTGGGGTCTTGTTATTTAGCTAGTCTCATAGGATGCACTTCAAGCAAAAAGTTCAAGGAACATTCTTGTCCTTATACCTTACTGATGAACCAACTTAGCTAATCAATTACCACAACAAACATTGGGACTTTATTCTATAACTTGGACTCCACTCTTGTTTTTCATAACATTCTCTTTTATTGAACTCAAGAAACAAGCATACAATTAAGTAAGATGGAATGGCCCAGGCAACTAGCTAGTAAAGACATAAACTAAAGACATGGAATTCAAAGACAGAATTAAAATCCCTAAGCTACTATGGAAGCATGTTCTATTTCATACATGATTTTCCTTATTTTAAACTTAAAAAGAAAGGAACTCCACCACCTTTTACTCTTTGATGTGCTTCCCTCTGTTGTTCTTCTCATCTTCTTAGTTTTCTTCCTGGTTGTTCCTTCTACTTGTGCCTCCTTGCATTCGCGCTATTCTTGCTTTCTTCCAATCTTCTAATGCCTTTCGCACTGATTCATGGCTTTGCTCTGCTCTTTCCCTCTCTACCTGTGCCAACTCATCATGGACCTCTTCATTTCTTCTGATTCCTGGGTCTAGCATGGGTAGCTGTCCAACCAAGTAACCCAGCCTAGCTTGCGTATTGACATTATACACACATCTACTCATATAAACTCCTTCTTGAAATTCCCTGTACTCATCAGATACATCCACTGCTCATTTTGCTTTCGATGCATCTCATGAATGTGTGCATCTTGGTGTGCTTGCATGTGGATTAACTTCTGGATGGCTTCTTGTTGTTGAGCTTATTTTTGGTCTATCATGTTGAAGGATTCATTGCACTGTTTTCGTTATTCAAGCTGCCATTCCGTTACTTGCTTTTGCCACTCCCTTTGGTGATCCATTGACGTGGCAGAAATTGGCGAGTTAAGAATTTATTAATAGAAATACGTTGCAAGTACAGTCCTTAACCAGCCGAGAATCCGCTTATCAATTTAAAAGGGGTTGTCACAATATTGAAATTAAAATACTGGGAGTATGAATCCCAGGTCGTCTCCCAACGAGTTGCAGAGAAATGTGCTATTTTATCAATCAGATATTTTAAAAAATGGTTGAGTTGATAACAGGAAATTAAATTAAAGAATTTAATTAATCTTAAATAAAAGCCTTGACTCGGAGTAGATTAGTTGGAAGCCCTATTCTTGTTGGAAGTTGCTCTGCTTAGTTATCCCTTACTAGGTAAAGGAAAGTCAAGCAAGTTGGAAAGCTGTTTCTAGTCAAAAGTCCTAGTCCTCTCTCTTGGGAAGGACTAGTGTCAATGATTAGAGGGTGATCCAACAAATAACCCAATTATAATCTCTCTCTTGAGTGGTTCAACTCAAGGGTTCCTTTCAATCATCTCCCAATCAAGTTATGGAACTACTCACTCATCATAATTATAAACTTCACAGAATTAATGGGGAAAATAAAAGAAGACATGATGAATAATAATGAAAGGGATTAATTGAAAATAAAAATAGTCTATATTAATAACTCATGCAAATAATCCAATGTCAACTCTAGGGGAATTAAGAATATGGAAGAATAAATGAAAAGTAAATAACAGAATATAATGACTAGTACCGGAGGTAGACTCTTCTCAAAAGCTAAAGCCAAAATATTCAAAATCCTAACTATGAGTGTTCAAGTGAGTAAAACCTAAGGGAGGAGCAATTTCAGATCAAGCAACTAAAAATTATGCGGAATGAATGTTGTTCTCTGTCTCTACATGTTTCTTGGCTCTAATCTGTGTTTTTGGGCCGAAAACTGGGTTGAAATCCAGCCCAGAAACTCTGCCAGCGACTTCTGAAATTCTGCAGATTGCGCACGTCACGCGGCCACGTTATCCACGCGTGCGCATCGTCCACGCATTCGCGTTGTTCAAGCAGCTTCCAAGCCGCACGGTTGCGTCAGGCACGTGAGTGCGTCACTGTTATTTCTTCTATCTCGCGCGGTCGCGTTAGCCATGTGACCGCGTGACTTCTCGCTGGTTATCTCCTCAATTCCTTGTGTTCCTTCCATTTTTGCATGCTTCCTTTCCAATCTCCACTTCATTCTTGCCCTATAAAGCCTGAAACACTTAGCATACAGATCACTGCATCGAATGGAATAAAGGAGAATTAAAATACCTAATTAAAAGTCTCTAGGAAGTAAGTTTTTAATCATGTAATAATTTTAGGAAGGAAATATAAATGCATGCTAATTATATGAATAAGTGGGTAAAGATCATGATAAAACCACACAATTAAACACATTGTAAACCATAAAATAGTGGTTTATCATCCATCCACTAAGAGTTCAATTCTTCTTGGCGGTTCATCATTTGTAATTGGAGGTTCCTCTGTTGTTCTTGGTTTTCTAGGTATTTCCTTGACAAGCTATCAATGGCTTCTTGGACTTGGCTCATGTCCAAAATGACTGGTACTTGCTCTTCTGAAGCTTATCCTTCTAAGGCTTGTGGCACTGCCCTTTTCCTTGGTCTTCGCTGAGGTTGGGGAGGTGCAATATAGCGCATTCGTCGAGCGGTGATTGGGATACCAACCTTCACCCACTTAGTATCCCTATCATCAAACACTACCCCAGCCTTTTTACATAAGCGAAAGATAGTGCTAGGGTAGCCCAATCGAGCTCCAGGATCGTTTTTCTCAGCTAGTTTTTGAATGCCTTGACCAATGAGTTCATGAACTTTCATTTCCCCTCCCTTCAGTATGCAATGCACCATTGTTGCTCTCTTGTGGTTAACCTCTGAGTTGTTTTTGGCAGGGAAGATGGATCTTCTTATATTTTCGAACCATTCCTTAGCTTCAGGGATAAGATTCCCCCTTTTAATATACTTAGGTGCTCCACGGGGGTCTCTTTCCCAATCTGATCCTGGGATACAAATGTCATGCACAATCTGGTTCTAGTTGGGATCACCATTTATTCTTGATTGGTATCTTTCTTCCTCAAATGATATGGCTCGCAGCTTAAATACCCCCATGATGGTCATTGGACTAAAGTCCACCATCACTCCTCTTACATAACTTCTATAGGACTCATCCTCCTTATCTTGCCTCACTACGTTTGCATAAAACTCTCTAATGAGAGTTGTACCCACCTTCATAACAAGATCAACAAGGAGTTCCCACCTTCTCTTCTCGACTTTCTCTATGATCTTTGGGCATTCCTTCTCCCTGAATTGGAAGCCCAATTCATATATTACCTCCTTGTCAGCCATCCATCCGAACTATGGTGCATGGTGCAAGGTTTTGAATTTCTTTTCATCAAAATGGTTTTGCTCCATGGGCTCCTTCCCTTTTCTTCTTTTGGAGCTGGGTGATGCCATAGGTAAAGAGTGGGATACAAAGATATTGAGAAATGTTACTTGATGATAAACTTTGGCCAAATGTGGAAAGACTATCTCGGTTGTTCCTAATGAAATGAATAGTGGAATTTGAAGAATGCAATGGGTTTGGTTACATGAGGTAAAAGCTATTTATATTGGAGAGTAGTGGGTAAATGAAGGGTGTAGATTGATCTTTGTAGGCCAAGAATGGATGGTTGGGGTTTGAAATTGAGTGAGCACAAGGATCACCACTTTTATGATGTGGTTGGTTCAGTCTTCAAGGGAAAATGTTATGACATATTGAGTTATCAAGTCTTTGCATGGCAACGCTTCCTGAGAAACCCCCATTCAATGACATGTGCTTATTCCTTCATGTGGTGGCCGAGCTACCCTCCTTGGCTTGTCTTATCAATGCCACCCATTCTTTCCTTTATTTCCCTATGTAAACGATAAAAGAATAGCACAAGTTAAGTCTATAGGTGGTGGCAAAATAATAATAAAAAAAATTGAACTAACTACTTTTTAAACTTTTATTTTAAAACAACTAAGTGTTACTCTTGAATTTAAATCAACTGGTTTTCCTTAAAAATTATGTATGCAACATTAGTGACACCAAACTTAGTTTGTGACTATGTGGTACATTATGAATTGATCAAAGCTTCTGAGACATATATGATATAATTCTCATATATCTTCTTAGTTTGCTTTGCACGCCAAACTTATTGTTCACTATATGCTACATACAAGAATTAAATGCTTGTAAATTTTTGGATTGAAATTCATGAGTGCTACCTTATTAACTACTAATAAAAACATAGACTAAAAGGATATAAAGCATGGGTTGCCTTCCATGAAGCACTTCTTTAACATCATTAGCTTGACGGTTGGACTTTGTCAGGGAGGATCATAATGTCTTAGGTCTTCCCCTCTTACAGTGAATCTATTTCCAGTGACTTCTTTGAGAATCTCCACATGCTCTAAAGAGAAAATTTTATTGATTGTGTATACCTGACGTAGCTGAGATGGAATGGTTGGAAGATGAGGTGGGATTATTGGATGGTGAATAGATATCATTTTATCCCCTGGAGAAAAGTTCTCTGTAGGGATCTTTTTATTTCTCCACCCTCTTGGCATCTTCTTCCTTCCTTCTTCTGGTGGTGCCTTACTCCTTGTGATCTCTTTGCTGGGTGGAATTTTGTTGCTTGTCTCATGTAAATCCTATGAGCTCAGCTCCTCTTGGAGTTTCCTTGGCTGTTGTACCATTTGAGCTTCTAGTTTTTCTATCAAGGTGGTGCTCGGGTGCCCTGATTGTGATTCTCTGCTTGTTTCCTCTAGGAACACTTCATTGTGATCATCCTTTAGCTCCTTGTTTTCTTGTTTCAATTCTTGTGAGGGTTTGAAGACATGAAATGTGAGTTTTTCATCATGTATCCTTAGTATCAACTCCCCTTGCTCAACATCTATGAGTGCTCTGGCTGTGACTAAGAATGGTCTCCCCAGAATGATTGGATGGAGATAGCTTTCTTCTATCTCAAAGACAACAATGTCTGTGGGAAGGAAGTACTTCCCAACTTTTACCAGCACATTTTCAACCACTCCAATTACTTGTTTCTGAGTCTTATAAGCCAGTTGAAGGATCACATCTATGGGTGTTAACTCATTAATTTGTAGCTTCTTCATGAGGGACAAAGGCATTAAATTGATGCTCGCTCCCAAATCGCAGAACCCTCTATCAATCATTGTGTCTCCTAAAGCACAAGGGATGTGAAAACTCCTTGGATATTTCTTCTTTGTAGGTAAATCCTTCTGAATGAGAGCACTGCATTCCTTATTCATCACTACCATTTGTCCACCCTTCAATGGGTTCTTCTTGGTCAGTAGCTCCTTCAAGCACTTGATATATGAAGGCATTTGTTGGAGAGCCTCGATGAAAAGGATATTTACCTGAAGAGATGCAAACATATCTAGGAACCTGGAGTATGATTTCTCCTTCTCACCACCCCTGAGTCTCTGAGGGAATGGTGCCTTTGGTACATATGGTTTCAAGATCTCCCTCTCCATTGGCTCCTCTCTTTGTGTTGAATCAATGTCTTGTTCCTCCTCTTCTTGTTTCTCCTTTGGAATTCCTTGAGTGTGTCCTGATGGCTTGCTCACTTTTTCCAAATTCTCTTCATCCTTCAGAGTGATCACCTTGCATTCTTCCCATCTCACATTTTTTGTCTCTCCTCTAGGGTTCTTCTTAGTATCACTTGGAAAGCCATCAGTAGGCTTAGGAATTTGCTGAGAAAGATACCCCACTTGAGATTCAAGCCTCTTGATGGTGTCTCCCTGGTTCTTTAAAAAACAAGGAATACTTAAGAACACTTTAAATATTAACAAGAACACAAGGAACAAAATTCAAAGACTCAAATAACACAAGAACATAAAAAGAACATCGAACTTAAAATTTTTAGAAAATTAAAAAGAAATTTTCGAAAATTAAAGAAAACACCAAGAAAACACCAAACTTAAAAATTGAAACAAGATTTAACCAAAGAAAAATTATTTTTGAAATATTTTTGAAAGAAAAGATACCAAAAATTGAAAATTGCTGTAAGGAATAAAAATAAGGACTCAAAAGGAACAACAATTATCAAGAACAAAAACAAAAAGACTCAAATCAAGCACAGAAATTAAACAAAGAAAAGAAAAATACTTTTGAATTTTTTTTTTTGAAAACTTGAAAAAAAAGAAAATAAAAATAAAAGACTCAACAAGAACACAAATAAAGACTCTCAAACATAAAGCTAAGGATGCTTGAAAATAAACTTTTTGAAAAAGGTTTTTGGAAAAATTGTTAAAATTTTCGAAAAAAATAAGGAAGAAAAAAATTAAAAAACTAAAATAAAATAAAATAAAATAAAATACCTGATTTAGGGAGCAAGACAATCCTTCAGTTTATCCAAACTCAACAATCCCCGGTAACGGCACCAAAAACTTGGTAGCACGAATCCCCACACTTTCGTACTGTTGTACCAGTAAGTACACTGGGTCGTCTAAGTAATACCTGAGCGAGTCAGGGTCGATCCCACGAGGATTGTGGTTTGAAGCAAGCTATGGTTATCTTGCAGGTCTTATTCAGGCATATCAGAAGGTTGTTGGATTGATGCAAGGGAAATTAATAATAATTTTGTATATAAAAGGAATAAAGCAAAAGAGGTAGAAAATACTAATAGGAATAAGGTTAAGGATTGGGGTTGCTTTGTCTTTCTAAATGAACTCTGATATTACTGTCTTCTTTGCTTGTGAATGATCTTCTTCTACGGCAGGCTATATGTGATCAAAGCCATTGTCTATAGTCATTGATCTCCTCTGCTACAAAATGAATGACATTGCCCACGGTCATTCAATCTGACAGAGGGTGAAGCTCTAGCAGTTCATTCTCTTGGCGATCCTACTCAAAATGCCACAGGCAAGGTCAAATCTTCCGTATCAGAGAACACTGCTTCTTTGGATTCCAGACTATACCACAGAGACCCTAATCTCCCTGGAAATCCACTGAACTAGTGTCTCGAGAAGTCCCCAACAAAGTTGTGGATTAACTATCTGAGAGATGTATACACATAGCTGTTAGCTCATGCTTTCCAGCCACGTATTCACACGAACCTAAGTAGATGCGCGTGTTTGTTAGGCGTGTTCGTCTTAATGTGATGAGCAGAGCTAATTTGTCAGATCATCCTGTTCACCATGAAGAAGATCGCATATACATCTTAGAAGTAAATCAAACACTGATCAAAGAAGAAACAATAATACTTTTATTAATTTATATGACTCAGCAGGGCTCCTCCCCTCAACCTAGGAGGTTTAGAAACTCATACTAAAGTAAAATACAAGGTAAAAACGAAAATATGCTGAATGATGGTAAAAAGTGTACGAATAACATGAATCTAATCCCTTAAATACTATATAAATGACTAGTAAGGGTAAAATAGTCTATTTAATGCTAAAATGTACTTCTGGGGCCCACTTGGTGAGTGTTTGGGCTGAGCTTTGATGAGATCCACGTGCTATGAGGTCTCTTGGGCATGAAATGCCAGCTAGGGGGTCCTCATTAGGCGTTTGGACGTTGGTCTCTGCTTTTGGGCGCTGGACACCTAGAAGAGGGCAGGAAAATGGCGTTGGATGCCAGTTTTAGGCCTTCTAATCCAAAGCAAAATATTGACTATTATAAATTTCTAGAAAGATTTGGAAGTCAATTTTCCATAGCCATTGAGAGTGTTCTATTTGGATTTTTGTAGCTCCCAAAAGACTCTTCCGAGTGCAAGAAGGACAGATCCGGACAGCATTTGCAGTGCTTTCTCTGTCTCTGAATCAGACTTCTTCTCCAACTCCTCAATTTCAGCCAGAATTTACCTAAAATTCTATAATAACACAAAAACTCAGAGTAGAATCCAAGAATATGAATTTAACACTAAAACCTAAAACTTAATAAAAACTAAACAAAACAAGCTAAAAACTATATGAAAATGATGCAAAAAAGCGTATAAAATATCTGCTCATCAAGCATCATCAATCTTCTGGGCCGAATCCATCTTTGAGGCACCCATAGTCTTCTCTAGAATTATTTTGAGTTCTCAATTAGAGAGCTCCACTTGGCCACTTGTTTGGGGATGATAAGGAGTAGCTACTTTATCATTGACACCATATCTCAGAAGAAGTGAATCTAACTGTTTATTGCAAAAGTGGCTGCCGCAATCACGGATCAAGGTTCCTAAAACACCAAACCTAATAAAGATGTACTTCTTGAGGAAACTCATCACTACCTTAGCATCATTGGTAGCCAGAGGCGCAGCTTCTACCCATTTAGAGACATAGTTAACAGCCACGATGATGTAATTTTTGGAGTACGAAGAAAGGAATGGTCCCATGAAGTCTATACCCTAAATTCAAACAATTCAACCTCCAAAATAGGGTTCAAAAAAAATTCATTTTTCTTGGCAAGATGCCAGCTCTTTGGCAATAGCCACTCTTGTTTACAAATTCTCTTGCATCCTTGAAGAGTGTGGGCCAGTAAAACCTGCATTGAAGGACCTTTGTCACTATCCTTTTTACACCAAAATGCCCATCATACTCGGAACCATGGTAATGCCAGAGAATTTATGGAATCTCTTCCTCTGAAACACATCTACAGATGAGGCCATCCAAACGCCTCTTGAACAAATATAGATCATCCCAAAGGATTTACCGGGCATCATGTTGTAGCTTTTCTATTTGTTGCCTAGTATGTTCCTTTGGAATTATTCTTTTGGCCTTGTAATTGGCCATATCAGCAAACCAACGTGCCCTTTGAATCATAAACAAATGCTCATCAGGGAACTCTTCATGAAGGGGAAGTGGATGTTCTTGGGCTTTCACAGGTTCAATCCGAGAAAGGTTGTCTATTACCTGATTCTCGGAGCCCTCCCTATCTCTAATTTCAATATCAAACTCTTGTAAGAGGAGCACCCACCTAATTAACCTTAGTTTAGAATCCTGCTTAGACAAAAGGTACTTAAGAGTAGAGTGATCAGTGTAAACAATAACCTTTGAACCAACTAAATTGGATCTAAACATATCAAATGCAAAGACTACAGTAAGTAACTCTTTCTCAGTAGTTGTATAATTTCTTTGAGCATCATTTAGTACCCTGCTGGCATATTATATAACATGCAAAAGCTTATCTTGCCTCTGCCCCAAAACAGCTCCAATTGCAACATCACTTGTATCACACATCCATTCAAATGGTGATGTCTAATTAGGAGAAGCAATAATGCGTACAGAGACAAGCTTGGGCTTGAGAGTTTCAAAGGCATGCAAGCATTTATCATCAAAGTGAAAAGGTGCATCAGCAACTAGAAGATTGCTTAATGGCTTTGCTATTTTAGAAAAATCTTTGATGAATCTTTTATTGAAGCCTGTATGGCCCAAGAAACTCCTTATGCCCTTGGTATTAACAGGGCGTGGTAATTTCTCAATGACCTCTACTTTGGCCTTGTCAACTTCTAAGGCTTTGCTTGAGATGTGGTGTCCAAGAACTACGCTTTTGGTGACCATAAAGTGGCATTTTTTCCAATTTAAAACAAGATTTGTTTCTTGGCACCTTCTCAAGACCATGGCTAGATGTTGCAAGAACCCTTCAAAGGAATCACCAAATATGAGAAGTCATCCATAAAAGCCTCAATAAATTTTTCAATCATATGAGAAAAGATGGATAGCATGCACCATTGGAAAGTCGCAAGAGCATTGCACAAACCAAATGGCATATGGCGGTAAGCGAAGACTCCAAAGGGACATGTGAATGTCGTCTTCTCTTGATCATGAGGGTCCACAGTTTGGTTGTAACCAGAGTATCAATCAAAGAAGCAACAGAAAGCATGTCTGACCAACTCTCTAGCATCTGATCAATAAAAGGAAGAGGGAAGGGATCCTTCCTTGTGGTAGTGTTGAGTCGCCTATAATCAATGCACATCCTCTAACCAGTTACGGTTCTTATAGGGATTAGTTCATTCTTGTCATTGGCCACCACTGTCATGCTTCCTTTCTTAGGAACAACTTGTATCGAATTCACCCAAAGGATATCATAGATTGGTAAATAATGCCAACTTCCCACAACTTCATCACTTCTTTCTAAACCACCTTCTTCATTATATAATTAAGCCGTTGTTCATACCCAAGCCCAAAACACAAAAGCCAGACCCAATAAGAATGAAAAGACCACTTACGGGGGTGGCCTCTACCGCATACCCGACCTCTTTAAAGAGGTCGGACACGATGAAAAGGGGTAGCCTATGCTTATCTAAGTAAGTAACTGCCTCCCCAAATCTCTCTAACTATCTATATCTTTCCTGAAAGATAGATACTAACAAACTCCGAAAAAAAAAGAATGGTTATCCATCAATAAAGATGGAACTACTCCAACAAAGGTGGTTATCTACTCTACTATAAATACACTGACACTCCTCAGGTATATTTAGGTTTTAACATACTAAAACCCTGCTCAAAGCCCGTGCTAACTTAAGCATAAGAGTCTCTTGCAGGTACCACTCCCACCTCCTCACGAGGAACTCGGACGGCGGCACCTCGGCACCAATAAGTCAGATGCTATCACACAAAGGAACCTGGACCTCAAGTTTAAATCTAAATCAATGTTTCAGGTAACCCTCGAAACATTGGCGCTATTGTCAAGGAATTGGGATTCACCCTCTTATAATGGCAGACCAATAGTATGAAGACTGCCACACAGTGTCTAAATCAGAACCTAAGCACCAGCCAGAAGACAACGCCATCGTACTTCCTCCACCACCACACGCGTAGGGGCCTCACGAGGGAAAAATATCAGGAAATCCCTACCCAGGTGGATTCATTTAGAAGTTTACCATCCTAAAGATGAGAGACCCCCTCAAACAACAGAGATCCTGGATATAGTCCATGGCTAACGAGAATGACTAGAACAGCCCAAACACAAAGCCAAGCGATGCTGGGAAGCTGAACGAGAGCTATAGAGAGAGGTAAGATGATGAAGGAAGGTAGAAGAAAAGCTCCTGAAGTTAGAAGCTATCCTTCGCAATCGAAGTAACCGAACAGATCGGGAAGAAAGACCCCTAGGGGGAGAAGATATGTTCATAGAAGAGATCATGCAAGCCAAAGTCACTAGGAACTCTAATACACTCTGCATGGATCTTTATGATAGGACGACCGATCTAAGGCACCATCTCAGCAACTGTAAAAGTAGGATGTACCTGGCTGAAACCTCCAATGCAACCCATTGTAAAGCCTTTCCGACCAGTCTGACCAAAGCAGCAATGAAATGATTTGATAGTTTGCCTCCCAGGTTGATAACAAGCTTCAACAATTTGGCAAGGAAGTTTTTGACCAGATTTTCCATCCAGAAGGATAAAACAAAACATGCCCTGAGCTTATTAGGGGTTAAATGAGAAGTCGAGGAAACTCTTCGTGATTACATGGAGAGATTCAAGAAGGCATGTTTGGAGTTTCAAAATCTGCCCACTGAAGTTGTAATCATGGGTTCAGTCAATTGCCTTAGAGAGGGGCCATTTTTACAGCAAATATCCAAGTGGCATCCATCTTCTCTGAATGAAGTCCAAGAAAGGACAGAGGAATATATTAACAAGGAAGAGAATTCTCAGCTAAGGGAATGTTTTTTGCGACCCCTATCCACCACGTGAAAAAGAAAAAGAACCTAAGAGGAAGGAGGAACAAAACTCGGAAAAACTCCAAAAATACCACAACTATCCTCCCTTCCGAGTCTCTCTAGTTGATGTCTATACGGAGATCTGCCACACGAAAAAGCTCCCACCTCCTCGTCCAATCAAATATAAGAAGGCAAGAAGTCGAACAGAATTCGGTGAGTACCATAAGCTCTATGGACATCCCACTAATGAATGTTACAACTTGAAGAATGTCATAGAAAAATTCGCCAGAGAAGGCCAACTAGACAGATATCTGGCTAACAGGCCAGGAGACCCAAGAAAGAGGAGGGGGGAAGGAAGAGGAAGGACGACAAGAGCATCCAGCTCAGACCCCAGAGTGACACATACACATGATAAATGGAGGATTTGCCGGAAGAGAAATGTCAAAATCATCACAGAAAAGGTATCTCCAAGAGATGTACCAAGTTGGGGAGGAAAACAAACTGCCCAATTTGCCTACCATCTCGTTCACCAAAGAAGACGCACAAGGGATAACACTTGGACACGATAACCCCGTGGTGATAACTGATGAGTGAGCATCTTATACCTTTATTCTTAACATTTCTAGTTGTTTTCAGTTAAATTTTATTTAGTTTTATTTTATTTTAGTGCAAAAATTTCCTTTAGATGATACTTTGAGTTGTTTTAGTGTTTTTATGATTTTAGGTGAGATTCGGAGCAATTTAGTGGAGTTTGGAGCAAAAAGGAAGAAAGCATGCAGCACCCTCCTTGGGCATTAAACGCCCAACTAGCGTTTAGCTCCAGCAAGGGACCACAACCAGCACGCCAATATCCCCCTAGGGCATTTAACGTCCGTATCTAGCATTAAACGCTAGTACCCAGTCCGAATCACACTCATTTGGGCTTCTCAAGTGGATTAGCAAATATTACTTTTTTTGTAATTTTTATTTACAAATAATATCTTTTAGGTTTAGAATTTTTTATTTATTTTGTTTTTCTTTCAAATTAGGTTAGTATATAAAGGAAAAGATCACTTGTATTTTGGATCTTCTTCCGTCCGCACGTTTTTAGAACACTAGTCTCTGTAAGCCATGAGAACCTAAAACTCCTGGTTAAGGTTAGGAGCTCTGTTTATTTCTATGGATTAGAACCATTATTCACCTACTTTAAATTCTGTTTTGATTCAATTTTAAGGATTTTTTTTTTACCTTAACCTTATGAATTGCGATGAACGAGAGGATGACCTTTTTCTACTTGAGTTCTTGTAATTATCAAGAGAGTTATCTCGCTTGAACTACAGCTTGTTAAACTAGTTTTCTGAACATAACCCTCTAATCGGAATTAATTGAGTGACCATGAGAGTGACGGTTAATGAAGGTTAGAGGAGGCTAAATCACTTAGAGATTAGGGTTTAGACACTTATAGTTTGCCATAGAATGAATCATGCGTTGTTAAAATAGTTGGTAAGAACTTTTTATCTAGAAAGATAAACATCTCCAAAGCTTTAACTATTTTGTCATACTGTTTTCGCACCAAACTGTTATTTGCTTTGTTTACTTTCTTATTCATTGTTTCATGCGAATTGCACCCTTTTTTATTAAACCAACCTGACAACCATTGTATGCTCAGTCTGATAATCCTCGTGGGATCAACCCTCACTCACCTAAGGTATTACTTGGATGACCTGGTGCACTTACCGATTAAGCTGTGCGAGTTCTCAATTCACGCACCAATAACACAAACACTATCCTCCATCGAACCCTGATAGATTAGGGTAGCTTGGTGGACATCCTGATCAAACCCGCCTTTGATAAACTCAGACTGGAAGAAAAAGACTTAAAAGCCTGCCCAGATAACCTCTTCGGACTAGGAGACACACCAATCCAATCCCTTGGGTACATCTCCCTATACACCACCTTTGGAAAGAGTGTAAGATCGAAGACGCTAAGTATTAATTACATCGTGATTGATGTAAACTCGGCATACAATTCCTTGATAGGTCAGACCATGTTGAACCCACTTATGACTGTCGTATTGTTACCTCACCTCTGTATGAAGTTCCCTACAGTAGAAGGGATTGCCACTACTAAGGGAGACCAAAAGCTAGCACGTAAGTGCTACAATGAAATCCTTAATTTAAAAGGCAGTCCTAGGAGCAAAAAGGTCAACACGATTGAACTAGGTGGAGTCCAAACTACAGAAGAACTGCGCCACCAACCTGGAGGCAAGGTAGAAGAGGTGCAAATCGGAGATCACACTGGAAAAATCACAAATATAGGGGCTAATATGAAGGGAGGGTTGAAGGAGTATCTTATTGATCTACTAAGGAGAAACTCTGACCTCTTAGCCTGGAAAGCCTCTGACATGTCTGGCATACATCTTGACCTGATGTCCCACAAACTTGCAGTATATCCAGGTTCCCGACTTGTACAAAAAAGGCATCTAAAGCTTGGATCAAAACAGATGCATGTCATGGAGGAACAAGTACAAGCCCTATTGGAAGTAGGGTACATAAGGGAAGTGAAATACCCATTATGGCTAGGTAACATTATTTTGGTAAAGAAACAAAATGGAAAATGGAGGATGTGAGTCGATTACACTGACCTCAACAGAGCAATCCTAAAGATCCCTATCCACTCCCGAGCATTGATGCTCTAGTCGACTCAGCCTCAGGATATCGATACATATCTTTTATGGACACCTACTCGGGATATAACCAAATCCTGATGTACAAGCCAGATTAGGAAAAGACTTCGTTCATAGCTCCAAAGGCTAACTATTGCTATATAGTAATGCCTTTCGGGTTAAAAAACGCGGTAGCTACATATCAATGATTAATGAATAAAGTATTTTCCTCTTACCTAGGAAAACCCATAAAAGTTTATGTCGATGACATGCTCGTCAAAACCAAAAAGAACTCCACATTACTATGTGATCTCTCAAAAAGAACTCCATAATAAAGAAGCATAGGATGAGACTAAACCCCTCCAAATGCACCTTCGCGGTAGAAGCAGAAAAGTTCTTAGACTTCATGTTAACCCAAAGAGGTATAGAAGCAAACAGACAAATGTCAGGCTATAACATGAAGAGACCGACTTGTGTTAAAGAGATCCAATAACTAAACAGAAGGTTGGCAGCTCTATCCAGATTCTTAGCCAAACCAACTCTAAAATCGCTATCCCTATACTCAACCTTAAGAAAAAGGAAGCAATTCGAGTGGACCTCAGAATGCGAGCAAGTCTTTCAAAACTTCAAAGTATTTATGGGACAGCCCTCCATACTTACTCGACGTATCAAAGGGGAAGAGCTCGTGCTATACTTGGCAGTAGGAAGCTGAGCTATAGCTTCAGCCTTGATCTGAGAAGATAAAAAGGGGCAGCAACATATCTATTTCATCAGCAAAGTCCTACAAAGGAACATAGTTAAACTATCAAAAGATAGAGAAGTTCACTTATTCCCATGTCCTCACAGCTCAAAAATTCCAACCTTACTTCCAAGCTCACACTATCAAAATCCGCACTAATCAACTAATGAAACACATTTTACAAACGACAGACTTGGCTAGACGGATGCTATAATGGGCTGTGGAACTATTTGAATTTGACCTAAAGTACAAAGCTAGGACAGTAATCAAGTCACAATACTGATGACAAGTCATCTTATGCTAGCTTTTCAAGCATTTTTCACTTGGTTCATTAGGTTTTATACACTTTCTTGCATTATAAGTAAGTGATTTGGAGTGGAATTGTATGGTTTTGTTGAATCAATCAACTATCCTTTATTTGACACTAAATCATGAGGTTTAGGCTAAAATTAATTGGTTTTTGAATAATTTATAAACCTTATGAATTTGGTGGTACTTTGATTGGTTGTTTTGATTACTTGTAGGTGAAGAAAAGAACAAAACAAGAAAGCGTGGCGTATGAAGCGTAGCCAAAGGAAACAAAAGCGTGGCGCATCAAAGGAGAAGAGCCATAGCGCTCTCTTAGTGAGCATAGTGCTCTCTATTTGAGAGCTACTCAAATCAAAGAAAGCAAATGGCAAGGAAGCTGCGCTCTCTCCCTTAACCGAGCACTACAAGGAACCAAGGAAACAAGGCAAAATCAATAGCGCTCGGTTAACTCTGTTAACTTTATTGGGCTCCACTTCAAATAAATTCAGGGTAAATGTTTGCTAGTAGAAGCCCCAAGGATCGAACCTTGCACTTGAGGGAGCAATGATAAACCACTATTTTATGATTTATCTTGTGCTAAATTGAGTGGTTTTTATCAGCTTTTCACCCACTTATTCATATGAATTGCATGATATTACAATTTCTTCCTAAATCTATTCTATGATTGAAAACTTGCTTCCTAAAGCTCTAAATTGTGTATTTTAATTTCTCTTTTATACCATTCGATGCCGTGATCTGTGCATTAAGTGTTTCAGGCTTCATAGGGCAGAAATGGCTTAGAGAATAAATAGAAAGCTTGCAAAAATGGAAGGAACACAAGAAATTAAAAAGATGACCAGCAAGAAGCAACGTAGATGCATGGCTCACTCGACCGCGCGAAATAAAGGAAATCGCAGCGGCGCGAACGCGTGCCTGGCGCGAGCGCGTGGATTGGAAGCAGCACGAGTGACGCGAGCGCGTGAAAAGGAAAAACACTGAATGACATGCACGCGTTGACGAAGCATACGCATGACATGCGCGATCTGTAGAATTTCCGGAAATTGTTGGCATGGATTTTGGGCCGCGTTTTGACCCAGATTTTGGCTCAGAAATACAGATTAAAGTCAGAGAACATGCAGAGACTCGGGGAGGAGATCACACACCCAATTTTAGTTTTAGATGTAGTTTTTAGAGAGAGAGGTTCTCTCCTCTCTCTTAGGATTTAGGATTAGGATTCCTCTTAAAGGAATTAGGATTTCATCTTCTTCAATCACGGGTTCAATGTTCCTTTTATTTATTTTCTCAATTTAGTTTATGAACTCTTTATGTTTAGATTGATTTTCTATTTAATACAATTTGAGGTATTTCAGATTCGTGATTGTTTTATTCTATTTATGATACTTTCAATTTAAATTAGATTTATTTTCCCTTTTGGCTTTGGTTAAGTAATTGGTAACACTTGAGTTATCAAACTCAGCTGTTGATTGAAATTGAAATTACTGATTGATCTGGATCACTCTAAAGCTATTCCTTCCATAGGGATTGACTAGGACTTGAGGATTAAGCTAATTAGTCCACTTGACCTTCCTTTGTCTAGTAAAGGCTGACCAAGTGGGGTTGAAACCCAATTTTCATCACACCTGATAAGGATAACTAGGATAGGAATTCCAGTTCTCATACCTTGCCAAGAGTTTTTCAATTATTAATTTATTTCCCTTGCAATTTATTTTCCTTGCTCAATATTTCAAAAACGCAAAATTATTGTTTTCTATAACCAATAATAAAACATACTTCCCTGCAATTCCTTGAGAAGACGACCCGAGGTTTGAATACTTCGGTTATTTATTTTTATTGGATTTGCTTAAGTGACAAACAAAACTTTTGTACGAAAGGATTCTCTGTTGGTTTTGAAACTATACTTACAACGCGATTATATTTGTGAATTTCTTTACCGATAGAAAATTCGTTCGTCAAAATGGCCGTTGATGTGTGGAAAACGATCCAACACAAAACTCACCGGCAAGTGTACCTGGTCGCATCAAGTAATAAAACTCACAGGAGTGAGGTCGATCCCACAGGGATTGAAGGATTGAGCAATTTTAGTTTAGTGGTTGATTTAGTCAAGCGAATCAAGTATTGGTTGAGTGATTTTGTATCCAACAGTAAGTAAATAGCAGGCAATGTAAAGGGAGAGGGATGAATTGCAGAAATTAAAGAGAACTGAAAGTAAAGGTGCTGAATCTTAAAGAACAAGAAATTAAATGACTGAAACTTAAAGTGCAAGAAATGTAAATTGTAGTAACTTAAAGTGCAAGAAATATAAATTGCTTGAATGGAAAAGGGATTTGAGGACTGGAAATTCAGAATTTAAGCAAGGAAAATTAAATTGCAGCAATTAACAAAGCAAGAGATGAATTGAAAGTAACTAGGATTCAGACAGAAAGTGAAAATGTAATTGCAGCAGTGGTTCAGCAAAAGAACCAAAAAGAGAAAATCAGATCACAGGACTCCAGAGACTAGATAGCAGAGTCTAGATCTCAATTGCCTTCCTAGATCCAAGTTCACAAAGCAATTAAAGAGAAATTAAAGGTTGCAGCAGTAGAGGAGATTGAATTTAACTCAATTGTGCAATATGAAAATTAAAGAGATCTTAAATGGAGATTGAGACAGAAGTTCCTCAGTTCTACACACTCAAGACTCAAACAAAACCCAGTAAAGAAAACAAAACAATCAGAGGAAGAAGAAGTGAATTCTCTCCTCCAATTCTCAAGCTATTGCAGAAAACAGAAAAATGGAAAGTGAGCTCTCAAGTTGACTAAGGATGAAAATTAAAATGAAAGTAAGCTCTCTCCAAAAAAAACTCCTTCTAATCCTAACTAACACCTATTTATACACTTTCTATTTTGGATCTAAGAATTTTGAGTGGGCTTTTTGATTTGGTGAAGAAATGAATTAAGTTGGATTTTTTAGTGAAATTCAGCTCATGTTGCTCCCAAGAGGTTGCTCTGCTCTTGTGGAGGGCAGAGCAGGGAAGCCTTGCATGTGGATCCAACTAGCGTGCCAAATTGGAAGGGGCATCAGGATGCTGCCCTGCCCTTTTGGAGGGCAGGGCAATGTTGTCATGGTGCGGCCTTGCCTTCCTGCCCGTGCGTCCAAGCAGCGTGCGCCCAAGCTCCTGGCTGTGCCAATTTGTGTGCCATGCACCAAGAAATGCTGCCCTGCCCTCCACAAGGGCAGGGCAGTGCAAGCTTTCCTTGTTCTTGGGTGAGGTCCCAAGTTCGAAACTTGGTGGAAGGCATGCTGAGCTTTTCTTCTTGGCACATGATTAACGCTTAAGGCTTGGCTTCCTAGAGATCTTGTGTTCGAAACTTGGTGGTAGCCTTTTAGCCAAGTGTGGCTCATTTTCCCTTGTGAGTAGCGCTCCTTCCTTCCCTTCAGGTGCTTGGTTCGAAACCCATAAATGGCACTTGAAGAACATTTTCCTTGAATTTTTCCATGAGGAGCCCGAAACTGCTCTTGAGGAGGGCAGGGCAGAGATTTTCCTTCTCTCATTTCTTGGCCTAGAATTATGCTCTGCCCTCAAGGAGGGCAGGGTAGTGAAGCCTTGAATGCTTGGTTCGTTGTTGTGCTCCCTGGGAGGGCAGTGTGCTCTCGTGGAGGGCAATGTGGCTTCCTCCTTCAATGTTGCACCACACTTCTTCTTCTTTTGCCACACTATTTTTTTCCTTTGGCCACACTTCTTAAGCCACGCTTCCTTCTTTTCTTCTTTTCTTTACCTACAAATAATTAAAACAACCAATCAAAGTATCACTAAATTCACAAGGTTTATAAATCAATTAAAAATCAATTAAATTTAGCTTAAACCTCATGATTTAGCATCAATTAAATAGTGGTTGTTTGATTCAGATAAAACATGCAATTCCACTCTAAATTGCTTACTTAGGGTGCAAGAAAGTGCATAAAAACTAGTGAAACAAGTGAAATTAGCTTGAGAAATGGGTATATGATGACTTGTCATCAGCCATTGCTGGGGAATTACAAATGTGTGCCTTATTATTGGTTATTGTAAATATTTGCCTTTTATTAATTTTTGTTTTTATTTTCTCTCGCTACTATGAATTCTCACCCCTTTCGCTATGAATTTAGTTCAAATTATGTTGCAGGGAATGGACTCTATAATGAGAACACGCATCAAGGATGGAACAATCAAAGATAGGAGGAACCACAAGGAGTTAATCAACCCTCATGGCAACAACCACCTCCAATGGACTATCAACAACCGTTCTGTGATGCATATCAAGGCAATGGCTATGGTGAGCACTCTCTTGATTATCAACAACTACCACCATATGCCTATGAACCCCCTCCTCAACATGACTTTGGACCACCATACTCACAAGCCCCTTTCCGCCATTCACCTCCATATGACCCTAACCCGTATCCACCATACCAACCACTTTATGAGCCAAATGAACTATACATAGAACCACCCTATTCCAACACAATTACTCTCATGAACCACCACCTCAATATACACCATCTCCTTATCATTATCAAGATGAACCACCTTCCTACCATGAACCCTTTCTCCCAATAAATGAACCCTCCTATCCACCCCAAACCTCCATGGAAAACACACTTACCCCTCTCATTGGTCTCACCTCTAAACTCCAAAATCTTATATCCCACATGGACCAACCTTCTACCTCCAATATTCAACCCTCAAGCTCTAGTGCACTTCCTTTTCAACCACAGAATGATCTCTCCATCCCATCACCATCATCCATGGAAGAGCACCCACATCCATCAATCCAAGAGCAACATGATCCCAATGATGCTATTGACATGGAACAATAGAGAAGGGATCATCTTCGCGAATCCATACTTCATAAAGAGCTAGAGGAGGCACTAAAAGTGAAGGTAGAAGAGACCTTTGCAGATGAAGGAGTAGTTGAAGGGAGTTGTCATAGAAAAGAAATCATCAAGGAGGAGTACGATTTTATACTTAAACAACTGGACAAAGCAGCAATTATTGAAAAGGAAAAAGTGGTTGCAGACTTAGGAGATGCTGAACCTCCATGGGAAAGTCAAGTTATAGAGCCTCCTTCAAAGACGACTGAAATTGATGCTGAGGAGGGTGTACAACCTCCAAGGCATATCATGGTTGAAGACTTTAAAGGGAACGATCAGGAAGATGGATTCAATCATTAATGAATTCTTATCTACATTTGAACCCTCTCCCATTGGACTTGACATGGAGATTAAAGAAGAAGAAGCACAACCTCCCATACCCTTGGTGAACAATAAAGAAGAAATTAAATCGGAAGAAAGCTACCAAGAGGAAGACGTTGAAATTCAATAAGCTTGCAAAGAGGTGGAAGTTGTCAGAGAAGAGCACAAGGGAGTGGAGCTTGCAAATTCATTAGAAACACCTCTCCCAAGGCCATTACCGTCCAACACAACATTCAAATGGGTAAAATTCCTATCCTTATCCTTTACTTTCTCACTTGAATATGGGCTACTGGAGACGGATGGTCAACTTAGAACTCTTTGTGGCATTAAGAGTAAGAGAAAGATGGTTAGTGGTGGGCAACACAATCCTAGGTTCATTATGGTTGAAAGCTCAAAGTTTAAATGCCAAAGTTGGTGTAGAACTCGATTGAATGGGTCTAAGAAGATGTTTGGGTGCTTACGTGAGAATTCTAAAGCTGAACCACCCGGATGGAATCATGATAATCAACTTGAAAACGAGTGTAGAAACAAGATTTGGGATCCGGGAATATATGAGGATCAATTTTGGGAGCTCAAAACTTGTGAAGAACTCCACCAAAGCTTAAGGATTTTACTTGGAATGGATAGTGCTTTATGGAAGTCAAAGCATTGGTGGAAGTTTCAGGATGAGTTCAAGCACAAGCCGCCATGACAAGGAGCTCCCCAAATGTCCAACTTAAGGACTTTAACTAAAAGTGCTAGGTGGGAAACAACCCACCATGGTATAATCGTTCTTTTTCAGTCTTAGTTTTATTTTACTTTGTTTTCTTCTCAGTTTTATTTTATCCTATTTTTATTAGTGTTCATTCATCATGTCAGCATCTGCATTAGCATTCTACATTTTGCATACAAAAAAATGCACGCGACGCGTCCGCGTCCCAGGTGCATTAGGAAGAAAAGAAAAGTGAACAGAGAGTCACGCGAAAACGTGGCTGGAGGCATGCCTTAGGCACAAATATGCCCACACGACCGCGTACACCATGCGTCCGCGTCATGTGCGACAAAGCTTCCCCACACATCCACGTCACTCATGCGAACGCGTGGCCTATAAAATCAACGTAAATGGGTGTATGGCAGAGAGTTGTGATGGAGCTGGGCTGGAACCGTGCTGAGAGCACAAGCCCTACCACGCGAACGCGTGTACCACGCGTCTGCGTCATTTTCAAAATATGGCCATTCACGCGATCGCATCACCCACGCGTACGCGTCACCCAGATTTTTGGCAAAATAAGTTTGAAACAGAAAGTTGCACGAATGCGAGGATGCACTCGCGCCAATCACACAAATCAGGCCACGCAATCGCGTAACCCACGCGTCCGCGTCACCTGACCTTTTCGCAAACTACGCGACCGCGTCACTCACGCGTCCGCGTCGCCTGCGCCGTACAACTTATCCAGATCAATGCCAATTATCTTATCTTTTCTTTTCTAATCCTAATTTCTTCTATCTTTTCTTCTTGCTTCTTTCTTTCTTACTTTTCTCTCTTCCCTTCTCTTCCCTATTCTCTTTCACTTTCTTCTACTTAATTTATTTGCATACTTTCATTCATCTTTTAATTACTGCATTTAATTATTTTTCTTTCTTCTTAATTTTTTTTTTAGCATAATTATATATGGTCTCTTTTTCTTTCTTTTTCATGCATTTTTATGTTGGAGTTAGAACTTTATTTGGGTCTTATACTATTGCTTGTGGATTATTATGGAGTTGTTTGACAATTCATATTAATTGTTTTTGGAATGCTTGTATGTTCCAATTTCATTCTTCCCGTATCATATAAAACATGCATACTAAGCGTTTGTGAAAAAGCTCGTATGGCATTGTGCATTCTTCATTATTCTATCTTTCTACTCTAATGCCTGTTTTTCACAAAAACCTTCCAACATTTTATTAATTAATTATAAATGTCAATACCAATGTGATTGTCGGTTTGTTACGAGTAATAATACATTTTTAATTTTTTATGCTTGATCTATGCTACTCATGCCTTTCCCGGCATGCTAATAAACATCTTACATCCAATACTTACCATGCCTTGCTATATTTCCATTGATGAAGTGATCACATGGAATCGCGACCATGTCTTTCGTTCACTATTTTCCTTACCTGGGCATCGATTATTACTTGCACTGTCCTCTTCCTTGCTCTAACCCTTGGACTTACCTACTACTTCTCTTCCCCCTTTCAGGATGGCCACTAAAAAGGGTAAAGAGAAAGCCTCTAACAAGTGACCAGCGAAGAGCGGAACGAAAGGAGCACCGGCTGAGGAACCACAACCCCCGCCCACCTGCACATCTTTGCATGCACCGAGGACGGTGCAATCTTTAAGTGTGGGGAGGTCGATACCGACTTTCGTGGGTTAGTTACCTTCTTCTCAACACCAATTTTTTTATTTTTTTTGTTTGTTCATTGTTGCATTTGCATGTTTGATTGCATATTTGTTTGATTTTGTGCATATTTTACCACTTGGTTGAAGTAATATTTTCTTTTTCAAAGAAATTTTTTATAGCATTTTATTAATTTGAATTAAACTTTTTGAGAAAATTGTTTAAAGAAATATTATTTTGGAACATGGTTTTAGAGCTCGAACACACGAAACCAGTAAGATTATAAGCCTATTTGATTGGTTGTATTTTATCAACCAATATTTTATTTTTGGTGTGTGTTGTTCTCTCTAAATTGTGATCTTTGTCTTGTTTAACTCTATATTTCCATTGTTTAATGTATGCATGCACTTATGTGATTGAGGCCTTATTTCACTTAGCTTACATACCCATATGACCTTACCCTTTCATTATCCTTTGCAAACCAAATTTGAGCCTACTGTACCCCATTTATTACTTATTTTACCACATCACTAACTCTGAGCAGAAAATAATAATGTCCTTAATTTGAATCCTTGGTTAGCTTAGACTAGTGAGAGTGCTTATGATTTAAGTGTGGGAAAATTGGGTTTGGAAACACTTGGTTTGAGAATTGAGTATGTTAGAATTTTTTTGAAAATATGAAAGAATGTGGAGAATATGTTCATGCATTCAATACCTTAATCATATGCCTTGAGAAAAGCAAAAGAAAGAAAAATTATGAAAAAAAAAAGCAAATAATAAAAGTGGACAAAATGCCCCAAAGTAAATGGTGAAAGTAATGCATATGTACTGTACTTGAAATTAGGATGCATGAATATGTGAAAAACATGGTTAATGGATAGTTAGGTTTTGTATTTCGATTACCTGGATTGTCCTAAGTTAGGTGAAAAGTTTAGGTTAATTAAGGTTTCAGATTTTAGTCCACTTGACCAAATACAATCCTACCTTGACCCTAACCCCATTACAACCCTTAAAAGACTTCTTGATTTGTGTATTTTGTGCATTAAACTTTTGTTGATTGTTAGATGAAGAGCAAGCCTTAGAAATCAAGATTATTAGAGAATTGAGAGAATCGAACCTCGAACACCTAAGCAATCAGAGTGTATACACTTCCAGTGAGGGTTCGATGCATGATTCCTTGTTCCCTGCTTTCATGAGCTATTTTCTTTTGCAAGTTTACTTGTACTTTATTTTGTGATTTGAATTAGTGAAATCCAGTTCATATTTGTTCTTGAAAGATTTATTTACTTTTCACCAAGTAGGTAAAAGCATTTTGCATCTAGTTGCATTCATAGGTTGCATTTCATACCATTCCTCTTCACTCTTTTAGTTCTCTAGAGCTTAGCATGAGGACATGCTAATGTTTAAGTGTGGAGAGGTTGATAAACCACTATTTTATGGTTTATCTTGTGCTAAATTGAGTGGTTTTTATCAACTTTTCAACCACTTATTCAGATGAATTGCATGATATTACAATTCCTTTCCAAATCTATTCTATGATTGAAAACTTGCTTCCTTAAGCTCTAAATTATGTATTTTAATTTCTCTTTTATACCATTCGATGTCGTGATCTGTGCGTTAAGTGTTTTAGGCTTCATAGGGCAGAAATGGCTTAGAGAATAGAGAAGAAGCTTGCAAAAATGGAAGGAACACAAGAAATTAAGGAGATGACCAGTGAGAAGCGACGTGGACGCATGGCTCACGCGACCGCGCGAAATAGAGGAAATCGCAGCGGCGCGAATGCGTGCCTGACGCGAGTGCGTGGATTGGAAGCTGCACGAGTAACGTGAACGTGTGGACGACGCGTACGCGTGACATGCGCGATCTACAGCATTTACGGAAATTGCTAGCGTGGATTTTGGGCCGTGTTTTGACCCATATTTCGGCCCAGAAACACATATTAAAGTCAGGGAACATGTAGAGACTCGGAGAGGAGATCACACACACAATTTTAGTTTTAGATGTAGTTTTTAGAGAGAGTGATTCTCTCCACTCTCTTAGGATTTAGGATTAGGATTCCTCTTAAAGGAATTAGGATTTCATCTTCTTCAATCACAGGTTCAATGTTACTTTTATTTATTTTCTCAATTTAGTTTATGAACTCTTTATGTTTAGATTGATTTTCTATTTAATACAATTTGAGGTATTTTAGATTCGTGATTGTTTTATTCTATTTATGATACTTTCAATTTAAATTAGATTTATTTTCCCTTTTGGCTTTGGTTAAGTAATTGGTAACACTTGAGTTATTAAACTCAGCTCTTGATTGAAATTGGAATTACTGATTGATCTGGATCACTCTAAAGCTAGTCCTTCCATAAGGATTGACTAGGACTTGAGGATCAAGCTAATTAGTCCACTTGACCTTCCTTTGTTTAGTAAAGGCTGACCAAGTGGGATTGAAACCCAATTTTCATCACACCTGATAAGGATAACTAGGATAGGAATTCCAGTTCTCATACCTTGCCAAGAGTTTTTCAATTATTAATTTATTTTCCTTGCAATTTATTTTCCTTGCTCAATACTTCAAAAACCCAAAATTACTGCTTTCTATAACCAATAATAAAACATACTTCGGTTATTTATTTTTATTGGGTTTGCTTAAGTGACAAACAAAACTTTTGTACGAAAGGATTATCTATTGGTTTAGAAACTATACTTACAACGCGATTATATTTGTGAATTTCTTTACCGATAGAAAATCTATTCGTCAAGCAAGGAGAAGCGCTACTTGCAAGGAAAACAAGCCAAAAGTGGCCGAATTGCTCTCACAATGATTCGAACCAGGAGCCTCATGCTGGCAAGGAAAGAGCGCTACACTCTTCAAAGGGAAATTGCTCCCCAAATGCTTCCACCAAGGTTCAAAGAGAGGCTCCCATCCCAAGCAAAGAGTGCTGCACTCTCTCCATTCACTGAGCGCTATGAAGTGTCACGGTGAGGAGCAAATAATTTATACGCTTTTTGGCATTGTTTTTAGATAGTTTATAGTATGTTTTAGTTACTTTTTAGTATATTTTTATTAGTTTTTATGCAAAAATCACATTTTTGGACTTTACTATGAGTTTGTGTGTTTTTCTGTGATTTCAGGTATTTTCTGGCTGAAATTGAGGGACCTGAGTAAAAATCTGATTCAGAGGCTGAGAAAGGACTAAAGATGTTGTTGGATTCTGACCTCCTTACACTCGAAGTGAATTTTCTGGAGCTACAAAATCCCAATTGGCGCGATTTCAATTGTGTTGGAAAGTAGACATCTTGGGCTTTCCAGCAATGTATAATAGTCCATACTTTTTCAAAGATTTGATGGCCCAAACTGGCGTCCAAACGCCCACCTGAAACCCTTTTCTGGCGTAAAACGCCAAAACTGTCACCAAAGCTGGAGTTAAACGCCCAAACTGGCACCAAAGTAGCATTTAGACTCCAAGAAGAGCCTATGCACGTGAAAGCTTCAATGCTCAGCCCAAACACATACCAAGTGGGCCCCAGAAGTGGATTTCTGCACTATCTACACTTAGTTACTCATTTTCTGTAAACCTAGTTTACTAGTTTAGTATAAATAGCACTTTTTACTATTGTATTCACATCTTTAGATCATTTTTTGAGACTATCTTAGGATCACTTTTGATCTCTTGATCACGTTTTGGGGGCTGGCCTTTCGGCCATGCTTGGACCTTCATCACTTATGTATTTTCAACGGTGGAGTTTCTACACCTTATAGATTAAGGTGTAGAGCTCTGCTATTCCTCATGAATTAATGCAAAGTACTATTGTTCTTCTATTAAATTCAAGCTTATTCTTATTCTAAGATATTCACTTGCACTTCAACCTGATGAATGTGATGATCCGTGACACTCATCATCATTCTCCCTTATGAACGCGTGCCTGACAACCACTTCCGTTCTATATGCAATAGCTTGAGTGTGTATCTCTTGGCCTCCTGGTTCATGACGCATGGTTGCCTCTCCTAACAATAGAGTCTTCCATTTCGTGAGATCAGAGTCTTCGCGGTATAAGCTAGAATCAATTGGCAGCATTCTTGAGATCCGGAAAGTCTAAACCTTGTCTGTAGTATTCCGAATAGGATCTGGGATGGGATGACTGTGATGCACTTCAAACTCGTGACTGTTGGGTGCAGTGACAGTGTGCAAAAGGATTAATGGATCTTATTCTGACACGATCGAGAACTGACAGCTGATTAGCCATGCGGAAAACCGTAGCGGACATGTTTTCACTGTGAGGACAGATGGTAGCCATTGACAACGGTAATCCACCAACATACAGCTTGCCATGGAAGGGAGTACGCATGATTGGATGAGGGCAATAGGAAAACGGAGGCTCAGAGGGAACAAAGCATCTCCATACGCTTATCTGAAATTCCTATAATTGAATTGCATTAGTATCTCTATCCTATTTTATGTTTTATTTCTCTTTAATTATCAAAACCTCATAACCATTTGAATTCGCTTGACTCAGATTTACAAGATGACATAGCTTGCTTCAAGCTGACAATCTCCGTGGGATCGACCCTTACTCACGTAAGGTATTACTTGGACGACCATGTGCACTTGCTGGTCAGCTATGCGGAGTTGTGAAAAGTGTGATTTACAATTTCGTGTACCGCACGGCCAAGGAGCTCGTCACGCAACAATTTGGCATGCCAAAAGCAAGGCCATGGAGCGCTGCGCTCCTTTACTTAACCGAGCGCTAGGAGGCTGCCCAAGGGGCTTGTGACGCAACAATTGAGACCAAGCGGGAGTGTTGCGCTCTCCTTGTCAACCGAGTCATGCGTTGGGAGTGTCTCATGGCACATTTCTGGTCTAAAAATCAAATTTAATTGAATCCTTCACCAATTTTGAAAGGCCTACTCTAAATTCTAAAATTCAAAAATAGGAAGTGTATAAATAGAAGTTAGTTTGATTTAGAGAGGGACTCTTTTGACCTTTTTGACACTTTTACTTTTCATTTTTCATTTTTCATTTTTGGGAGCTCATTTTTAGATTTTAGCTTTGGGTTTGGGAATTGGGATTGAGAGTTGAATTCTCTTTCTCTTTGTTCTTACTTCTACACTCTTCACTCTTTGTTTTGGATCTTGGATTGAGAATTAAAGGAATTCAGTTTCATTCTTGATCTGAGATCTCTCTATGTTTACTTTCTGCATAATTTTAATGAATTGTGATTTGGATCTAAGTTTTCTTTACTGCTCTCATCTCTATTTCTTCTGCAATTACTCTCTGTTGGATCAAGGAAGGAATTGAGATATAGACTTGTTTTCTAGTCTCATTCAACCTCTGAGATCTTCAACTTCTCTTTTAGATTTCATAATTGAGTTGAATTCACTTTCTGTATTGCTTCTTCAAGAAATTTTCATTTTATGTTTGAGATCTGCTGCATTTCCATTGATCTTTTACTTCTTTGATTGATTGCTATTTACATTCTATTGTTTAACTTTAAATTCCATGTTTCCATATCTTTTTTACTCTTTCAGCAATTTTACATTTCTTGCATTCTAAGATTCTGACATTTACATTTCTTGCAATCTAAGTTTCAGTCATTTACATTACTTGTTCTTTAAGATTCATCTCTTTTACTTCTTCTGCTCTTTAATTTACTGTCAATCCCCTCTCTCCCTTTAAATATCATACAATTTAGTTTCTGATCGATAGAAATCACTCAAATTAATATTTGTTTGCTTGACTAAATTAACCACCTAACTAAAATTGCTCAATTCTTCAATCCTTGTGAGATCGACCTCACTCATGTGAGTAATTACTACTTAATGCGATCCAATACACTTGCCAATAAATTTTGTATTGAATCGTTTTCCACACATTAAATACATCGCCGACTTCAACGTTGAATACACCGAAAGCCAAGAAGATCTAGCAACATAGAGCTTATATATAGATGAGTCATAAAACAAAATTAAAAGTGGAGCCGACGTTATTTTAAAAAGCACCCGAAGAATCCGAATAGAACTCTCCCTAGTCTAAGGTTTGAGTTCCATACTTCTAATAATTAAGCGGGGTACGAGACAGAATAATTACCATTGTAAATCTTGCACGTGACCGTGAATGCGAACATGAGATCACGACAGAATAGTGGTCAATGACATCAGCTGCTACGTCACCCCATTATCTAATCTAAAAAGAAGGCCGTGATTGGCTTGCAATTATTCTGTATTCCTTTAGCTAGCTAGAGTCATCTTGGTCATCTTAGAGATTTGTTATATCCGTCCAATTCTCCATGGATATATATACTTTCCACGTTAACAGTGGATACCATTGCATTTATTTATCTATTGATTTTAAAAAATAGAAAAATACAGAAAATTAATTTTTAATTAACCAACATTAATCAATTCTTTTAGGCAGGATTTATAATTTAAAATTTAAAGAATTAAAAGTTTATAATTTAAAATTTAAAATTTAAAATAAATCAAATAATTAAAAACATAACTAAAAAAATTAATTCTCTAACATTATTCATAAAAACATATATTTTTCTTCATCTCATCTAAGAGTTTATATATAGCACTATAGGCGGTGGAATCTCTAAAAAAAGGTTTTTCAAAATAAATTTTCTTCTGCTCATGTTATTGTTATGGCGATATCTCGATTTAAGTTTAGTATTGTGATTTACTACTATTTTTACATTTTAAAAATAAATGAACATTAAAAAATAAATATATAAAAATTTATTGTAATAAAAAATAATTTTACTGCATTAAGATATATATGGATGGACCGAGGTGATCAAGAGAGAGGCACTTGCCACACTAGAATTTTGAAAATATGTGATAGTTATGTATAAATAAATATATTTAAATTTATCGTTATATTCTTTTAGTCCTCACATTAAATTGTAAATAATTCTTTTGAGAATTTTGTTAAAATAATTTTTTATATTAAAGTTAATATTGTTATGGATCGGGCCTACAGAAGGTCCGAAACCGACCCACTGAAACTCTTAATCAACTTTCGAATTCAAACGTCTCCCTTATCTTAGCCAAATAAAATAAGATAAGATATTCACCATCACTTATAAATAGAGGACCCAGGTCTCTCTAGGTATTCATTCATTCCTCACACCTTATACCTCTTAGATTCATTCTAACTTGGGCGTCGGAGTGTCTTTGCAGGTACCACCCCCATTGCTCCAGTCAGATAATTTGGCATCCGCCTCGACCCGCAAGTTTCTGATCCATCTCTCAACCCGTACCAGGCATATCTTGTACATTGGCGCCGTCTGTGGCGACTTGCAACACCGTGACGGAATAGCGGACGTCTTCGAGGAGCAATCTCCAAGCCACCACGATAACTCCCAAACGAGGAACCCAACTCCCGATCACAAAGAGGCTACACCTCATGCAAGGATAGCAACCACTATACGCCAGAATACCCCAGCTTAAAACAAGGAAAATGGCCCCCGAAGTACTGGTCACTGAAAATCTGGGAGAAAAGGCAGTCCAGATAATTCAAGATCTCTATCTCTGGGTACAAGAACACGAAGGACAAGTTCCAACTAAGGAAAAACACCACGTCAAAAGCGGAAGCCACGCGACTTCCTGATCAAGATCCCGCCATGAAGCCAGACATGGCAGGTCACCTGAACGACGACACAGCGGGAGAAACGATCGCAGCGCCTCCCGCAACTGAGGACACCAGCACGGCGCAAGTGGCAGAAGACACGACAAGTCGCCCAAACGGTAACACGGCAAGAGGCACAACCGCAGCGTCTCTCGCGATCCGAGTCATCGACACGACATAGACGACAATCGACGACATCGAGAAGCCAAACGCACAAGAAACGACCACGTGATCATGGGAGCTACTTCCTTTACTGAGAGAATCTTGAGAGAAAAGCTCCCTAAGGGTTTTGACAAACCCACCGATATGAAGTATGACGGAACCAAGGATCTCCAGGAACACTTAACGACCTTCGAGGCCAGGATGAACCTTGAAGGGGCCGCCGACGCGGTTCGATGCAGGGCCTTCCAAGTAACCCTAGCCGGGCCGCGATTAAATGGTTTAACGCCTTTTCCAATGGTTCCATAACTGGCTTCCATGATATCTCGCGAAAATTCATGGCCCAATTCACCACCAGAATCACAAAAGCCAAGCACCCGATCAGCTTCTTGGGAGTTACCCAGAGAAAGGATGAGTCCACGAGAAAATACCTTGACCGTTTCAACGATGAATGCTTGATGATTGACGGACTCACGAACTCAGTCGCAAGCCTGTGCCTAACTAACGGACTCATGAATGAAGACCTCAGGAAACATCTCACCACCAGGCCAGTGTGGTCCACGCACGAGATCCAGGGCATCGCTAAGGAATACATAAACAACGAAGAGGTAAGATAAGTCGTAGCCGCCAATAAACGGCAGCACGGCAACACACAGCATGACAACTCGACACCTCGACATAACCCCCCACCGAGGGAAAACCAGAAGGAACATCCCAAACCGACAAGCACAAACTAACCTCCGAGAAATGGAAAGTTCTCCAACTACACACCCCTAACAGCCTCGATCATCGAGATATACCACCAAATAGCAGACCAAGGTATCCTCCCGAAAACCCAACAACTCAAGGAAAGAACAGGCGGCAACAAAACCCTCTACTGCGACTACCACCGAGGATACGGACATAGGACACAAGACTGCTTCGACTTAAAAGATGCTGTCAAACAAGCTATACAAGACGACAAGCTCCCCGAGTTCGTCAAAATCATCTGGGAACCGAAGCGCGCGGAAAGAGACAGGTCACCAGAGAGAGAAGGATGCAATCCGAGGACGCAAAGACAAACCCCAAGGAAAAGCCCAGAGATAGACCCGACCATAATCGTTAATGTCATCAAAGGCAAAGACACCCTAGGAAAATCGAAGTCAGCACTCAAGAAGGATCTCAAGATCTTGGCAGTCAGGAACCAATCCCCAACCGACAACGCTGGTAAGGCAATTGCATTCTCTCCCGAGGACTGCCAACACGGCACCTCGGCGGAAGACGCCCCATTCGTCATCTCGGCAAAGATTAGAACTGGGTTAGTTAGAAGAATACTGGTAGACATAGGAGTAGACTCCAACATCCTCGTCAGATGAGCCTTTGACAAGCTTGGACTCTACAGCAACAACCTCCAGATACACCGCAATGGAGTCATCGGACTCAGAGACAATTTCCTCAAGCCAGACGGCTCCGTCGTCCATGCCATGACAAAGGCATGCAATCCCTGGAAGAGAAGCAAAGCTTGTGTGCTACGGCAAGAAGGGTGTGCAACGCACCCTGGAGGACAAGGCAGGGGTGTGCCACGCCGTGCAGGGTGTGCAATGCCTCTGGAGCAACATAAAGCTGGCGTGCCATGCCATACGAGGCGTGCAATACTTCTAGAGGACACAAGATATGGCATGCCATGACTTGAAAGGGTGTGCCACGCCTTGAAGACAGCCAAGCCCCAGAGACACTACAAAAAATGTTGGTTAAAATGACGCTTATATTAAGGCGGTTTTATGTAACCGCTATAATTTTTGTAATTTCGGCTGAAATTAAGGTTTGCCATATTACTTCAGTGATTGGGGGCGGTTTTTGTAGAATATGGTGGTTTAAAACCGCTAGTATCTTTAGTCTTCTTTTCTGTTTTTTTAAAAAAACAAAAAACTAAGACTCATTGGTGATGTTGTTGTGCACATGAGAGGATGAGAATAAGAGTAATGTTGCGAATGAGAGAATAAGTGTGACGTGTGAATGTGACGAACCTAACCCTAGTTTTCTGTCGCCGTTCATCTTCTCCCCACCACTCAGCTCCAAGTTGCCGTAAGCAACGTTATCATTGTTGTTGCCTTTGGCAAAGGTTCTAGATCTGCTTCTCTGGCTTCGATTTGAGGTTTATCACCGTCGTTCATCTCCGCCGTCATTCATTTGCTCGGCACCGCTCAGCTCCAAGTTGCTGTAAGCAACGTTATCGTTGTTGCTGCCTTTGGTAGAGGTTCTAGATCTGCTTCTCTGACTTCGATTTGAGGTTTTATTGCCGCTGTTCATCTTCTCGCTGCCGTTCATCTACTCTTCGCCGTTCATCTCCTCACCACTGTAAGCAACATCGTTGATGTTGTCTTTGGTGGAGCTTCTGTGATCTAATTTTTTGCCTTGATTTGAGGGTTTGCTTTCTGTTCACAACCGTTCATCATCTCCTTGCTGCCGCAAGTGACGGCGTTGTTGCTATCTCTGGCGGAGCTTCTGAGATCTAGTTATTTGGCTTCAATTTGCAGATTCAATCTGGTTCTCTAGCTGTAAAGCTATTGTTGCTGCCTCCAACAAAGATTGTATGATTTGGTTCTACCATCCATATCAATTCACAGTAATCTACTTCATCTTCTTCTTTTTTTTTTTTTCCTCCTCCATATGATTAAAATAGTGTTAACTAATTTAAATTACATTATTAATGTACAATTAATTGATGATTACCTTACTAATAACTAAAGACCAAAGCGATTACGCAAGCTAAGTGATCGTTGAAGAGAATTAATTATTTAATTAATTAATTAAGAAATTATGGCGGAGGAAATTAGATTCTTCGAGCTGAACACAGGTGCCAAAATACCTTCTGTTGGATAAGGAACTTTTCAGGCTGAAAATCCTAGAGCCTTGGCCAAGATACTCAACAACACATGCATGAATGAATTAATTAAGTAGTTTAGAGATGCCAATAATCCCAAGTTAAGCTGTATCAGCATGCAATAATTTGTTCTTGTTAGAAACAAATGATTAAGTTAACTTAATACAAGGACATATATATAGTTAAACTAAGCTTACAAATTTCAACGTGACCAGTATTTTTCTAATGCCATGTTGTTGGATTGTTTTGCTATGCTTTATTATTTAATTTAAACCTTATAATTAGGAAACTTGGAACCAATAATCTATTCAAAATATCAAATAACCAGTAATTACTCCTTCTTATATATAAATTCAATTCATATGTGATTGAGCTGTAAAAGTGCCACAAGAAGAAGCGGGTTCTGCTTAGAAAGAACAAGAAACGATGGTAATCTTTAATGTTTTATTTCAGTTCTACCTGAGCCAGGAATTTGAATGTTCCTATAACATATATTGACAAAGCATATCAAGTGATGAGTTTGGTCTGATTATTACTCAACAGGGAATCTGTAGAGATATGGTAGGTGCCCAACAAGGGCTACGAAGGAAATGAGGAAATAGAGCTGCACTTTTTGTATACGGTAACTAATTAACAGCATAGCTAGCTTCCTTCCAAATCAGTATTATATTATGTTTAGTTTGTTGTGTTTTTATTTGAAGTATGTAATTATATTGGTGCATGAAGCATTGGAAGGGCTAGAGAACATGGCGTTCGTTGCCAATGCGGTGAGCCTAGTAACATATTTCTTTGGCTTCATGAACTTTAGCTTAACAAAATCTGCCACAACCTTGACCAACTTCATGGGAACTGCATTCTTGCTATCTCTAGTTGGAGGATTCATCAGTGATACATATCTGTCTAGGTTCAAAACATGTGTTATCTTTGCATCCATGGAATTGCTGGTGAGTACAACATCTACATATCAATTATATCATATACTTTCGGCATCATGATTACAGCTTTCATTATTCATTGAGGAAATAATCAATCAAGTGCTAACTAATAAGGAAGAATTTTGAAACAAAAAATGGCTATTATAATAACTATATAGTCCTCAATTATTGAAGTATATTATAATTCAATTCAACACAGGTTCTGCTCTCAAGAAGCTTTTTGATAAGTTGAGATCTGAATAGCTTGACATACATTATTCAATTCCAAAGGTAGTTACTGCTATATTCTTCCCTTGTCAGTTTCTTTGTGTTCCAAGTTCTTTTGCTTTGCTTATAGTGTTATCTTTACTTGATGGCATTTTAGACAATGCTCCAGAAAAGGATATTTGGTCATGGTGGTGTGATGATATCTGGTCTTGATTCATCTGTTTCAAATGACAAACTTAAGCATATTTTTGGATTATATGGAGAAATTAAAGAAGTCAATTTTAATTCTGGGCTTTCACCTTTTTTGCATCATGTGTCTTACCAAGAATTATTTTGGCATTAGTAATTATTGTGTAATGGCAGATCTATGAATCTCTTGAAGTGAATCATGTGAAATTCAATTTGAGTTCTATGATGTGCGAGCTGCCAAAGCTTCTCTTGGTGCTTTAAACAGGATCTATGTTCCTGGGAAGCAAATCAAGCTTGAACATGGCCATCCTAGAATTGCTATGTATTGGCTCTACCTGCTACTTTTAGATGTAATTTATTTTCTTGTTATAGAATATTTTTAAACTGTTTCTTCTCTTGGTTGTCTCAAATTGTTTGTGAGAGAAACAAGGGAATCAAGAATTCAGTGATAAATTTCAAGACAGAAAAGGCCAGCGGGATAACAAAATTATCCCTCTCTACATTGAGTTGAGTTTCTAACATTGCTTAATTAGTTAATGCATGCATATGTTGTAAGATGATGAAGTTGTTTGTGCTCCTTTATTGTTTGAGACAAAAGAACCAAGATTCAGAGGTGCTTACAAGGTGTTTGCATCAACAATATTACTGTGCATATCTCTGATTTTGTTTACTCTTATTTTGATGTTGCCTATCTGCATTGTCCACCTCTATTTTATGATTTGTTTGAGTCTTTTTTATTGGTATTCCAGCTTGTCAATTAAAGTACATTAATTTGCTTGCTTTGGTTCTAGTGGCCTAATATTGCTGAAGATGCTGTCAGAGTACAGTGATATGAACAACCTGTTGCTGTCACTTTCTTCAGAAGTTGTACATCGTGTGGTAGAAATTTTGAAATTTTTTCACACACGAACTTGTAAACTTGTGCTCGGGGCTGGTGCTATGCAGGTAGTACTAATATATTTCTCTGAACTATTATTACCTTTTAGATATATCGCTATATTTTATAATGTATTCAGTAGTTTGCTTTCCCAATTCTTGTACCAATTGTGAGATGTGAGATAAGGTAGCATTTGGTTATTTTTGTAGCACGTGTACAAACTCTATAGCCTGTAACCAAATCCTAACTCATTCAAAATGTTTTAGATTATAGCTTCAGATCTTGTAACCAAACCCTGAGTTCTATAAGTGTGAATCAAGTTGATCCTTCTGTCACCAATCACTACAAAAGGGGGTTTTCTAAGAGAGGTATATGTTACATACCTTGGAGAGAGAGAATGCTGACTCAACAGCAAAGGGAAGAAAATAATCCCTTTACTACCTTATCATTATTCTAGAAGAAAGCAATAAAGAAAAGGGAGGAATAATAGGCAGGAGAAATGTGTAATCATAAGTGACAATAATTGATGATTGGATTAGTCAGATGAGAGAATCAAGGAGGCGTAATCGTAGGAGTTGAATGCTAATTATGATAATTAATTTGAGGAAAGGCAATAAAAGGAGGAGCTGATTAGGTGAGAGGTAGAAAAAGATTTGGAAAGGCATAGGTTAGGAGAGAAGAGGACTCTCGAAATTCCTCTGTTATCTTTTACGTTTCTATTATATTTCTGTATTTCCATTAAAATAAATACCAGTGTAACAACTGGTATCAGAGCACCGGTTCTGGGTATTCTGTGCATGGTGTCTACGCGAGCTGCCATGGAGTCAAGGTTGGAGGCGGTAGAGAAATGGATTGAGGAGTTACAAGAAGCTCAACAACGATCCTTGGAGGCATTCTCAGCAAAGATGTTGAGACAAATGAGGGAGTTGCTACCTGAACAGCACCAAGGTGGAGGTGCTGGTGCTAACGACACCGGAGGAGAAAATGACGGTGGAAGGAACGAGCAAGATGACGAGAGGATAGAAGGGAACGGTGCAGGAGAAGAAGGGCAGAGGCGATTCGAACCAATTCGAAAGCTTGACTTACCGGTATTCTCGGGGGAGGATCCGAATGGCTGGTTGGTGAGAATGGAACGCTACTTCAGGGTAATCGGAGTAGTTCCGGCGCAGAGGCTTGATTTTGCAACAATGGCTTTGGAAGGGGAGGCCCTCACCTGGTTCGAATGGTGGGAAGAATACACACCATTTCAGACATGGAGACGATTCAAGGAGGACTTATTGAAACGTTTTCAACCTGGAGCTGCTCTCAACCCCATGGCTCCGTTACTAGAGGTGAAACAGGTGGAGGACGTCGCTCAGTATAGGCGAGAGTTTGAGGCTGCAGCACGAACGCAGAGAAACCTGGGAATAGAGGCTCTCATGTGCATCTTTGTCAATGGACTCAAAAAGGAAATTCAGGCAGAATTGGAGGTGGTTCAGTTCGATAATTTACCAGCTTTAATGGATAGAGCCATGGCTATTGAATGGAGAAATCAAGCGTGGAAGGAGACGGGGTTGACCCTAATGGCAAGAGGGTGGAGGGGCTGCCAGAAGGGAATGGATCAGGCGGATCTGGTTCAGTGGGAGCTAGATTTGGATTTTTCAAAAATTCTAGTTCGGCGAAGTACAACACCCACGACGGCAGCAGCGAATCAAGGGGCGAGATTGGATCCAACACAAACAGAGGCACCCCTACTCCTCGTACAGGCCTTACCACCAGTTTAAACGGCGGCAACAACGCTTCTCATTTGCAGACGACTCATAATAGCGGCACACGGCGGCTCTCGAACGAAGACTGGGCAGAGAGACAGAGGAAAGGGTTGTTCTTTAGATGTGGAGAGAAGTGGGGACCTGATCATAGGTGCTCCATGAAGCACTATCAAATCATACTCTTAGGAGAAGATGCAGAAGAGGAGGCAGAAGGAGACGTAGGGATGAACCAAGAGTCCCATACAGGGGAACCTGAGCAGGAAGAGCTGCAACTGTCATCATACAGCTGCAATTCAAGAAGCCTTTCCTTCGGTCCACCTTGAGGACAAGGTGATGCTTCAAGGGAAGGTATTGTTACATACCTTGGAGAGAGAGAATGCTGACTCAGCAGCAAAGGGAAGAAAATAATCCCTTTACTACCTTATCATTATTCTAGAAGAAGCAATAAAGAAAAGGGAGGAATAATAGGCAGGAGAAATGTGTAATCATAAGTGACAATAATTGATGATTAGATTAGTCAGATGAGAGAATCAAGGAGGCGTAATCGTAGGAGCTGAATGCTAATTATGATAATTAATTTGAGGGAAGGGAATAAAAGGAGGAGCTGATTAGGTGAGAGGTAGGAAAAGATTTGGAAAGGCCTAGACTAGGAGAGAAGAGGACTCTCGAAATTCCTCTGTTATCTTTTACATTTCTATTATATTTCTGTATTTCCATTAAAATAAATACCAGTGTAACAGTATATTACTATTTTTCTACTCAAATATAGTCAAAAGTGTGGCACTTTATAAATCGTTGTAAGTTTAAATTCCAAATTGTGGTTCAGCTCTCTTATATGCTATTAAATAGTAACACTGAATCCTCTAAAATTAGACTGCCTTAAATTCATCTTCTTTTCTCTTTCAGAAAATGCTGGTGCTATAGAAGCTGTTGTTCGAGAGAGCTTTCATAAACTTTTGAAGGCACACTATATTAAATGCTGCCCTGCACTAGAGCCATTTGTTTTTACACTCATTAAGACAAAATATGCTCCTAGAAAGCAGGCTTCTAAGATGGCCAACGTAATTCGTTCTTTTCAATTTCTATAAACAGTTGGGTTAATTAAATAAAGTAGCATTTTTTTGTGATATAGGGACACCCCTTTTAATTTGGTTGCTGATGTAAGTACTTCTCTTGGCTTGACTTTGATATTATTTGTCTCATTTTTTTAATTTGTTTTGTGTCATTTTTTTAATTTGTTTTGTGCTATTCAAGTTAATGGTTTATCTATTTATTCTTTTTTATTATGTTTTCAAATTATACTTTTATTGTAGGAATTGGATCAAGAGAGTGAGATTCCATCGCTAAAAGAACAAGGAAGTAGATCTTTTAAAGCGAGTAATAGAGCAGTGTGATTTTTTATGATGGAAATTTGATGTATTAAGAGCTATATGTTAAAACCTTTGTATAGGAGTTATTACTAAGAAATGATATATTATGTTTAAGACTTTGTTTGAGTTATATAATATTTTGTTTATGGATTATGATTTTGTTATGGTGAAATTTTAATAAAAAATTATTTGTTTAGTACGATAAAAATAATAGTAAAAACTGTCTTTTTAAAATATAGAAAAATATCATTTTTATCCGGTAAAAACGACGGTTTGGAATTGCCATTTTAAACAATATGAAACACCATTTTAATCCGGAAAAAATAGTGGTTTCAAATGCCATTTTAACCAATAAAAATGTCATTATTAGGGTGAAAATGGTGGTTCAAAAACGGCGTTTTAACCAACTAAAAATGTCATTTTAACCAATCAAAATGCTACTCTGTCAGGGTAAAAATGACAGTTCTTAAACGTCATTTTAACCAACCAAAAACGCCGTGTTTACCTTGAAAATAAGGGCGATTTGAACCGTCATTTTAACTAACCAGAAAAAGCCATTTTATTTGGAAATAATGGCGGTTTGAACCGTCATTTTAACCGATCTAAAAACCGCCGTTTTAACCAAGGGAATTGTGGCAGCTTTTTGAAAACCATCGTAATAACCAGAATGACGCCTAGAATTACGTCACTTTTTAAAACCACCATTCCTAGTAATAATGTCGGTTCAAACCGCCGTAAATACCCAAAAACACCGCCATTTTAACTAGATTTTTTTGTGAGAGCAGCCCAACCTTGGCGTGTAATGCCATTGAAGGGGCGTCCCACACCATGGATTCAACAAAGCTAGCGTGTAACGCTACTGATGAGGCGTATAATGCCCAGTCCAAAGATTAAGCACAGTTACACACCATCAAGTCAAACGCAATGCCAATGAGAATTTCAACAAGATACAATCTCAGATATTTGATTTCCATTCAAAGATTAAAAAGAAGGTTCTGTTATAATTAGATTTGAGTTTGATTTAATTAGAAGTTATCTTATTTTTATTAAGGCAAAATTTTGAATTTGAATTTTGATTAAAATAAGATTTAGTTTTTGAATTTGAATTAGAAGAAACCCTAAGTATAAATAAATGAATGACATTCACAGAGAAGACATCCAGTTTCTTCGGTACAGTTTTCTTTTCATTGTTGTTTTCTATTCTCCAAAAGTAACCACTACAAAAAAAAAGGGTCTATGGTTGTAACAACCCGAATTTTTATGCCAGCATGATATTTTTCGAAAAATGTTATTCGAAGCAATTAGTTTTATTTTGATGAGTCAATTTCGAATTTCGAAGTAAAATAAATGATAATATAATTTTATTATTATATTATTAATTTATTTTACATGCTATAATAATAATAGAGCGTAGATATTATTATTATTATTATTATGAAGTCCGATATTTGCCGATATAAATAATTATTGGTATTTGTTGATGAGCTTAGAGTTGCTAATGCTTCATCAAATATATTCTATTCGTAAGTTACTAATATCATTTAGATTAGTAACTCTTATATATTTAACTCTATATATATGTTATTACTTGTGTTTTAATATATTCAATTTTCATAATTATTCGTTTAGAATATTTATAATTTGAACCGCTGACTCAGCAACTTCAGAACTTAACACCTGGCAACTAAATCACCATTAATCATTATCATTACCTTAGTTCCATTCACTTTGGCTGAAGCTATTAAGGGAAAAAAACAAAGAAATTAAAAACTTGGCTTATATGAATATATACATATATATAACCATGACAACTAATAATGCTTTAACACTACAAATCATCATTCATCACCATCAGGATTTAGTCATCATCATTCTCACCGAACTTGGAAAGAAAAGAAGGAAGGAAGGCCAAGAGTAAGAACAACATGTTCTTCGTAGAAACCAAATTTTCGCCTTTGATTTCTTGTGATTCGTAACTCTATACGTTGACATCAATTTTTTTGGGAGAAGCTGTCAGTGGAATTTCCCCCAAGTTTGCATGGTTCAGCCGGTTGGTATAATAGGAAGCATAGTCAGTTTTTGACATTTTTTTTTTTCAGTTGTTCGGTCAAAAAGCTTCTCTGGAGTCCCGTTATCTTGATTTTGTATAGACGTAGAATTTTGGCAATTTCCCACTGAAAAAATTTGTATTAGATAAGTGAATTGATGTTGTGTTTGATTATTGATTGGATTTGATTGAACTTATGTTGAATTCTTGTGATATATTGATATTTGTGATAAGTTTGAGGGTCGGTCGGTTTAAGTGAAGGCAAGAACCATATTATTTTGATGAATTTGGGGATATGATTATTTTGGAAATCAAGTGAAATTTTGTGTAATTAAAGGGTCGGGAGATTAAATTAAAAGCTGTGAAGAATTGGTAACCGTAAAGCTCAGAAACAGACTTAAAGTTATATATATATATATATATATATATATATATATATATATATATATATATATATATATATATATATTTGAAATGATTATAAAAAGATATTTTTGGGTTTAAAGAACTGTATTTGTTACCATGATAATATTAATAATTTGAGAATGAAGTTGTGTTTTGATGAAAATTGAGGTTGATTTTATAAATAAATAATTTTAGAGGTATTTTGAGTAAAAAGTAATTGTTTGGAGATGAATGGGTATTTTTATAAAAACTCAGAGTTATTTTTGTAAATATTAATAAACAAAGTGCTAATTAGTAATTTTCTAAAAATATTTGGTTAAAAGTAAAATATTAAAAGTTTGAGGTTTAAAACATAATTAATAAAAGCTTAGAAGTAAAGTTTAAAAGAGTTAAGTCTTCAAGGAAGTTATAAATACTGTTTATTACTTAAATTATTTTATTTGTATTACGAAAAATCATTATTATTGTTATTAATTTAGAATATTATTTAGTAAATATATTATCATTAACGATATTATTAATGGTAAGATAGAACAGAATAAAAAAATACCCTTTTTAAAAGATTTAGAGTCACAAACTTAATTTAAGAATCTTATGATTCTCTTTTCATAAAATACGTAGTGGATGATGAGAGAACAATGTGAAGATAGTTTGAACTATTAAGGATAAATAAGTAAAATACTAAAGAAAAAGAGACAATAAATCGTCACGTGTGATTGTGGGAAAGTCACGAGAAGGTGACGATAGTATGGTTTTGTTAACAAAGGATAAAAGTTAACAAGCTGTGGGCTTTATGTGTGAATGACTGTGTGAGGACGCCTGTAAATATGGAATGTCTTCCAAGAAAAGGAGTCAGATGCTTCAGCTGGAGAATCGGCACCTACAAGT